>NC_088830.1:6158589-6686089 GCF_904066995.2 Poecilia reticulata | reverse complement strand
CCCAACAAGTTAAGTTGGCCTCATGATGTGTTTTTCTTTCTTTGAGAATTTTCCCATCAGTACAGAGAAACTCCCATTTGTCAGTCATGAGGTAAAAAGAGCGTCTTGTTTTATGTAAAGCATAATATGAAATTTTATGCACACCCACATAATAATCAATGGCTTTTGCGTAGTTCCACTCCCACAAATACTGATGCAGCGAGCCCTAGCAGAGGCGTTTGAATGTCAAATATGATTCAATTTAATCTGGTGCAAGAACTTGCAAATGGCTCATCAGAACTGTCAAACGATTTTCATTCCAGGATATGGATATTTTATTGAGGGAAAACAGGCAAATATGTAGCACTATGCTTAGAAAACTAAATGCTTAAGCCTTAGATGCTTTTAATTACATTTCTTAAATTTAACGTACAAAGCGTAGATAAGGTTGATGTTGATAGGATGGAAGTTGTCGAGCTAAAGGAGACTTTTAGAGTTTTGTTGTCTTTGAGAAGATTTTTCTCTGAAAAAGCAAACATGTACTAAGCAAAAAGTCTGGCTGAGGAGTTTGGAAAGGCGATGGAAAAGGACTTAAAGTTTGCTCAGAAATGGGATCTGGTCACCATAGACAAAAGGTTATCGGGGCAGATGAGATTTGCCCAAGATGCCGAAGAGTCTGAAAATGATTGGATTGTTGTGGTAGACGTGTCTTTAATATTGTAGGATTTGGAAAAAACATGTGAAGCACCAAGCCGAGGTGGTGGTCTCGGTTTTTAGTAAGGGGACATGAGATCCTTTGTCAAGTGTACTTACTTGTACACTTGACAAAGTGTACAAGCAAGTACACTTTGTTGAGTTGTAGAAAATTTGCCACCTTCAATTCAAACAAAATCTGTGCCAAATGTTTGTGAAGCAAAACTTTCCATTTGTGTTGCCATCATTTTTAAGGTTTTGCTAAACGTTTCTGGAGGTCAGCCACAGAAACGTCTCGTCCGGATTTATGAAATCAAACAATGTCGGCGTCAATCAAAGTTTATGCTGCTAAGATTTTCATTTGTGCTTTAAAGGTCAAAAGTTCAACCTGCCCCTCCGTTTTACCTAAATCAAACAAAATCGATGTCTGAAGTTTGTTCTACCCTTTGTGTGAAATTGTTAAACTTAGTTGACCGACAACAAATTTGCTTGATTTTGTAAATGTGGGAGGGGCTGGTTGACCTTCTGTGACCTCCACAAACTTTTAATAGCATCTTAAAATGATAGCAGCACAAACATTTGCTTGATTTCAAGAAGGTGGAATTCCAATAACTGGAATACTGGAAAACGTATTCCAGTTACTGAGGGATCACGCTTCACAATAGCTGGTTTTCAAACATTTCAGGTGTATTAAAACAGTGGAGCAATTCTTTACCCTTGTAGATTTACTAACAGGTTCGTGGGAGTTGCTGTTGTCTGGTCCGTGTGTGTTATGTAGTTCTGGAAAAATCTAAACTGTGTCCTTTAAGGTGTTTTCTGAGGGTTGCTTTGGGAATATGTGGTTGCTTTGAATTACTTTTCTTGCATTAGAAAAGCAGGAAGGTCTGCATTCTCGGCAGAAAGTCAGTCTTGCCTCCAATGCAAGTTGGACTCCAATGCATTGGAGTCCAACTCCAATGCATTGGAGTCCAACTCCAATGCAAGTTGTTTCTTCTTCATGCACAGAACCTCAAGGTGCAGCCATGTTGTTATGTGGGTGCTGCTCTGGCCTATCATGGTGAAATAAAAATATCCATACTTTGAAGAAATTGTTCTAAATGCTACATCTACAAATCAAATCTCATCAGTGGTCATTAGGACAAGATCCCGGAACTCAACACCTGAGATTAGCTTCTTCCACCAGGTGGTTGGACAAGAGGTAGGGGAGAAGCACCAACACTAAACACTCAGTGTGCTTAAATATTACGTTATCTATCAAATCAACGTAGTTTTTATCTGTTTATTGCAAAATTATATCAATCAGTCCCTCTGGTTTCTTGAGAATTATCGTGGAAATTCACGCAAAATCAACAATTCATCACAAATTTTTCGCATTAAATGGAAACGTTTAATGCGAAACGGAAGTAGTTTATTGCTACCGAGTAAGTAGCAATAAACTACTGAGTAAGTAGTTTATTGCAATAAACTACTTACTCAGTAGTTTATTGCAGATTTTCCATAAAAATGGTCAGAAACTTTCCTACCTTTACTAATCGGCTGCCTCAGCCTTAATGGATGTCAGATTATAGTCCACAATCTAAACCAGTTTTTCTCAACCTTTTTTGGCCCAGCGCCCCCTTAGCCTTTATCCAGGTCCCTCACCGCCCCCCACCAAAGAATTTGCCGGCTACTTTGCACTGACCATTATTTTATCATTAATATTACTATCACTATTGTAGATGTTTTGATTTTTATGCTTGTTTCTGTATTTATGGTCAGAAATAATTTCCCAGAGAACAAAAAAGTCATGGGAATAGAAATTATTTTCACAGGTGTCTACAAAAAATGCAATGAACATTCAAGTTAAAATTGGTAGGCCTAACAGCAGCCAATCAGTGGAAAAAATATTCTTATTTTGTGCCATTTTCTAGTTGTTAAATATTCCACAAAATGACCAGATAAAAGATGTTCAACATGCCAGTTTAAACTTTGATCTATTTGCTAAACGACTGAGCTCTGCAACATTAAAACATGGATAGAACTGTAACTACATTAATCATAGCTCTTCTTCTCTTCAGTGTTTGTCAGTTTCTGGTGGTGCAGCTCTGTGCTGCCTTCAGGAGAATGGGACATCAGAGCATCATTCATAAAACTTCACCCACATGGCATTTATTGTGCAAACCAGAGCTTTCAGTGGAAAAACAAAAGTTCTAGGTTCTTTTAATGCCATACAAATATGAGAAAGAAACATGGATTATATATTTATATAGACCTGTCTATTGATTATAGATTAATAGTTTTACTGGTCAGAAATTACAAAGAACAAATCTGGTTCTTAATCAAATCCTAATGAGTCAAATTGAAAGTGTCATGGAGTCATCAGCCTCATGACATTAACGCTGACATGAAAAATAATATTGAAGAAATAAATATATCAAATCTAATTAAAAACATAAATAAGTAATAAGTTCTTTACTGTTATGGTCTGTAAGATATATTTATTCTCAGTACTAGATGTGGTCTCAACAAACCCATGACATTTCAACAATATTATTTTACCTTTTATCTGGAAATAGTGTCTGTTTATTCTTGCCATAAACAGACACATTATATCCCGTATTAATTATTGCTCGAAAGGTCTTGTCATACAAGTTTATTCCTCTGTATTTACTTTAGTTTCTTAGTTTATTCTTAGCTTATTCTTGCATTTTGTTCTTCATTCATTTCCATTTAGTTTCATTTGATTAGTATTATCCTCTCTTGGTTTATTGCTTTGTCCACTTTAGTTTCTTTCCTGTTGCTAGATTTATTTGTCTTTTATTGACGCTCACCATCAGTAATCTTCACTCATCACCTGCTGCGCCGCCTAATCGTCATGTTTCACATCATGTGTTGATTTTTTCACTGTTCAGCGTCGGATTCTCTGTTTTTATGCCATAATTCACATCTAGTTCGTCGCCCCATTATATGTCCAACTTCTCCTGTTTCAGAGTTTTGCGCAATGTGTGCGTCTTTTTTTTTTTAAGCCCCTAAAGGTGCAGGGCGGTCAGGAAGTGTATCAATGGGGAAAAGACAGACTGACATAAACCTTTTAAAACAACGGAAACAATTTCTGTCTTCTGATTTTTGAAATGTAAAAGTGCTGTGGTACCGTTGTTCTATCACACCTTTTCATACCGGACCACTTACAGCACCGGTGTTAACGCTATAAAATGAACGCTCTCTGTCGTGGTATCACCCATGGAGGGATTTCTTTATTTCTTTATTTAAATGGGTTCATTTTCAGGGTATCGTGATTTTAGCTACCAGTAGCAGGAGAACGGAGCTGCGCCAATAAGCTAACAGAAGCTAACAAACACTGAATAGAAGAAGAGCTGCCATCGATACAGTTGCAGCCAAGCATGATTTAATGTTACACAAGAAAGTTTTACCAAGTTGCTCAAAGTCTAAACTGGTATTGTTGCGCATTTAAGGTGTAAAGTTTACCTTCGACCAAACGCCCCCCAGAGGAATCCCAGCTCCCCCCTTTTGTAAAAATGTCCGCCAGCGCCCCCTGCTGTCCTCTGAACGCCCCCTGGGGGGCGGTACCGCCCACGTTGAGAACCGCTAATCTAAACAGTGAGTAACAAAAAGTCGCATTTGCCGTCATAAATAAGTGCAAATATTGCAAATGTTTCCTAATTAGTACAACAAACACTTTAATTCTTATCGCAAAAAAATCACAGAAAATATCACAAAATCCTGGAGGAACTGAAAAGATGTTCAATATTATCATTTACTTTTAAGAATTCATAAAATATTTTATCAATATATTCTGACACAACTGGCCCTTTAAGAGCATTCATGATCTTGATTTCACTCAAAGCAAAATATGAGCTGGACTCTCCTGTTCTAAGGCATCCTGGAAATCTTCCCCTGAAGGATTTCCTGAATGTGTGAGGGATTTTCCACAATTGAGAAGTTATGGGTGAGTTAATGGATTTTTGATGTTTTTGTGTATATTTATGTTTCCTTTAATTTTATTTCAATATTATCTTATGCTTTCCTTAGAAAAATCCCAAAATGTTTATTTAAAATAATAATAGCAACAAAAAGCTCTTGTGGCCCTTGTCAGTTGATTAACCTGAAAAAGGAGCTACTACTTCACAACACAAGTGTGCCTCATTAACCGGCTCGCATTTCAGGCTCAGACATTTTTTTGTTCCTCGTCCAAAATAAGGGTGAGGCTTATGCAAATACTTTTGAAAATGTAATCACTTGTGTGAGGTATTTTCTTTTCTTTTGTTTATCAAATCCACCCTTTTCCTTTTTATGTGATTATTATTTTGTTGTTCAGCGTGTGTAATCTCCATCTGTTTGTTCCCTCCCCCACACCTACTGCCAAATATGTAGTTTCTTTTTTTTTGGCATGTTTAGCTCTGTTTTATTGGTCATCCAGTCTAATATCTCTAAACAATGGCAGAAGGGGTTTTTAACAATACAAAACTATGAAAGATAAAAGAACCCCAGCCATAATTAAGCTTGCATATTTTGCAAATAACCACAATGGTAAACTAACTAATTGAGGATAAACATAAAATCTGAAAAAATAAATAAATAAATAAACATGTTTTCATGCATTTGTACCTAATGCACAGGTCATTAAATCTGTCTTTGTTTATTTGTACTCACAGTGAGTTGTATTTTTTTAATAAAACAGAACTGAACTCTATATTTTTTATGCTATTTGCTTTTGCTTAACATTTTGGAATTAGTATTTAATCATATGAAAATTTGTACATTGTTGAACTTTTAATTGTTGGAGAATGCTTAAAACATGCAAGGTAACTGTATCTGTCACAGCAAGTTCAAGCAGTTAGTAAAGGGATAAGCTGAGTCAGACAGTGTGTGTGCAGCACTTGCTTCTCTCACTAAAGCGGTGAAAGTGATATCGACCATCTTCACGCAGCTCCTGAACAACCAGGTTGTTAATTACGGACAAATAGTCAGTGCAACGGAAGAATTAAAAAAAACATTCAAACTTATATTGAGGGGTTGATGTATGTCAAAGGTCGTACATTCAGAGGAGAGCCAATAAAATTACATTTGCTATTAATCTTGTATCAAATTCTTTTTTTCAGATTGCCATCAAGACAAACATAAAGGTTTTAGATTTTAGAGGTAAAATTTCAGTCAGTAAGACCACTTACAGAGACACATAAAGACAATGTGCACGGTCAACGTGGTCAGTTAACCCACCACAGTCATATTGTTGGACTGTGGGAGGAACATAGCCATGAACATTGCTATTAGCTCAATTAATATGTCTGAGATTATCAGTCAAGCTGCCTAAAACTGGATTAGAGAATGTACAATGATCAACTAAAAGGCTATAGCCAACATCATAGTACTGCTGGAAAAAGGAGACATTTAAACCCTATTCTCCTTACATCACTGCTTATATTCAAAATGTTCATAAACAGCAGATGATGTCTTGATGAACTGTTTATTAGTTAAAGGTCGCTGATGAGGAGCACGAGGTTTAAAAAGCCAACAATTCATTGGCGAGAGAATGTGAAACTTAACATGTTGAGCTGGGGTCCAGGGAGAGCAGCTGTGAGCAGGACAGTGTCGGTGCCCTTTCACGTGTAGCAGCCATTGCCCGTGAGAATACTTGGTGACATTTAACTGTGTAGATCATCAGCTATTGGAAATTCACCATGCCCCCTTTCTCAAGTGTCAAACAACGCAATATATAGCTGAATGTTGCAGACCGTATTTCAGCGCGCAAAGTTCAAAAACCTTTCACCTGTTGTCTGTCGGCTCCTATTGAATAGCAGAGAGTGATCTGACGATGTGAAGCCGGCCTTACCAACACATTCACGAAATGATTTATCCGCTCACACTGAAATTATTACAAATCTGAGCTGTTTGTAACAACAAGTTTACTTTATCGTCGCTTTTAAATTGTCTCTTGGACCTTTCAGAGTTTTTGTCACCTTTCCCTTCATCTCTGTTCAGACTTGGAAGACAGATCAAAAGGTTATTGTCTTTCACCAGTCTAGACTATATTGTTATGACTATACAGTCTACCTTATTTGTTTTATTTTTTCCTTTTGATGTGTTCCAAACATGAAAGCAGGTTAATTATTTCTTTCTCATTAAGCAGTGACCAGCCCATTCATTGTCCACTTTCTCCAAGGCTTCTAATTAATATAAAGCAACAACAGGTAGCAAAATAAAAGAATGCAATGTAATTCATGAGATTGTAGTATGTTGATAAACTTCAAAGAGAAAGCCAGAAAACATGCTTTTCCTCTTTTTATGTTCTGTAATTATTGAGTTACTAGAATGTTGGTTTTAAAACTTCCTCAATAAAGTCTAGAATCATTAGTGTCTAATGTGTTATTAGACCTGGATTTGACTAATGTTTGAAGTTGAGTGATGATGTACTTTGAATTTTATCACAACCTTTTGTGGTTATTATTGAGAGAGCAGTAAAAAAAATGACAATTAAAGTGTTTGAGAAGTTATGTAGCCGTGTTTCAATCAACCACTGGTGCGCAAATTGGAATTACGAAAGTGAACTTGCTTAATGGAAACACGCCAACTTAGAAAAAAAACTCGTTTTTCAACGAGAAGGTTTTTTATTTGCTCAGCAACTAGGTGGTTTTCCAGCTAAAATTTGTGTATTTCACAAAACTGAAACATTGTTTTGCATCACATGCGAAAAAAAAGTGACCAAAAAGCGCATGTCGCTACTAACAGAAACAACGACGACGACGACAGGAAGCGGCAGGATGATGATGGTGACATCTGTTTTTTTAATGACTTATTACATGAGCAAACTTATTCACATGTGACTTTGTGTTTCTCATTTGATGGAAACAACTCAATTGCAAAAGTGAGTCTGTTCGACATATTGGCAAAGGTTTACAAGATCGTATTCTTATGGAAATGTGTGTCATGAATAAACCAGAGGGAAAACAGACTGGAGTAAAACCGTTGAGGAGAAAAAGCTCTGCAAGTTATTAGAAGGGCACAAAGGAACCGCAGGTATAAATACAGAGGAGGCTGATTGTGGAACAAAGAACAGGTGTGTGATTAACTGAATTCACTAAAACTACATAGGAAGCATGAGTGGTGGAGTAGAGGAAACACAAAATGATTGCAAAAGACCAGGAAAGAGGATAAAAAATATTGTTCCAACAAGTGAACGGAGCAGCGATGACTAAGCAAAGCAAAATATGAGAGTTCGAGCAAATTACAAAGCTAATATATTAAAAAATCCAAACCTGGAGGCTTCAGTGCACCAGTTCCATTAAGTAATACAAATGTCGCACAATAATTGCTTTCGGTCAATATTTTCTAAATTGAATGGTGTTTATTGCTGCTTTTATGGAACGAGCAGTGGAAAACAATAGCTAAATGAATTCTAAACACATTTTTGGAGGGGAGGGTGGATTTGCAAACATTCTCAATTTATTGACGTCTAACAAAATGATAATTTCCCATCCCTCCAGCTTGCCAATTGATCATATTTTCTGTTTAATTCATATGCAAATATTAGAATAGAGTAGAATAAAATACAATAAAAATGTCCTTTATTGTCCCACAACAGGGAAATCCAGATATCGTAACAGTGAGTTAAGGTATGTGGGAACTCACAACACAAAGATAAAAAAAGAATTATAGAAATAAATTTGTAAAGACAAATTTACAACTACAACATACGGAGCAGGAAATCAAGCAGCATAATTGATGGTTTAGTCCAATACGTGCTCACAGACTTTACTGCTTCACATTTAGGTCCATTTATACCAGTATCTGTTCACAAGTCAACACAACCTTCAGCAAGTGAGATGACTAAATAAGAATGTCATAAGTAAAAAAAAAAAAAAAAGAGCCAAACAAAAAGAGGGGAATAAAAGTTTAACGATACACCAAAACAACAAACGGTTCTAAAACATACGAGAAGTGGGAAACCAAATCTGGAAGTGGATCAAGGAGCCATTGTGCTCCAGCTCTTGCGGATCAACAGAGGTGAAGCAGAAGAGTGGAAGCAGGAAACACAGAGACAATCAGGGGGGAAAATAGCTGGAACAAGAGCAGTAATGAGCCGAGGCTTTTGAAAGACACCAGGTGAATGTGTCACACTCTTTAATGCCGCTGCAGCATTTTAATTGAGGCAGAAGCGCGCAAAAAAACACTTCACAGATGTTTGTCGAGTACCCTCAGAGTGGCCTTGCTTTCACCATCGGTTTTGCTTGTAGTGTATTGTTTGAAAGTGTTATCGCTGCTTTTCTTGATATGCAAATGTTTCCTTGGAGAAAAGAGAAAACTATTGGTATTAGATACTGAAACATGCGCAGGCTTTTTGTGTGGCAGCTCACCGACTGTGCCACATGGCTTTTAAAAACAAAAAAACAAATTTAAGTGAAGATAAATTAGTTTCTCTCATGTTTCCAGAAGTATTTATCTAGAATATTCTTTAGTGCCATCAGGTCTGACTTTCAAAGATGAATGCATCTGTTTTAAAAGGGCTGTATTCTGTATTTTTCCAGGCACAAAGTGTCGTTTTATAGCACTATCGAGTAACAATGTTACCTTCAGTTATTATAAAAATGCTGTATATATCATTTTTATAATATATACAAAAATTGTATATAATATATACCATTTGACTTTGTACTGTAACACCTTGAAATTGGGCCTCTGTCTCTTTAAAAGCTCCTGCTCTTTCTGAAGCTCCGTCATCAGGAAGTCATCACAGCATGGCTCCTCTGTTAACCCTTTAGCAACATGTTTACCAGCGTTATACTGAGAAGTAGCTCCTATAATGAGCTCTACTGATACGCAGTTCGATCAGGTGTTTGCTGATTGCTGCTGGCTAGTCTGAAGGAGCCGAGTGTTGGAGTTACAGAGGGAGGGCTGCTCTGTGAGGAGGAAACATGGAAACTTGGAAATTGCAGCTCACAGGAGGAGCTTTGTCCTTGAAGGCGGAGCTAAGTCCATCAAGGCTTTTTGCACAGCTGAATGGTTGCCACGGAGATTAAAGGGTTTCTTAAACATATGAAAGGATAAAAGGAAGGGTTTTTTTTTATGAATGAATCACCGTATAACATGATGTAAAGCTCAAAAGAGTCAATTTTCCATAAGACTGCCCCTTTTAAGGCTGATTTGTATTCAGGTGGCAGCAGTAATCACTATCAAAGGTTTAAAAGTTGCTACAGAAAGACAATGTGAAGAAAGACAGTCAGACTGGTGTGTGGCATTTGCCAACAAAATAAAAAAAATAAAAAAAACAAATGAGCATGTGCTATTTCTGTTGACACCTGTTGCGGTACCTTCCACGGACACGTCGTCTCACAGCTGCAGCGATAACGTGCGTCGACTAAACGAGAATCTGCCGTGATAGATGCGAGAGCGCTGCTTGTTTCGCTGGGAGCAGATGGGAGGAAATGCAACACCCCGCTCGGTGGTGAACGGCTGATGCAATCGCTCCACATTTTCTGCTCCATCAAAACCGAAGGCGAGCGTTTGAACACGCCTGCTGGTGATAGAAGGATCTTAACACATGCGCTTTGTTTGGTTTTGTGTGTTGTGATGACAAAAGGGAGAGAGTAACACTTTATCCTAAGAGGTGTGGATAACGCTGGCACAGGCCACCAGCATATTTGTTTGTGTGACTGAGCGCGTTCAGACGGGCCGGACATAAAGAGCTATTGTGCTCTGAGAGAGAGCTCTTATATTTCATACATGCCTTAGTATGTTGAGTTAGTTAAAAGAAAAAAAAGTAATCTTGGAAACTTTTAGGATTTCTTTTTGGTAAATAATTTTTGTTTAATTAATATGAATTAATTTGGCTTGTGTGTCTCTGTGTTGCCTTGGCGTAGACTGACGGCATGCCGGCCACCTGTTGGCCCCCTTTGACCTGGTTCCCCTTTGACCAGACGATGGCTATTTCAGGTTAGCCTTACACTATTCAGGTAGCTCTCATTATAGAACTCATCCAAGCGCTGGCTTGGATGAGTTCTATAATGTGGCTACAATGTTTGTAGCCACTTCCTGTTAGCATACCTCCACTGTTTCGTGAAGTAGCACTTGGTTTTTATAAGTGAAAAAAAGAATTTTTTATGCTTTCCTACAATAAAACTAGCAGCATTAGTCGCAGTTGCTATAGCTTTGTACATACTGTAACTTTAACTTGATTCTCATATTAGTGGGTCACGGTAATTGATAAAGCTACGTCTGCTCTAAAAGATATTATCGGTGAAAATTATGCGGCGAATAACTCAGCAGACCAACTTATTCAGTTGCAACAGACTGCGATGACGCTGCAAAACTTTTTCTTTTTTCATTTACTAGGCATGCTGCCATCACTTCCTCATATTGGAATATAAATCCAGAATAATAATTTACATTATAACTAATTTACTGCAATTATTAGTTTATTTTTAAACTAATAAATTTATTAGTTTATTTGCCTAGAAAAGGCAATAAAATTTTTTTTTGTTTTTTTTTTAAGTTGATTTCACAGTTAGCTCTTGGCTCCTTGCACATGCTTTTAAATATAAATAGCCCTTTCTGAACCATTTGAAAGAAGGGTTGTTGTTGTTGGTTTTTTTTTGTATGTTTTTTTTTACATGTTTGACCAAGGTGTTCCATATAATGTTTTTGTCAATTTCTCTTTATTATTTATTTTACATTGGCTGTTATATTCTTAGTTACACGATTTGAACAAATTAAAGTTGTGAATCTATTTAAGTGTGCTGTATTTAAGTATGCTGTATTGGTGCTGAGCTGTCAAATTTTGTGAGTCAGTGCATTTATGTCTGTTTAAAAAACAAACAAAAAAAACATTTTAAGTCAATTCAGCACTGATTTTCTGCCGATACTAAACCTCAGATATCGATATCGGTATCAGAAGTGAAAAAAGTGAATTGGTGCATCTCTGTGCTCTTCATAAGAAAATACCCATAGTGTTAACTATATAATCATTGCTGCCTCATATTGTAATCATTGGCTCACTTTGCTTCGTGTATTTTTACACATTTGTCCAGGTGCATCCCATCATATAATCATATATCATCATATAATTATTTATATAAATCATATAATTTATTTCTGCTAAAATAGTTCTTAACATTTTTTCAGAGGGTGGATGCAACTGTCCGAAGTCCTAAACAGTGCTAACCCTTGTAACAAAAATATGCAATTTAGGGAGCTCTTAATGAAGATTGAGACGTAAACCAGCGCTAAAGCTAGCTGCTCTGAAACATCTGTTTCAACTCAGTTAAGTAGGAAATTGGAGCACTTTATCCCTGCTGCGTAAAACCAAAGCATGTCAGAATCATTTTATTAAGCCAACAGAAAACTGTGCAAACTTGTTAACAAATGACAGTATCCATCTTGTAAGCAGATGATAAGAAAAAAAAAATAACTGGAACAAGCGTGGTATTTCTTTGTGCCTCCCCCCATCATGGCTTAACTACGGCTTTTCCTTACTGTCTGTCTCTGCCTCTGTCTTCTTCTCACCTCAGTGCTCTGCGAACTCTGAGCTCCCATGGAGTGGGTGCGCTCCACACTTACATAAAACCAGCAGGTTACACAATTTAAATGCTCCCTCTACCCATGTATGTGTGCATGCATGTTCCCCTGCATGTGGGCTAGTGGGGCTAAAAGTCTTGACAGAGTCTAATATAAAAGGAAACGACTAATGATATCACTGCATGCGAGTGCGTGGGTTTTTTGTTGCTGTGCAGTGCTGTGTATATCTGTCCTGTGCATGTGAGTGTGTGTGCGTGTGGGTGTGTGTGTGCGTGTGTGTGTGTGCGTGTGCATGCATGTGTGTGTGTGTGAGTGGGAGAGAGAAAGAGGCTTTCCTTCCAGAAAAGAAGCACAGCTCCCATTCATTATGTGTTTATTTCCACTTCCACTTTGTTCTCGATATAATATTTAAAATTGATGTGAAGTTTTTGATTGTCTCTATATGACAATTCAAGGTTCTCACAGCTGACGGATTTTTTTTTTGTTGCACATTCAGTGGAGGAATGTAGAAATTCCCTCTCACATAGCTTAAGCCTTGCATATTGGTAAAGTACTGTTCATCATCCTTATGAAGATGTTAAGCTATGACACATTGTATTAGGCCTATTGTAGACAGAGAAAATTGGTATGTTTTCACCCACTAAAAAACTCTTGAGGTTAATCTCAGAAATGTTTTAGGACAAACAAGAAAATTACTGAGCTCCAAAATTTTAAAATTTTCTTTAAAAAAAGAAGAAAGAAAAAAAAACTCACCTTTTGGGATTGATCTCAAAAGCTCACCAGAAAAAAAGAAGAAAATCTGAGAGTCTCAGAAATATTCTATAAAAATAACGTGGAATTTTTCTGAAGTTTTTTTTTTGTTCTAGAAATTTCCAAGATTTTTCTAGAAAATGTTTGAATTCTTTTTAACATTTTAAAGAAATAAATTTCCAACTTGGTTTTGTTTTGTTTTAGAAATCTCAAAATATCTGCACTTTTTGGCGGGAACTTATATTCATTTTCTTCTTACCTACATTGGCTCTAATGAACCGTCATACTAAGCTGAGAAAACAAGATGTTTGAAAGTTTGTGGAGAAAGTTACAGATGTCACAAGATCTCTCTTTAATCTCTCTTCAGTTCTGTCACTTCCAACTAATGGTTCCTTTGCTTTATTTTAAATTATGATATTTAAATACCACACTTAAGAGATCTTTGAACATCATAAACTTGACTTGGCTTTACTTTTCAAAAGATTATTCAGTAATCTGAATAATCTTTTCGGATTCCTTTTTCAAGGTAACCATGGCCGTTACATATTATGTTGAGTCGATTCGGTTGGATCAAGAATGGAGAAATAATGCCAACAACACTTTTCACAAAAGGCTTTATTAGAATTAACATGTGTATGAAGGTTTCACAAGTTAATCGGATGTTGGCATGAATGCACATACAGAGTATGGAGACTGATAAAAACCTTAGTAGAACATAATCTTACTGTAACATTTAAAGTAAGATTTACTTTATTTTTTACTCATACTATGCCATGCAGACGCTCTGTCTGCGCTCATGAATGTCGCTGACTGTGGATGCCGGAGTGGCTACACCTGACAACCAGCCTGATTCTGAATAATTACAATCTGTTGAGCATTAAACGTTAACTCCCAGATCAGTTGATCTTAAAATATAGCAAAAATGTCCACTTAAGACAATATTTTGTCTAAACTAAGCTAGCCCATCAAAGGGCATTTTTAATTCCACGTTATTTATCTACCACTACACAACACGGGGGCGCATAAAAAGCAAACAAAAAAACAAACACATTTCTTTCCTTATATTTCCTTTCAACCTCCTACCTTTATTTTGTGTTATTGCTAATAAAACTCCTTTGAAGCTCAGAGATGCAGCATAAAGATTTTCTTCCCATTTCAGTGCTCAGTCAGCGGTTCAGATGCTTAGAGAGTTACAGCAGTTCAGATATCGACATCCCAGCTGTCATCTTCGGTTAGCGGGTGTGTTGGTGGAAGTGTTTGTGTTTGTTCCTCACATTCTAATCTCACACCCTAGCACACCTTTTTTTTCCCATTTTCATGTCTCTTTGCAGTTGCTTTTTCCTCCCCCTTACCCTTGTCATCTGTCTAATCCACCTTAGGTCTCTCTTTTTATTTATTTATTTTTTCAAAACCCTCTTATCTCTGCTTTTTTCCACCTTTGTGTCCAACTCTCTCTCTCTCCATCTCCACTACGGTACAATGGATGCTGTCGCTTAAGAGTGCCATCCTTCCTTATCCTCTCTCTATGGTTTCTTCCAAATAAAACACACATGGGAATCCAACCGTATGAACCTGTATATCCCGGCTCCTTGTGCAACACATGCTCACTCGCACAGAACTCAAGGGTGCTCCTGTGTAATTCCAGAGATGAGTTATTTTGCCTCGGGGCAGATCTTTCTCGCGGGGTATCTGTCATATCAACCACCCCACGCACCTTCCCCGTTTTTTCCCTCCCATACATCATCCCCGTTCTCATGCCTCCATCCACCCTCCGCTCCCTTTTCGTCTCTCATATGCATACAAATTTCATATTGTTTTATTATATCCATCTGATTCCCACAGCCTCTCCTGCTCCCAGCTTCTAACCACAAAACGCTGTTCTCCTAATGTTTCACCGTTTCAGGCCGTCTCCCGCTGTGGAACGTACTTTTCCTTCCAACATACCCACTCCCGTGTCCGCCTGTCCGTCCGTCCGTCCGTCCATCCGTCTGCATTCAGCCACCGGGGGGGATTCATTAGTGTGTATGTAGAAGGGGGGTGAGCAGCTTCCTCCCTTTTTAGAAATCAAAAGCCCGTTGATGCCACTAATGAATGTGTGCCGGGACAGAACCTAAGCAACGGCAGCCCTGATGGGGGTGGTGACTCACTGATCCCAACGAGGCAGGATTTATTACGGGAGGAGAAGGCTTTTAGACGTTTTTGAATATAAAAGATTATGCGAGAAACGGCTATGCCTGATGATCAGCTATTAGGTTGGTGCCGTTTCTGCAGGTCGTTCTGCCGATGCGTCACAAACGCATCAGATTTGACTTGACGGGATGCATAAAGAGTGATGTACGCAGGTTAAAACTCAAAGCTCACGGTACTGCTCATTATGCCAGGGGACTTTTGATTGAAAGTCAGCAGCAATAATTTATGCTGCTGACCGTGATGCAAATTATCGTCTGGTTTACATGCAAAGACTACAGTGGAACGGTGCATCTTGGAACGTCAAAGTCTCGCAGCATGTTTTCACAGACTTACCCAGACGCTAGAGTTGGAAAGTCTGAAGTTTTGCGTCTGTACACGGAGCGTCAAACCAATCAGAGAGACTACATGGCCTGTCCTTGGTGTCCTGCCAGGAGATGCAGGCAGGTCGTCAAAGTGGGTGAGATCAGATTTATTCTGAAAGCAAACCGCATCGCGCACTGACCATGGAGTAGGTGATCAAACTCGCCAAACTCAGAAAGACTCTGAAGTATCTGGTGAATTCAAACACAATACAGAGGTACCAGACGACATGTACTGGTATTTAGGGTTAGGGCTTATGGTAGGGGGTTAGGGTTGGACTGTACAAATCAGTGAAAAATGCACCATGAATACCTTTTAATGCATCTGTACTTTTTCACATAGTTTCTCAAAAAGGTTGTTGAAATAAATAGAACATCTTGAAAAACATAGTTCATGACAAACCTCTTTGTAGATGCAAGATTTAATGTTGTAAAAGAAAGCAACAAATTAAATACATAAAAAAACATAATGTCTTTATATATATATATATATATATATATATATATATATATATATATATATATATATATATATATATATATATATATATATATAAAGACATTAAACTTTACCCATGATGCACTACAAATTCCCAAACTTCTGGTCAATCACTGTGATAGGCTGCTTCCAGTAAACATGAGGTGTGTGTATTTCCACTCCTCCAAACACCAACTCCTCATGCATGTGTCAATAATTTCATTTATCTCAGGAAGTGAGAGACTGATATACGGTCACTTCCTGTATCTCTCAGGGCCGTAGATAGACAGATTGTGTTAGCAGCAGAGGGCTACAGCTGCATCGCAATCTATTTTTACCAGCCATAGATCCTAGTGGTCTGATACTGTCAGAGCCTCACATCCAGACTAATGGAGGACAGGCTTAGAAAAACACAGCAGTTATTCACTCACACAGTAAAAAACAAAAAAAGACCTTTGGGTATACAGAGTCACAAACAAGCTAGCACATATTGAGCACACATTGAATTTAATCAAAATATTGATTATTAATCTCTACACAGAAATTATCTTGTTGCATTGTGAATGAAGAAAAGCAACCAAATATGTGAAGAAATTAAAAGGCATTTAAATAATAATAATTTTTAAAAAAGCATCCAGAATGCGACTGAATTGAAGACGTATCGTACATGTTGCGTTGGCATTTCCACAAAGCTGAATGCTATTCAGAACTAGCTTACATCGGCGGCTGGTATTGATGTTTACACCAGGAATCACAGCAGCACAGAATTTAATCCAGCAGGGAAGATGCAGTTTTTAAAAACTCTTTTTTTTTTTTTTTTTTTAGAAAAAGAGCTGCAAAGAAATTCTCTTGAAAAACCCGATGTGACAACATGAACCGTCGTGCAGCTCCGTTTAAAATTTGATCAAAAGCATCGAGTCAGATGCCAAAGAAACCGGAATAGCTTCTCCAGCAGACTTCTGACAGCAAAAAGAAGATTCATAGACCCCAGTTTGTGCTCTAAGTTTTCATCAATTTGATGACTTAACATCAGAACTTCAGTTTCAATGTACTGCTGCAATCCCTTATTGTTTGGACGATTAGCTTCAGTGATTTTCAGTTTTGATCATTTCTTAATTGTTTTTCTGTTGTTTTGCTATTTTAGTTCACTCCTTTGTTTTACTTCAGTTGTTTTCATTGTTTGTGTTTTAGATCTTTTTCTATTAGATTAATATTTCCACCTCACCTCAGCCCACCGTTCTTCTCCATGCTATCCCAGCTGCTCATCATTTCCTCATTTATCCCTACCGATCTATGTTTTCGCATCCACCTGAATAATGTGTAGTTGCGCCACTGGATCCTGTTCACCCACAGCCTCAGAGTTTTGTAAGTTTTTTTCCCCTCGTCTTCAGTAAAAGTCCTGAGATCTAGAACAATTCTGGCTTTCTGTATTTAACAATACAGTAGGTCTAATAAAAAAAAATTCTATTTACCAAAACACTGCACGATTTGAAATTACGAAAATAATTTTGCTTTATGGGAACATTAAAATAAAAAATGTAAAGAAATTTAAAAACAGATGAGAACCAGTTTCTCCACATGTAAAATATTACTTACCATCACTTTTGAAATGCTTTTTTTGCTTTACTTTTTTTCTGAGCCGTGCTTTTCTTCTCGGTCTAATCCACTTAAACTCTGCATATGTGTCAGGCCTTCTAGTTTTATGGTCTTCGTACGTTCAGATGAGTCTTTCTTTGACCTGCTGGTGCATTTCATCACGAGGGGGACTACATCAGTGAAAGTAGTCGCTCGTGTGAAGCCACAGTAAAATGACTGCGGTCGTGGGGCAGTTTGAGGTTAAAACCCATCCTTGAGAAAAGCACTCTATTCTTGTGTGTGCGTGCGAGTGTGTGTGTGTGTGGGGGGGGGTGCGTGCGTGTGTGTGTGTTGCTATGGCAGGTTTCTTCTGGGGCTGAAAAGGCTTATTTGAAGTACTAAATTTAAAATCCACATTGAGCTGACCATTTCTTGAATAAAATCAAAGCTCAGGCACGTAGCGCGTCGTGCCACGGTAGCTTGTTGCACACTCCAGCTCTTGGCCGAGTCAGAGCAGGTCAGAGACAACCAAAAGTTTACTCCTAGCAGGTTGAATTTCTCTGAATTATTCAACAGGCTCTCTACCAGCCGTGTCAACTCTTGTCTTGTTCATGAAGCAGCTTGATAAAGGCCCAACCGTTTACATCGCTGTAGTAGTTGAAGCAGGTTGGGACCTCACCCCAATCTAACGTTTTGTTTTGTTTGTTTTTTTTTACACTGTTTCAATCAGTTTACACATAAATTTCTAACCAGTTCAATCATCTTTTTGTTTTCAAAGTGACCATGATTTTGTTCTGAAGCTTAATGAGTCACATGTGAAATTCGGAAGAGAACCAGAATGGAGGAAATATTTGTAAAACAAAAGTTTCTCTATAAAGCTTGGAGCTCTCAGCCAGGGGTTTGGTGGTTTTGTTGCACCCAGAACCTGCTTCTCAACTCGGGTCTTCTGGTTTTCACAACATCATCCGCATCTGGCTGGATCAACTGCTCCCCTTTGAAGCTTGGGGAAGCTGTAATTCCAAGGTTCCGTCTGCAGAGTTCAGAACAAACCAGGGTCAAGGTTTACTCCTTTCGCCTGGATTAGATTCTCGATGTGCCAGCAGTAACTTGAATTTTTGGATCCAAAACTCCTCGAGTTTCAGAAGCAGGTCTTCTTAGCGCAGGAGGAGACCCTCTCCTAATGATGGGAGATGAAATTTTATCCTAATGGTGAGATTTTGTAGAACCCCATGACGTCAGAGTATCCTTCCTGAAACTTTTCTTCTTCCTGTTGCTGAAACCAGAGTTAACACAGTGTATTGTTGAATCAATCGTTCATAACAGCCTTTTATAATCAGCTTTTCATTATTGGAGATCCAAGAAAATAGAGTGACTAAAATCACAAAATAATTTTCTTTTACACCAATATGGGAGTTTTATGACACTGCTCTCTGAATACAGTAAAAGAGGACGAGCAAAATCTAAAGATTACGACAAAGTGCACATGTGACATGTAATAAATATACAAATATATCAACATTTTACTTTAGTTGTAGCAATTGAAGCATCTGGGACAATCCTTTAAAAGATTGAGAAGAAATATATATATATATAAATGACCGCAGTCATTTATATATATATATATATATATATATATATATATATATATATATATATATATATATATATATATATATATATATATGAATTTCTCTGAATTCAACCTGCTAGGAATCTCGTCTAATTTGGAGAAAAACATTCTCCAAATTAGACGAATGTTTTTCAGGTATATAACAAAGACTAAACGAAGACAACGAAACATGATTTTGTTGTCAAGAATAAATTAGCTTATACTATATTTAAGAAATTTACAGTAACGTATACACAAGCAAGCAATTTCAGTCAATTCTGACCTAAAATGTTTCCTCATTAAATATATTTTGGACCTGAATAAACATAACCCGACAACAATAAATGTTTGAGTAAGATGGAAATGTTATTTGAATCCCGTACTTCCAAATCGACACTTCAGAAAAAATATTACTGAACTCCACTCAGTTCTCTCCCTTGATCCTCTTGTATATTCCTAGTAAATAAAACTTTCTCCTCAAATTAATTTCCTCCACAACCTCATTGCCCTCGTTCATTGTCTCCACCAGGTTCACGTTCCGATCAGCTAAAGGCTAACTCTGTTAGCTGTCATGTTTGGAGCACAGGCGGTATTTCCTCTGCTTATGGAACAGCAGATCACCGTAAGGAGGTGTCAGCTTCAATTACACTCTCACACACACACACTGAACTGAAACAGAGCATGGAAGAAATACTCAACAAAAATGTAATGTTAGCTCAATAAAGTTCAGTTTATTTTTACATTATTAACTACCTGTAGATAAAAAATAAATAGTAGATTATTAAAATCAAATTTTTGCATCAGATCAACCCATTATTGTAAATGCTGGCCATCTTTTGAACCAGTGGTTCTTTTTTGAGATACCGAACCCCCCAGTATCATATGCTCATTCACCGAACCCTTCTTATTCACCGCCCACCCCCTAACCCCCCGCCAACACACAAAATACTTTGCCGTATTCTGATTTAGTAATGTAATTATATTAGCTGTGTTACCGCCCCACACCACTAGAGGCAGTAGCAACCCCGAAAAGATGCGACTAAGGAGCAGATTTAGACTATAGAATTAGGTAAAACGGTGAGTTTTGCTGAAGTAATTAAAGACACAAGCTCAAATCCATGCTGAGTAAAACTCCTTCAATCAGGGCTTCTCCGCAGCTCTGATTGGCTAAGCAATGTAACGTGATCCTGTGCAGCAAGTGATGGCAAAGCGGGGCGTCATCACGACTTTACACAAGTGTGTCTTTACCTTCGCGGCAGAGGCTCCGCCGAACCCCTGAGACCGACTCATCAAACCCCTGGGGTTCGATCGAACCCAGGTTAAGAACCACTGTTTTGAACATTGTCATTTTGACAATTATTTTCACAAGTGTCTAGTTGGAAGATCGTCTTGTGAGGTTTTCTAATCTGTTAAATCTGCAGTGGATGAGAAGGTGTAAAGGTAGCACCACCTCATCCACTGGTGCTAGAATGAGGTTTTAAGCAAATTGGTTTATTTAGCAAAATTGCGATGAAAACATTTTACACGCCACACGAGTCGCACCATCAGCAAGCGGACGTTGCCGTTGGCACAAACCACAAAGAAGGCGTCAGGAAGTAGCTGGAGGATCTACCAAATATGTTTTTTATTAAATGTGAATGCTGCCATTGCAAAATTGTGTTGTTGTTTTTTTTCCTATCATTAGAAGAATATTGATAAAGTCTTGCTCACATTTGGAATAGAAACGATGCTGACGGGCCTGTATTAGTCAGAGTTAGCAAACAGATGCAGACAGACTTGCTCATATTTAAATTTGCAAAGGCAAAATCTTGCTGGCGTGAAAACACACAAGCCACTTGTAGCTGCATTAAACCCCGCCAACTTCTCAGCAACACGTACAGAGTTGGCACACCTACACACGCACACACACACAAGTTCACCATGCACACGGAGCATTGCTCATGCCAACAACAAAGTCTGAATGTTTTGTAAAGCATCACTAAAGCTCTAAGCGGTGGCACTGACTGTCTGAATAGGACGAATCCACACAAAGCCAATGTGGCTAATCGAAACTGCAGCAGCTGTAAAACACCTGCTGCAGTTCAGATTGCAGAGAAGTGTACCAATCCTTTATTCCCTTAACTGCATCTGCAGCCAAACGCCACTTGTTGCTCAGCAGCGTTTCTCCTGCCTGGGTCTGACGGGGAGCTCAGCTAATTGCTGTTTATGGTTTGAAGCCCAGAGGAAGAGAAACTGAGACTGGAGATGCTGGGTGGTGGTAGGCTGACGGAGCTTTTGGCTGAATAAATCTGCCGTTAGTCGTCTCCGCTAACTGTGCGACGACTGCATTTGGATGAAAACAAAAACAAATTGTTCCTTTTGGGCATGAATAATTAGTTAGGTCAATCTTTAAACAGTACAAACGCTGCGTGAAGCAGGAGTTTCTCATCTTGTGGAAAACGATTAAAATCGCTTCTTTTGTTTTGTAGAACTTATGGAAAACATTAGGAGACCTCTTGCTTTCTTTAAGGTTTTTGTGAAAAGTTTAATTTCTTGAATAGTGAGATTTACAAGCATGAATATCTAAAGCTCATTTGGGTCACTCAAGTGTGACTCAAAGTTGCTTTTTTTGCCCACATTCGACCCTGAACCCTCTACTGAACTGGATGATTTTGATCTTTTCACCCCCCCTCCAAAAAAAAAAACACCAAATTTTTGCGACTTCCAAATGTGGTACTGATTCTGTCGTGTATCCGGTTGTTTTCAAAGCCTCTGCACTCTGGACGGTCGCGTCACATTTTATCCAACTTTTACGTCATCGACGGCAAAAACATGTCGTAAGTTTACACCAGAAAAAGCCAATCACTGTAAACTTGGACTCAAGCAAAGGCTGGTTATAAGTTTATGAAAGAGGTTTGTGTCATCGAAGTTCATCAAACCACAATCCCACAACTCTTAGCTTTGACTGATGCATTAAGACTTCGCAAAAAGTTGCAGTCAGTTCTCCGCAAAAGGGCCGCTGCTGTTAGCTGTGCTTTCTTTTCATTAGTTTCCTCTGTGGTGTTATGATTTTTTTGATGATGCAGTCTGCTCCCAGTGCTGGATAAACTTTAAAAATGAATCCACAAACGGCTCCCTGCCTGTGTGACGTCTATGTTCCTTTTCTGTGCATGAGATGTAAACCGTTCACACTAAAGTCTCATTGTGGTTGGGTTTACTTAGTGGTACCAGCAACCAAACAGAAAACTAAAAAATGTTATTTCTTAGCATGAAGACCTGCTGTGTGGATGTAGCCTGAGATTTTCTGGAGAACATTGAGAGGTTTTGAGGAGGCAAAGTTTTCTGAAAATGTGTAGTGGAAGGTTGAAATACCAGGAAGGAGTTGTGGGTTGGCATTTATCGTGAGGATGTTGCTCATTTCACCATATAATGTCAGATGAAGATTTGTGTAATCACATAAGACCGAAGAAACACATCAGCACACACACTGCCTCACTCTCTTTGTCACTTCAAGTAAATGCTGCTGCTTCATTTGCACACCGTCTCTCCAGTCAGTCTCCCAGAATTTTCTTTCTTTCTTTTTTTTTTCTTTCTTTCTTGAGGGCTAGGTGTAGGAATCTCCACCGGTGCAGAACAAATCCGGCTGACGTTTGCGGTCTTGCGCGCCGTCCAAACCGAACACATCTCTACAGTATTTCAGGCCTTGCGGTGTCAGTGTGAAAACGGTTGGTGTCATGTCCTTTAGTGACAGCACTGCAGCGATCTGCGGGGCTTCCACCAACTCCTCCGTGGGGCTTCGCCGGGTAAAGCGTTAGCTTCAGGCTAACACGTACAGGAAGAAAAAACTGCGAACACTGCTGTCCAGACGGGAAACCACAGAAACACAAACACCTTTTTAACCAGTCACTGTCATGGAACTGAATCATTGCTCTAATGCTCTTTTGCTAGTGGTTATCAAGCCTTCCACTCAGGAAAAAAACACACACACACATATATATATATATATATATATATATATATATATATATATATATATATATATATATATATATATATATATATATATATATATATATATATATATATATATATCCGAATGGTGACGCATCTGCCTTTATCATCTCATTTCTAAGTTCCTTCAAAGTTTCATTTCCACACCAGACGACTTGGCGCGCTCTGCGCTACGTGGGATCTTCGCTCATTTGTCAGCTTGTTTTATATCTTAGGCGCAACAAGCTAAAGGCTGAAGGAAATGTGAGGGGAGGTCTACTTAAAGCTTTTCATCTAGGGCAGCCTACGCCATTATTAGACCGCTGTTTGCTTTTTAGCGCCCTGTGCTTGGATGTAAATACGCCTGACCAAACAGGGGGACGAGGGGGACGCTGACGTGATTCAGTCCTAACGAGTGTCTGTTATATTCAATATATACGTTTGATTTATTTCGGTTTTATCTTTAAGGCGCGTCACGCAAGTGAAAATAATTTGGGATTGTAAAGACAAGCAGTACACTTTGAGTCGTTTGTGTGTAATTGCGTGGAGGTGAGACTTCCGGCCATTAAGCCTCCAGCACGGCTACTAATGAGGATGTGATGTCGCATCAAAACAGCCGACTGTTAGCCTCTGACTCTGTTGTGTTGATGGTTTAAGCTGTGTGGGTGTATCACTGTGTTTGACTTTTTTTTTAAAGATTTTTTTGGCTCTAGTGGTCTTTATTTGATAGGGAACGAAAGTGGGTAATGAGAGAACGGGGAAGACATGCAGCAAAGGTCGTCAAGGCCGGGAATCAAACCTGCGACAGCTGCGTTGAGGACTAAGGCCTCCTTTTGTGGGTTGTGCTTAACCCCTGCACCACCACAGCACGCCCTGTGTTTGACTTCTGTGGTCAATGCATTTCATGGTAATTGATACCTGCCACCATGCCTAATGGGCTGTGAATATTATGTGTGAAAGGTGCGGTAGAATCTCTCTTAGTGCGCCGACTATGAGAGCTCACATCCAGCAGAGGCTGGGTTTTTATTTCTCAGCCTGGGGTCATTTTCTTTTCTTTTTTTTTTTCTCCTTTGGCTGATATGAGTTATAACAGTTTTGTTGTGGTGTGTATAGTTGATTGATCTCTGTTTATTTTGTCACACTCTGTGCTTTGAATGTGTTTTCCTAGAGTGGTGTTTCTTGCTGATCCACTTTTTTTTTTTCATTTCCGATACCAATTTCTGAGGTTTCCGATCCGATAAGAAATCAGTGCTGAATGGACTAAAAAAGTTTCAGACATAAATGTACTGAATTACAAATTTGTTTGATGACTCTGCACCAGTATGGGACATTTAAATACAAGCTTGGTCAAACATGATATAATTACATAACTTTTCATTCATTCAGTTGGTGCAATTAGGAGCAGAACAGCCAATGTGAAATAAAGAAACTGAAACTAAAAACAATGGTTGACTACCTTAGTCAATCAATACCACTATCAACAAATTTTATTGGTATTTTATGTGAGATAAATTGTATTACAGAAGTAGAAAGAAAATGTCTTCATGTTGTTCCACTCATGAAAATGTATAAAGCATCTGAGGTATTTGTATTCTGACCCTTAGTAGAGCGATTAGGTCAACCTCTACATGCACGACTTGTTCTGAAAATATAATAAATTATATCAATAAAGTACAATAAAGAACAAACGGAACCAAGCTGACTTTTTGATACTTCTATATACTTTCTTCTTTTTACAATGAAACAAGAATGTCTTTTTTTTGGAAAATGTTTTTTCTAAAATACTGCAACAACATCAAATTCATGGTAGAACATGATCTACACTCTGTGGGACACAGTGAACAGTACATCAACAGTTTACTGGAAAAACATTATGTGCCACTGCTTATACCTAGATATTGTAACCCAACATAATTTTGCTGTTTATTTCTCCCCGAACATGGAACACAAAAGGAGACATCTTTGTTTTTGCAGAATGAGGGATGGACATT
This sequence comes from Poecilia reticulata, assembly GCF_904066995.2. Lineage (NCBI taxonomy): Eukaryota > Metazoa > Chordata > Actinopteri > Cyprinodontiformes > Poeciliidae > Poecilia > Poecilia reticulata. The sequence continues at coordinate 6,660,988 of NC_088830.1, read as the reverse complement.
ATTTAAACAGCTTCTGTTTGTCTGACCCAGTAGAGCTAAAGCAAATATTCAAAATTGTAATTCAGTAACATGAAGCATTAGTTCACTGCCAGCTGTGTGGACACAGACGTCCATAAGAATCAGTCATTAGTTTTCCAGGTTACAGGTAGCAGTCGTCATGTGACTGAGAGATAGTCATGTTATCTGCTTAGCCATTTAAATTCATGGGATTTTTTTATTGTCTTTTCAGAAATCTGTTGCCATTTGTTTTAAAAAACAAAAAAGACCTGAAAATATAATAATATCTTTCCATAACTGGAGGGAGATTAAAGTCGCGGTGTTTAAGTAGTTTGAGGCAGATGAGCAGAAGCCCTGGCCTGTTTATTCAGTGGTTGGTTAACCTTTTGTTGAGGTTAATAACTCTGATATTGGCTATTTAATGTTATTCTGACAAAATGATTACAGCCTGAATAATTCTAGAGACTTCCTTTTTTTTAAGTATAAATATTAAGTGGCTCAAGACCTTTGAAATTGTCTATTTATGCTGCGTTTAGCATTTGCTTAAAGCTATAGGTAATAAGTGTTCTTTTTTATTTGTATTTTTTACATATAAAAAAACTCTGACCATGTTGTGACAGTTCTGGCAGAAGGCAGAGGAGCTTAAGTTTTTTTTTTTTTTTACATATTTGTTGAGTGATAGCTTCAATAAGCTATCACTCAACAAACAAATATGTAAAAAAAAATGTATTAAAGTTACTGCAGCTTCAAAGAGGCGGTATTTTATATTTTCCAGGTATAGTGTCGTTTTATAAAGGTCAAGTAACGGTTACGTTCAGTTCTTACAAAAATGCTGAATATGTCAAACATAAGTTATAAGAAATGTGACGTCACATCTTAACGTCTTGAAATTGGCCACTGTCTCTTTAAGAAGCTCTTGCTGTTTCCACACATCATCACAACAGTTCTACTCCATTTACAGCCGATCTCAGGAGGGTCAGAACCTCGACTTTGGGACTGCAGCTCTGAGGAAGAGTTTTGTGGAAATAGGCGACACGTTATAAAAACTGGCGTTCCCATAGCAAAAAGTTGCTATGGCAATTCGATGATTTCTCAAACATTCATGAAAGAATGAAAGCAACATTCCAGATGTGTTTTTGATTATTCAGTAACATGATAACATGATGTAAAGCTAAAAAAAAAAATAGAATTCACATTATGCCGCCCCTTTAAATAATACCCATCTCCACCAACAGGGTCAAAAAATAACAATCATCCAAACTTTGTCATTGACCTTTGCCGTTTTGTGGCATGTTAATGGAAGAAAGCATTCTTACATTGTATCTCAATGTTCTCTAAATAATTTGTAGTTTATAGAAGGAAAACAAGCATGAAAATCTAACTAGTGATGTTATGACAATCATTCAATGTATGGCTGCTTAGAGTCGACACAATATGTGCTTCAACAAAAAGCAAAGCTTTTTTAGTTAGCAAGCACCACACTGTAAAAAAAAAACAAAAAAATTTAAATCAGCTTTAAAACACAGGAAAACCAAACGGCACATCGATGTGGACAATAAACAGGATGCATAGGCCATCCATTTGGTCCAAATGAGCAACATTAAGCCCGCCTTATCTGTAAGACAACCTTCATCAACACTGACTGGTTATCTGGAGACCTTAAACCAATGGGGAGGGAAGGAAAGTCACAGTAGACCAGCTGGGATTTTCCTTTCTGTCGTCTTGGTGTTAAATCTGCTTTGAAACATCCGTCTGACGAGGAAGGAATTTTTTTATGTCCAACAGAGCATGAAAACAGAAATCTGACAGCTGTTCTAAAACATGAAATAAACCTGCTTATGTGGCAGTAAATGGCTGCAGCTTATGCACATGGATCCTAAGTGTGGCTCAGTATGCCTCGCACTCGCCAACCGCATCGATAAAAGCATTTCTCCTGGTTTTGTCTTTGGAGATTTCTCCTATCGTTTTGCTAATAGTTATGATTTATTAACCTTGTACCTTTACCGTGTCATTAAAAAGTAACACTTTCCGCAGTTTCTTGAGGAAATCTTTAACCGTCTGTATTTCTCTAAGTTTGTGGTGTTGTGAACTCTGCAGTCACACATCATTAACACAAACTATAACAGATGAAGTTCGACTTCACTTGCTTTTTATTTTGCACCTGTTCCTTAAGCCTGATCACAGTTTGCACAGAGGAAGTTGTTGATAATTTGCAGCTGTCTCAAACCATCTGTGATCCTTTTAGCAATTAGAAATTGGTCAGAGCAGATTAAACGACTAAAACAACCAAAGTGTAAAGCTTGTCTTAACACCATTCTTACTCGGTAGCTTATAGTAAGATCAGTGTGTTCTGTTCCCTCGTCTCGCTGCTGCTACTCAGGATCTTCTCTATCTCTGTTCCTGTTCCAGCTACACAGCATCGATTCCATTCAACAATCTAAAAATCCTCTCAGCAGTCTAAGGTTCTGACTGAACTACTAAACTCTCCATCCTGACTCTCTGCTTTTCCACTCCTTTTCCACTACTGGCTTTTTCCACTCCCCTCTCTTTGGTGATCTTTAACTCGTCCCCGAAGCCAGAACACCTAAAATATCGAATTTCTGAAATATTTTTGAATTGATCATATTGGGGTTTTTTGGGATTCATATCGTTCTTTTGTACTATTTTGTGTGCTTGTAGTTTTATTCATCTTTGCCTTAAAAGTAGTATTCTTTCACATGTTCATAAGAGAACATGGTATGAAGGGAAGTTAAAATATATACAAATATATACAAGTAATGTCATTCTGTACTTTGACAGGTTGTATATATTAAGCAACAGATGATCATTTTGTCCTCAAAGCTGAGGTGAAACAAGCAGAACAAAACGGGCAACCATAAAGTTCAAGCTACTTCTATCGGTGTCACATTGTAATGCATCTTCAAAACTGTTGTTCCTGATGCCACCTCTTCAAAATGATTTTTCTTTTCAACATGAACAACATTTCAGATTAAAATGTCAGATCAACCTTTTTAATGACAATACAGACAATTACAAATAGACATTCAGCGACAACGACGATGAGTGCCCCAGCTCACCAGCAGGAGGCTATAGAGACCTAGCTTACCTAGCTTTGATAGCACACCTCCACTTTTTGGCAATTGAATTTGCACAGGAACCAAATATTTACCTCTAAGCTAAATGCTAACAAAATATATTTAACTTTTTCTCTAACTAGATGTTTTATGTGCAAACAAGATATTTAGTTGGCATGCTAAATATTTAGCTTCCTAATAGTTATCAAGCTAAATATTTAGCTTGCTAACAAAATATTTACTTTGAAGCAAAATACTTAAATATTTTGTTTGTAAACTAAATATATAGTTAGCATGCTACATATTTAATTTGCTAACTCATTGTTTTATGTGTAATTTTAATATGAAATACGATGCTAAATATTTAGCTTGCTAATTAAATATGTATTTAGGAGCAAAATATTTAACTTTTTTAGCTTACAAACTAGATGTTTTATGTGCAAACATAAAATATTTAGCTTGCTAACTCATTGTTTTATGCGTAATCTTAATATTTAGTTAAATGCTAAATATTTAGTTTGCTAATTGAATATCTAGTTAGGAGCAACATGTTTAGCTCATTTATTGTACTAACTCAATGTTTCATTTGTAAACTAAATAGTTAGCATGCTAAATATTTAACTTGCTAACGCAATATTTACTTTGAAATGATGGCATGTAGAAATTAATTAATATCACGGTAAAAAATATATATATATTTTAAAAACATGAACCTCTATTTTTTCTCTCTCTCTCTTCTAACCAAAAATATTTTTTCTGCAAAACTCTGACTCTGTAACTTTACAAATGACATCTCGTACTTAGTGGTTCAGTACTGAAACATGTCTCTGCTTTTACTGGCTTAACCATAAGATATGTCACCAGTCCATTGTCAGTGTAAACTTGGAGTATAATTCGCAGGTCTTACTATCTATGTTGTTGTTTCTCATTTCTGTTCTTTTCTTGTTTTTCCATTGTCCACAAGCTCCTCTTGTGTGCCGCCTCTGAAATAGTTTTTGCTTAAAAGTTTGCTCTCCGTCTCTCTCGTCCAAGACTCGTAGGTTGCCATGAGTGAGGAGGAGGAGGGCCCTGGTGTTGCAGCATCAGCATCCACACAGTCTGCAGCGACAGCCGCCAGGACAGCACCGGCCGCAACTAAAGGCAGAGATGGTGTGGTTTCGTCCTCGCCCCCCCGCAGGCCCTCTCCTCGCTATCGCGTCTGTCTCGAGGAAAAAGAGGCAGAAGAGGAAGAGAAGGGGATCATTCACGAAGAGAGGCTCGAAGAAGAAGAAAAGGAGCTGAAGGTGGTGGAGGAGCGTGACGACGGTGGCGGCGACGACGAGGACGACGCCGACGACGGCAGCAGCGACACCAGCGTGCTGGTGGTGCCCTATCCTGAGCTGGTTCCTGTGGTCTTCTTCTGTCTGAAGCAGACAACCTGCCCACGCAGCCTGTGCATCCGCATGGTCTGCAGCCCATATCCTTTAAACCCAGTGTGGGAAGTCTGCAAAAAAACCTCATGTTTCAATATCTGTATTCATCATGTTTTACTCAGTCAGTACTTATTCATTTCTCTTTTCAACGTTTTTTATTTTTATTTTTTCAAATTCAAGTCAGCCTGAGCTTGAGAAGATTTTAACATACGCAGCCTTTTAAAAGTACTGAAAGCTCTAGTCCTCTCTGCATGTCCTCACGATACCACTGCAAACCTAATGTGCTTTTATACACCGACACAACTAGTGTACAATTGTGAAGCCCAGAAGAAAAAACAACATAATGTTGTAATTTCCCTTCATCCTCTTTAGTCAGTACAGTGGAGAATCACGTTACGCCTCTATCAACCTAACCAGAGTCGGAGCAAAAACATTTGGCTTTTCTTTTCTATTTCAGCCTTTCTGGATGAAAAGAATATTTTTGGTGGGGAAAATAATTTCTAAGTCTGACCAAACACTCAATGAAATTTAGGTAAATACTTTTCCAACAGATGTGGTCCAAGTTTTTTCACTGTAACTCTTACTGCATGTTTTAGGAACCTTCAGCCCAGCCTGGAGTCTCTTACAGGTTTTCTTCCCCTTGTTTGGCTCCAAACTCCTGCTTCTTGACATCGACACCTTTAACTTGCAGAATAATTTCTTCCCCAAACACGTCGTGGCAGTTACATCCAGACTTGACCTCATCGGACCAGACCTTATCCGACTCGTAGGTAACTTTCTTGACCAAATCATCAGCTGCATATTTGAAAGAACTTTCAACATGCTTTTGTTTTGTGCACAGAGGAGATTGCAGCTGAGTATTTTATGTATTGCTCTTGTTGGAAAAGTGTGCCTTCTGTTTCCACGTCTTTCTGAAAGTCTCCCTTGTTGTTTGATGGGTCTTGGACAGATGGGTTTCATGTCATGCTGGGCCAGAATGAAGGTGACCTCTAATGTGGCTGGTTTGTGGTGAAAAGATGTCCAAATTATGACTCTAACTGCATTCACTGGAAGACTCAGAACTTAAGAGCTCAGCTGTAATGACTGACGTTAGTATGTTGTGCAGCAGTAAGACGTTTTTGTGAAGGTTTCTTTGCTTTTGCCAATCGTGTTCTGTACCGTACCTAGGCAAACAGTTTCTACAACCTGGAGGATAATAATAAACCAGCTGATAATAATTTTCACATATCAACAGCAATGCTTTCCAACTACTGAAATATTTTAAGAGCTTCGTTGGCTTTCAGTTCCTTTTCACTCATCCTTTTCTTCAGGAATTCAAACTTCTTCCTTGTTCCAATATTTTACCCACATCTTTTATTTGTAGACTGCTTTACTTCTTAGTCTTTGCGTGTATGTGGATTACTTGGCCTGTTGCCAACTGGTGTAACTCTTTGGGCAAATTTCCTTTAGTAGAAGTATTTATACTGTGGAAATGTTTCAGTTTTATTTTTACCCACTGTGAAATCAGTGTTTCGGCTGATTTGCGGTTTTCTGGTAGCCTGTTCCAGATTCGAGGAGCGTTGAAGCTGAATGCTGCTTCTCTTGATGCAGCAACAGCAAGTCTTTAATGTATTTTGACATTAAGCCGTTCAGTGTTCACATTAATAGCCTGTTCATAATTTCAAATGTTTTGGACATTGAAAGCACAAATAATTAGTTATTTAAGTATTATTGTAAATAAAATAAAACAGACACATTGTGTTATAACTTTCTTTCAAGATAGGTTTTCTTCATGTCACACTCAAATTAAGCACAACTAGTGGTTGCCCTGGTGACCGACTGCTTACCTGAGCAGCAGGTGGCTCCTCTAGAGTTTCCATTGACCTCTTGATGTCGACATTGACCTCAGGTAGACGGTCATGTCTCGAGAAGTCCTTCATTCCAGGTTCAGATAGTAGATTTAGTTGTTCTCAGCATGATGTCACATATACCCTGACCTTTGACCTGTCTGGAGTGTTCCTTGGTCTTCGTGATGCTATTTTTGATGTTTGTTGAACGTTACAAATCTAACAAAAGATCTAACACATTCAGCCTTGGCGTTGTGTTGCTTTTGCAAAATACAAACACAAAGCTGACGATCGTATCCGATGGCGTTTGCAAAGTGTTACATCATTTTATCTTATGTGAGTGTTTCATGTTTACTTCTCTTTCGTGAATTACTCTCAGGTTCTCGCCATTCTGAATTCACATCTTTGTGTTTTTTTTTATTATTTAGATTTTTTTTTTTCGTAGTGTTTCCACAAACGGACCCATATCTTAGCTCTCTGCCTGCCTGTGCAAGTAATGACAGGTGTGTCAGATTACAGGACACGCAGAGCATGCTGCCCCCTCAGATCAGCGCAGGGTGCTTATCAGGAGTCTTAAGAGCAACATTTACAGTGCAATAATGTGTGACTCATGGTGGGAGTTAATATATGGGCTATCAGGAGCAGCACAGTCGAGTGAAGAATGAGAGCGGGTGAGATATAGCCAACTGGTAGAAAGTCACTGAGGCGGGGAGAGAGAGACATATGGAAAAGGGAAACGGCAGAGAAAACGGGGGGAAATGAAGAGACGAACAGGAGGAGAGAGACAGAAGAGAAGAAAGAAATGTGATGAGAAATGAAAGGCCTTCTGATATGTATGTGTGTTTCTTTTCGGAAGAAACAAATGTTGGCCTAAAATATGAGCACAAGTCATTATTTTGATTTTGGTAAAGAAAAATAAAATAGTTCTGACAGAAAATGTATTATTTTAGGAAGGCGGTGATATTGTCATGTAATATAGTTGGTGGAACAATGTGCATACATATCACTTGAGTTAAAATATGTGAGTTTGACACCTGAAGTGTTTACACCCAGTTAAATGACTTGAATTTTGATGTAATAAAGAAAATAGACCATGATAAATCAACTTGGAAGCATCCACCTTCAGAAGGGCAGTATTATGTGTTTCTCAGGCACATAATACCATTTTATAGCACAATCAAGTAACTATGGAACCTTCAGTTGTTACAGAAATGCCTTATATATAAAATATGACTTAAGTTAGGAAGTAAAATTTCTTTTAACACCATGAAATTGGGCCTGTCTCTTTAAAAACTCCTGCTCTTTCTAAAACTCAGCTTCCAAGAAGTCACCACAACATGGTTCCTCTATTAACCCTTTAATAATGTTTTTACCAGCGTTTCGCTGAGCAGCAGCTCCTATAATGAGCTCAGCAGACGTACAGTTCCACCAGGTGTTTGCTAATTGCTGCTGGCTAGTCTGAAGGAGCTGAGTGGGGGGAGTTGTGGTGGAGGGCATTTTGTGAGGCAGCAGCTCAGAAGCTTGGACACTGCAGCTCCTCCTGGCTAGGTCCACCCAGGCGTTTTGCACAGCTGAATGGTTGCCATGGAGATTAATGGATTACTCAAACATATATGAAAGAATCAAGGCAACACTCCAGGTATGGTTTTGTTGAGGAAATAATATGAGGTAAAGCTCAAAAAGGTTGATTTTACACGTTGCTGCCCCTTTGACGTGACTTGTGTTCTTTGTAATTTAACTAGAAAAATAATTGGGGGGGGGGAAATGCCATCAATTAAAAAAACAATTTGATGGCATTTAACTTGTACTTTGTTGAAGCAGCTTTTAGTTTAATTTAACTACAACAGCCAGTCTCCTTTGGCAAGAATGTTTCAACATGTTCAACATTCACCTGGTGATATTTGCCTTCTTTATTCTCCTTAAGGATCCTTTAAATCTATTTGATAATCTACGCATCATTTTTCATGTGACCCCACAGAGTTTGTGGCATATTTTATTTCAGACTCTGGCTTGGCCGTATGAAATGACAATCAGGAGGAGTAGCATCAGATTTACTGACGCTTTAAATTTGACTTTGGTTTCAAACGCTCACAGGATAATACAAACATGTATAGATATATGAACTTTAATGGAAACAAAACAAAGGAGAAAAGGTGAGTATGTATGTGGTTCTCCAGCCATTTGTTTAAATATGGGAAAGAGAGAAACATGAGTAGATTGTTGTTGTGAAATTATGCTTCTGTTGATCAGCAGCAGAGCAGGTGATTCCTCAGGCTGTGAAGTGTTCATTAGAGAGACAGCCTGGGGGAAGAAACTGTCTTTGTGGTGGCTGATTTTTACAGTCAGCGCTCTGTAGCGCCGATCTGAAGGTAAAAGTCCAAACGACTGATGTCCAGGATGTGTGGGGTCTGCTGAGATGCTATGGTAGCTGCCTCCCCCGCCCCAACTCTAGACCTGTACAAGCCTAAGAAGGAGGGAAGGTCAGCCATGATGACCTTCCCTTTAGGTAGAGCTAAAATGAGTAGTTTAAGTTAATGTTGCTTTCCATAAACATTTGGAAATTGGTTTTTAACACATTTTATAACTGTGCTGGAAAGCCCAGCTATGATGGTTAACTTTTGACATTTCATTTTTTTCCCCCTTTTACTCCATGAAGTCCTAAAAGGTCTTTTGCTTCGGTGAATTTGTTCTCATGCAGAGTGAGAACAATCTGCCGCACATGGACTCTGTGTCAATCTCACAACACTAAATATAATCAAAGAGGCTGGATGGGTGGAAACATGCGTGGCAGCGACTGTGTGTGAGGGCACACGGGTGCGCTAAAGTGTGTGTGTGTGTGTGCGTGTGCGTGCGTGTGTGTGTGTGCGTGTGCGTGTGTGTGTGTGTGTCTGTTTTACTTTCCCCATAATAAAAGGGCTGCTATTGACCAAGGCCACTTTCTCGCTTTGTGTGGTCAGACTGAGTGGCTGCGGAGAATTGATCTGCACAAAAAGTGTTCTTTGTGGCCCAATCCACTCCGGGAACTTCACTGCATGTGTGTTGTGATCCGAGTCGACGTGTGTTACTTTTTGTTTTTTTTTCTTTCTTTCTTTGAAAAGACAGAGAGTTTGCAAAATTTTAAGCTTTGATTTAAAATTCTGGGCTTCAGTTTAGAAAAGGGAAACAACCAGCGTGTTAGAATTCAAAGTGCCATGTTCACCTGTTCAAATAATTTCATGCAAATATTAACAAAGAGCACTGCAGGTGTGTTCAGCCATCATACAGTTCAGGAGGAAGATGGACTCCATGTGTAAGGAGCTGAACTCAAATAGCGCGTCAGTCGTCATACCGACAGTCACTCCACTGTCCCAGATGTCTCAGTAAGAGTAAAAAAACTTGGATCATTTTTATTATGTCAAATATGTGCATCAATAAATCAGACCTTATTTTGCACACAAAACACACATATGGTGCTTTTTTTAAAGCATCATATGTGCTTTGATGCTTTGATGCATATGATGCTTTTAAAAAAAGTAGTTTGAAATATTTGAAAACCGAACATTGATTGGAAGCTGTATTTAATTGGGAGTAAAGAACAAACAGTGTCTAAAATTTACATTTTTCCTGCAGACTTTATTGCAACAAATGTATTTTCTCCTTAAATCTGAAAATACTAAAAGACATTCAGTCTTTCTGGTTAAGATCTTTTTCTTCAGGGCATTTGTACACACATCTAACAGAACAAATGCGTTTATTTGGCCCATTTGGCCTGGAAATAAGTTTTCTGTTTTCATACACTGCAACACATTCAGATGAAGGAGCAGCCAGCAGTGTCGCTATCTGTATGAAATCGCTGTTTGTTTGTGCCAAAAACTAATATTCCCATGCTGAATCATCTGCAGTCGCCTAAGAAATGAAATGTCAGACCTTGTACATCATGATGTATGTATTTTTTTCTTTTCATTTTTTTTTCACCCTACTTTGTACAACAGAGCCGTTTCCATCAGGGACTCTCGTCACTTTATCCATTTCCCTGTGACTCAGGTTGGGAGTTGGGTTGAGCGTGTCGCCTCGACATATTAAGCAGCTCTCAGGCAAAGACACAGTCCACTTCACTCTGATAGGGAGGGATTCTGAGAAAGAAGTGGGACAAAAAAAATGCTGCTCTCCATTTCTTAATCTCTACTTATGAATGTAGGGAAGGAAGTAAAAGAGAGAAAGGGAAGGAGGAAAGAGAGGGAGAGACGAGTTTATGCAGTCAAAAGAGATTCGGCTCTAAAGCGAGTCTGATAGCAAGGGAAGGGCAGATTAATAGTTTTCAATTTGCTTTTATTTGCCTGTGGACTAACACATGTGGCCTTCTCTGCCTCCAGCGTCACTGCACTCCATCGCTCAACAAATCTCATATTTGTAAATGTCTGAAGATTTATAGACACGCGTGTGGAAACACGTCTTCTTGTCTTGTCTTCTTTTTATGTTTTGGGCTTTTTTTCCCCTGCAAAATGCAAATTCAGTTACACTCAATGCAAAGTGACCGCTCATGTATAGTGGGTGAAACATCCTCCAGTCAATATAATAATATAATTATTACAGTAATGCTGCTAAGATGGACTATCTGTGCAAGTTTGTTTGCTCAACAAAATGAATCTAAGCACTGAATTACTTTCGTCTCATTGGCTGCAGGTTTCGTTTTCAATGATGTTTAACAGCAGATTTGTGCTGACATATCCTATAGCTGACCATGCGCCTTCTGCTACTCATGCTCTGCTTTAAACAAGAACCATTAATTTTTTTAATTTTTATTTAAAAGCTGTGCTTGGTGTACGTCCTAGCAGTAACCTCTCTCAGTGAGCTGCTCTGTCGATACTGTAGCTTATAGAGTAAAACAATAGCCTGCACGTTAGTTACAACAGAGTATCACAGAAACTTTATGTGCACAGAGGCGCTTTCATAATGTATTACATTTTGTTTGAATTTATCTGTTAACATGCTGTGCCATTCGGTCGGCTGTTATTTCTCACTCTAAAGCGAGAGATGATCGATGGTGGCTTCGCTAATATTCGATGGATTTTCAACTTTCAAGACGTCTTCTCAAAATCATTCAGGAAACTTCTCAGGTGATTTTACATTAAAAAAGCTAACGATGAGATGACGTTTAAAACTCAGCATCTTCTTCCCATCTTGATGTTTGCTGCCCTGGACTCATCTGAATATTAAACAGAGGGAACATTCTTGCACTTTTTGCGGCAACAGGCTTCTGTTCTATTTTAGTTTTGTTTGTTTTTTGTAGTGTGAAAAGAAACTGAACCAACTGAAAAAACGTCACAAGCTAACAAACCCATCAACTAATTTGGACCAAAGAAAACGAAACATTCCTCACGTGAAACTTTGTAGCAATACCTGCAGGCTTCCTGTTTCCTGTTGAAAGACTCGCTCTCTCTCACTCTTTTGCAGCCTTAATGAATCTCAGACACATTTGCAGATTTGGAGTTTAGTTTAAAATCTTTCCCTCTGCAGTCAGTAAATTTAAGAAATCTACTGATACTGGAAACAACCAACTTTGAGTATTTTCTTTCTGTAAGTAACATCATGCAAACTGAGGACCACCATCGTCGGCATATGTTTCTGACTAGCTGGTCACGAATTAGGGGCAAATTGTTCTCTCTCCAGCCAATTTCCTGGTGCTGCCTTACTTTAACGTTTCACATTTGCATGAGGTTCACAAAACCACCATGACTGAATTATGACTTTATCTCATGGAGCTATTTATGTCCATTGCGTGGGCAAGCTTATTCACGTGTGATTTTAATTTCTTACTTAATGGAATCGCTGCTAATTGCAAAATTGTGGGGGTTTGTGGACATTAGCAGAACATAGACAAAAGGTTGCTGCTCCTGCTGCAGGGCTGGACTGTATTGATCTTAAGACTGCAGACATTAAAAAGACCCAGGGAGAGATTAGAGCTGATTAAACAAGTGCTGTGAAGTACATTATGAAATAATTTCAATTGCGTCTGTGTCTTACGACGTAAGCCCTAAGGGTATCTGACTGGTTAACCTCCGCAGAAGCTCAGCTGCAGACTGATTTAAAGATCAAAACGGCTCAGAGGGCCAACGGGACATTTTTAGATTGAAGCTTCGAACGCTACGGGCCGAACCTTTCCTTTCTCTGGCAGTAACTTTGTTCTGTTTGCGGCCGCTCACCTCCAGTCCAGATCCTGTGTTCAGCAGTGAGTGTGTCAAAGGTGTGTTAAAGCGGTGACAGTCGCAGTGCACTTTCTTTATATCAAAGCGATGGAGGCTGCCTGACCCAGAGCAGGGCACCCATTAAGGCTGCGTACTTTCCAAGTGGGGGCCTTTCAGGACAGCGGTGGGGCAGCCTCATAAACTCAAAGTCAGAAGTTAATGTTGTTGCTAAGGAGCCATCAGCACCATCTGATTTTCTGTTGTTGTTGGGTTTCTTTTTTTTTTTGGCAATGTTAAAAAATATATTTGTTTTTCTCTGAATGGAGTTACTGAGTATCATTCAGGTGAAGAGCCTCAAATTATTAAATTTCTTCCTCAGTTTCTTAAACAATGTGCTTTTTTTAAGTGTATTTATTTAGTTGTTGTTTAGTAGAATTATTCCTTCTGAAATCATGATTATTTATTGACTTTTTTTTTACAAGGTTTTTCTTAAAAGATCTATCGTCATTGCAGTCAAAGCTCTTCTTCAGGACAAAACATTTTTGTTTTCTGACTCCCCACAACATCCAGCTTGTTTAATCTCTGTCCTCTTCCCTTTGAAGTGTTCACCGATGAATAGATTGGTGTAATGCTGACGGGGACGAGACGCCCGCCAGGAAATCCCAGAGCTGACGCGTGTTGTTGGCGGAGCTGTACGCGCGAGAAGAAGAATACGTGTGAATTAGATTATAGTCTCACTTTTTTTTTTTTTTTTTTGTCATCGTTTTACATCATGAGGATTAATGCAATTTCGGCATGTAAATGCTCAGTAGGTTGTGTTTTTTTTTTTTTATCTGGAATGTATGTTAAAATGTCTTTTTTTTATTATTATTTTACCACATCTCAGCAAAAAGAAAAAGAAAAGAAAAGGTAAAAGAAACCAGAGCGTGCCTACTAAATTCCCTCGGCTTCAAGATAACAACGTTCCTCTGTGTTTACTGTAAGTCAGTCGTTTGACGAACACGCGATGAATGAAGAGAGGTGACAGGAGATAAGGAGTAAACAAGAACGCAGCATGTAAATGATCTGCTTATTATACACAAGAGTAATTTGTACATTAAACTTATTTGCATATTGATTTTTTTTTTTTTAATGAACCTAAAAAGTAGAGTTTTTGTTATAGAAGTTAAACTCGGACCTGAGCAGATAGAGCTGTGTGGGCCAGGATCCCGGGGTGTTTTGGTTTTTCTGCATTTGTTTCTTACTTTCTTGTTCGACTGTGATCCACCTTAGATGGGTGTTTTACTTTCAATCAGTGTTTTTATTAGTTGTTTATTTATTTACTCAAGATTTATGTTCTGTTGGTTCATCTGTACCATCTCTCTTGTACTGTCTCTCTCTCCCTCAGTCTGCCTTGCGCTCTCCCCTCACAGCTGCACCCTGTTTGTAGTTAACACCGGTTGTTTGTCTGGTGACCAAGCTCCCAGCATTTAGCCACCTCTCCTCACTGGTTTCTTCTGTTACCTTCATGTTACCTGGTCCCTTGTTAGTTCCTGCTGCTCTTGTTCCATGACTCCCTGAGATTTCTTTTTGAATTGCTACTTTGTTAAAAATATTTCATTATCTATTCACTGCCTCTCCCTGACCTCACCTTGGATCCAACCATCTCCAAAAACCATCACAACTTAACCAGCTAGATAGAAAAAAACAAGAAAAATCCACTGCGATAAGAACTTAAGGAGTAGTAATAAATTTAATAGGTAATATTTTTGTTTTAGTTTGTGTTGCTAAAAAACTTACCAGTAGGTATTATGGATGTTTGAAGTAGGTTTTCTTCTGATTTTACCAAAATGTCTCTTCTGGTTGGAGGTAATATTAACCCAGCTACAGTCCTTCATTTGAATCTGACAATTTGGGGACAGAAAAAAATTAGGATAGAAAGTAACTTGGAATTAAAAATCTTTTAGACATATTAATAATTTTGGGCTGGGATGAAAACAGACCATGGTATACATTATTTATTTAAATTACTGTGTGACAATATGAAGCCACAGTATATTAAAAATGTGTTTGGCGCCATCTAGTCAAAATGAAAGCTGGAACTGAGACAACAAATTGTCAAAATATTTTATATGACTATAACTAGACTAAGTGAATTAACCATTTATGAAATTCATAAGGCTTCCCACAAAGACTGGATTTAATTATCTCAATATTTACTCCATTTGACATGACTAGTGTATACATTTTCAATTTTCTGGCAGGCAAAAAAAAAGTTACTATCTTGGAGCAGTCATCTCATGCAGAGATATTGACGTCGGAGATTTAATTTAGAACTCTTACTTGCATGTTGATCTACTTTGCATTAACTTTCTCTGCTCCACACAGCCTTGTGCAGCTGGAGCCGCCCATTGCTGCTTTGCCTTCCCGCTGCTTGCTGCCAATACGCATTACTGTCATCGTGGCATCGCCCACCGGGCCTGCAGGTGCTGAAATAACACACTGCATCCTGTGGAGAGAAGGCTAAGGGGTGTGTGTGCGTGTTTCCATGTGTGTATGCCTGAGTGGGTGAGAGGTCATCCTGAATGTGCTCAACCAGTCAAAAGATTTCGGTTTGCAGTAACTGGAACTGAATGAAATGAATTGTAATTTTTAAACAGTGAAGTATAAGCGTGAATCCTTATAAGGTTCCTTATAGCTTTTATGTACAGCATACTTTTAACAAACGCTTTGCACATCTAGGTTATAGAAGTAGGAGTACACGGAGCTGAGGCAACCAAAGAGTGGAGCCAAAAAAACTGAATTCAGGTGCTGTAACAGATTCCGCTTTGTTTATTATAATGAGAGATGATTCAAGCTTCTGTCTTCCTCTGTGCCTCAGATGGCACACTTTTCTGAACTGTTCTTTGCAGAAAAAAAGGAACTAAATTGCATGTGGTGTGTACATGAGAAAAAGTACACATGGTTTAAAGGGAGTTTAAAGGGACAGGATTATGTATTTTCCAGGCACATAGTGCCATTTTATTGCACAACTAACCAACTACGTTACCTCTGGTTGTTATAAAACTGCTATATATCTCATATATGACTGAAAAAAAAGTTGACTTCATAATACAAGCATTGAAATTGGGCTCCTCAAGAAGCTCCTGCTCTTTCTGAAACTCCTCCTTCAGGAAGTCATCACAGCATCACTCCTCTATTAAAGCTTTAATAACGTTTTTACCAGTGTTGCACTGATAAGTAGCTCCTATATTGAGCTCTGCAGATGCTCAGTTCAACCAGGTGTTTGCTAAGTGCTGCTGGCTAGTCTGAAGGAACAGAGTGGGGGTAGCGGGGGGGGGGGGGGGGGGGGGGGGGGGGGTCTGCTCTGTAAGGCTGGAAACTGCAGCTCAGAGGAGGAACTGGGTCTCGAAAGCGGGGCTAGGTCCAACCAGGCGTTTTACACAGCTGAATGGTTGCCATGGGAGATTAAAAGATTTCTCAAACATGCATGAAAGAATCAAAGCAACCCTCCAGATATGCTTTTGAATAACATTATAACATGATGTAAAGCTCAAAAACAGTTAATCTTTACATAATGCTGTAAAGACCAACTGCTTTTTCAATGAGGACACGTGTCATACTCTGTTCATATATGAACGTTTTTAGATGATATATTTATAAACCACCAGATAAATGAAGACATTCCCCGAAATTTGGTAAATGGCAGTCATTAGTCTGTCATTAAAACTCGCCTCCAGTGATTGCTGCCTGCACCGCACTATCTTGGGAGCTGCTGAGCGGCGTGTGTTGACGTGTCGTTCGCACGTGTGCGTGTGCGTGTGTGTGTGTGTGCGTGTAGGGGTGTGTGTGTGTGTGTGTGAGAGAAAGTGTATGACGGTGTTTTTCTGACACAAGCAACTCAATTTAGGAACCCTCTTGTTGCCACTGAAAGTGATCCTGGTCCCTAAGGATACAACACGTTGTTCCCCTCATCAAGTTAATGAATATTAATGTCACCTTTTTCAGGTCACACTACAGTGACAGCAAACAACAGGAAACATTTTTAATACGTATTGTGACAAACGAGGGTTTGTTCTTCCCTGTTTATCTTTTTATTTTTTCTACAATTTATGTACTGTTATAAATAAGTTAATTAAGTAAAATGATACTTACAAAATTTACACTAACCTCTACTTTAAAATAATACTTTAAGGTCTTGATGGCTGTCTACTGAGTATATTTCCTTTTAAATGTTGATGAGTGAGTACAGTTGAAGCATTTAAGAAACTGATTCCAAATTACAAAATTAGCTAAATATTTTGTGGCTACAATCCAATTTAATATTAATTAAATCCAAAATAGTAATGTATGTTTTTTTTTGTATTACTCTGATTATTAGGAAATACTCCTGAGTTTTTTCCTCTACTCATATTTTATTTATTAAATTAAATCTGAACAATAGAGCTAAGAAAAAAAAGTTACCTTGTCAGGTTTAACCCCTGACATAAGTATATAACTCTGCAAAAGAAACACGGAGACAGAGATTAGAATTCAACTCGCTGCGAGGAGAGGTGTTCGGAGATGCAACCAGTCACATGCCCCAAACAAACTCTGGCTTGCATTCCGCTCTCCCCGCTTTTTATTTGGGGAAAAGCCCTGGTTACAAATGGTTTCTAAAGGTGGGGGAGCAAACAGGCTGAAACTGGTTTACAGTATGCATTCCTCTTCCTTCTCCAGATGCCCCCAACTGGCCTTCTTCTCCTTATAAGGTAATGGTCAGCATGCATCGTTGACACCAGCAACTCTGTCTGCTGGCGTCCCGGAGCGGGGGTGGTTTTACAACCACATGAAACAAATATGTGACACAAGTTTCTACTAAATCCACACACTATTCATAAACAGAAGAGATACTTTTATAGATAACTACATTATTTAGAATGAAAACTAATAAGTAGAAAAAGATAATATAACATTTATCCAACATACCTTAATATAAGATAACATGCTTTATTACCCACTAGATCCCCATAAAATTAACCATTCTTGGCATTATTTTAAAAATCCTAAAATAGCACCAATATATACACATACTCACCTATAAAATCATATACATACCAAACACATATCCATAACATTTATGCATACACACAAAATGAAAAGCTACAGTTCTCAACGAGTAAGCAAGGGATTATTCCAGAATGTTACTCTATAAAGGAAAAAAAGCTACAGATGAAGAAATTGAATAAATAAAATTAGAGCGTTTCCTAAAAATGGAATCCAGCAGAGACTTATTCCCACTTTTGTGTTGTGCTGACAAGATGAAAATGTCCTCGTGTGAAAATAATCAGAATGTAGATGCGGCGCCGACTCGACAGTTTTCCTTATCTTGCGCCGAGGCTTCTTATCTCTGCTGGAGTGAATTTGTCCGAGCATCGCATTGCGAGGTGGCGGTCATTCTGTCCACTTCGATACTGCTGTCAGTTATGAAATAATTTCAATGAAGAAAGACAGAAATCCTGCGTCACCGTATAAATGGGTTAAAAATCAATAGACTTATCCTTATTTTATCTGTCGCCTGTCTATCAAAAGCAGACAGTGAGAGAGAAACTGAAAAGCATAGATGAATAAAACAGATTGTAAAGCGGGAAACAAAACCGATATAATACCAGATGGTGAGAACTAGAAGATTTGCTGAGCTTGCTCATCTTTTAATAAAAGCAGACTGCTGCTTGCGATTGAAGGCTCTCTATTTTTTTCAATTTCCTCTCACCGCAACTGAGACACAGAGGTACAGCTGTTAGTAAACCAGCAGAATCCATTTCTACTTAATGTGTCCCACCAATCCTACTGTGTATTGAGTCTCCTCAACTGAAAGAAGGTGAGTAATTGCCGAATTAAGTAAACGTTTTACTGCATAAGCTATTAGTTTTTAGTGTACAT
The DNA here is from genome assembly GCF_904066995.2 of Poecilia reticulata. NCBI lineage: Eukaryota > Metazoa > Chordata > Actinopteri > Cyprinodontiformes > Poeciliidae > Poecilia > Poecilia reticulata. The sequence goes on along the minus strand of NC_088830.1, from coordinate 6,642,614 downwards.
GTACATTTCTTTGAAGGCAGGAATGAATATGTTACGGGACTTTATTATGGGCGCACCGATTGTAGTTTTCTGGCCGATCGCTAATTACCGATCTTTGAAAAGCCTGACCTGCTGATTCCGATTTTGGCCGATTCCAATTTTTTTTTTTTTTTGTCTGAAATGTTGCTAAATGTAGCAAGAAAGTCGCTGAGTTGCTAACATTGGGATGACTATTGTTAACTTTAAATGTGCAGACATGATCCTGTGGACTGGTCAGTCAGACTCTCTCACAGCAGAGCAGAAGAGGACAGTAGTTGATCACCCATCTCCCAAAATTAATGAAATCGGGACCAATTTATTGGTGCACCCCAACATTGAGAAAATATTTGCAATACTGAGGTAAAAAAAAATCACAATTAGAATATTTTCCAAAATCTTTCACCCCTAAATTAGAGTCTGACAACTAAGTTTTAAAACACAGGAAAGGAAACGTAGTGATCTGGAAACTAGAGGCATAACTAAATTCAAAACCAAAAGGACAAAACAAAACCACAAGTGTCATTAATTTCATAGCCTATTACTTATGACAAAACATGTTGACAATAGCTGCAGTTTCCATTATAAATGTGCACAAAACTTTGTCAATATCTCACAAATGTAAAAAAACAAACAAACAAAACAAAAACCCGCAGAATTTCACAACTGCCGATTTATTGGTGAACCTCTAAACTTCATTACTAAAAAAAAAAAAAAACAGAGCAATTTTCTGAAAACTGCTCAGTTTAAACATCAGTATTATGCTAAAAAAATGAACATTTTTCTAGATAGTCATGTATAATTTCATTTAATTCCCTTAGGCTTTTATTACAAGTTGAATTAATTGTATCAAACTATTTGGACCATTGAATGAGTCAAATACTGAGCTTTGTGTAATAACACTAATACTCTGGTTTCTTGGTGGATAAGTGGTTGACACCAGAGACCAGTAAAAGTTTGGTTTCATTTTTCTTTAGTTAAAATCTTAATAAAATTAAATGATCACAATTCAGGACATAATAGGGATTTGTTCACTGAAACTTACACTAATAGTACACACACACACACACACGCACACACGTGCGCACGCACACACACACACACGCACACACACACATATACATGGAAGCACAGTCCAGTTAAAGCTGACATGTCTGCCGTGGGATGTAATTGTCTATTGTTTAATGCTGGATTTCCCATTTTTAACATCCTTCTCACCATTTGGTGCACAAAACCTGGAATCATACAAACATTTTATCAAAGATTTACGGCATGCCATTAATGCAAACCTTCCTAATTATTGGTGTCTGGTACCTTGTTATTCTTTCTCCGTGGACTTTTGGAAATCTTTCCGGGGAAAAAAATGAGACAATAGGCTCCAAATTTTTTTTTTCAGATAATCATCAAGGTCACAGCAAGACTCCTCTCTGGTGCTGAAGGAGGGCATGCAAGACTAATGCTAACACAACAAAGGATTCTTTAATATTTTGAGGAGCGCTGGTTGCCACAGCAACAGGGCAGATTGTCTTGATGAATTTTACTGTATGGCAGCTGTGCGCCGGCCACCTGGGAAAGAAACGGAGGGGAAGCCTGATTTAGACGGAAGTCTCATTGATTTGGTGAGGTGGAGAGAGTTGGCATGTTCCTAACGTTTCTAATGACTAACACTCAGGATTTATCTATTGATCAGAAAGGTGTCATTTTCAAAGACCCTTAAAGACCCACATATTCCATTCTGCAACCACTGATTGGATTTAATTAGTAACTGGTCAAGCTTTGCATTTGTTGAATACATTTAGACAGCTTGGAGTCTCAGATGAATGAAACACATTCATATGCAACCACAAAATGAATGACATAATAAATAAAATTATATGTGCATAATGTTCATTTGAAGCTACAGTGATGACAGAAGAAAGGTTGTACACTCCCTTTTCATAGGGCTTACATACTGGGACATATCAAGAATGGTCATTGGTTTTATTTACAGCTCCGGAAAAAATTAAGATAATTTAAAATGATCAGTTTCTCTGATTTTACTCTTTATAGGTTTATGTTTGAGGAAAATGAACATTGTTCTTTTATTCTATGAACTATTAACACCATGCGTCTGAAATTTCAAGCAGAAATTTAGTATTTATTAGCAGAAAATTGTCAGGATGGTGGTTGTAACCGCTTGGAACAAATGCTCAGGCAGGCGACTGCGTGTTGTTTTACGTTTATTCTTCATCTTTCATTCTCTTCAACACAAGTACACTCAGACTACGATCAGACAACGATCTGACGACTTTCTGACGACGATCCAGCGCCACACAATGGTGCACGCAGACTTAAATAACCAGGGGAACAGGTGAACGAGATTACTAATCAACAGAGGGTAATTGACCAGAATAAACATAGAAACACAGAATAACCCCTAAACATAGAATGAGAATACAGAAATAAACCCAAAAGAACTGACATCATGACAAAAATGTGAAATGATGAAAATAACGAAAAGATGCAGTGCTCTCAGGCCTCAAATAAGGCAAAGAAAACAAGTTAATATTGAATTAGAAACGACAATACTAATGCTTTAACTTTAAAAAGTTCAGAAATCAATATTTGGTGGAATAACCAGTAGGTTTTTAATGGTGTTCAGCCCAGTGGTCTTTTCATTTTTACCAGAGCTGTGTAACATTGTGTAGGATCTGTGTGAAAAGTTTACATGCAAAAACTCAAGATTTATAAAACCATGCGCGCGCACACCGCAAAGCTCATTCCTCTCTGTAAATCACGGCTCCTTTTTATATGTTTGTGTACAAAGTTTCACCCCATGTTTTGCTTTCTACGCGTCCACATTCAACCAAAAACGGACAATATCTGAATGTTGAAGTGTGTTTAGCCGATCAATAATATTTTGTGATTAATAATGGCAACCATGGAGAAAAGAGTTAAAAGAAAAAGTACAATTTCGTGAGGCAGAAATCGATGTGTTGGTGAGTGAGGTGGAAGTCTGGGAAAAAAATACAACTTTTGGTAGCCACAGTAGTAGTGCGTGTGTGTGTGGATGTGTGTGGTAAATAAAAAGAACACACCGCCACTGGCATTGTAGGATAACGATGGGACACTCTGGAGTTGAGATAGTTGGTAAAGTGCGCCTCCTCTGCACTCCTGGGACCTTAATTCACATTGAATTCAGATATTTCACACCTAAATTACTTATTTCACCTGATTTCTGAACCCTCTGAAAATTTGGGAAAAAGTTAAAGTTACCACTCCAGTATGAAGTCATTGTTAACAACTGAAAAAGTTGCAGAATAACTTTAAAAAAATGCATAGTGTGTTTGCATCTGTTTCCTAATTTCCCAAGCACAGAAATGCTGTACTTTAATATAGCTGATTTTACATAAGTTTTCTGATTCTATCAGAGCCAAAGCACACTGGAATACAGTCCAGGAAGTTGCGTTTGAATTGCGACCACTTAAAACAACTCGGCAAACTTAATACTCTAATGCGTGCACAATGGCCAAAAAGAAAACGTTAGATGTAGGTGAAGGAAGCAAAGTGAGTACATATATCTGACTTCCTGCGGTGTGCTCTTACACCAGTTTCTGTCATTTTCACACAGGAATGCATTCAAACCAAGGGCAATCATTTTTCTAAAAAAGTTTAACTTAAAAAAGTTTATTAGACTGAACTTCCACAACGCTTTTCCAGCTATTCTGAACACTCAAAGCGTTTTACGCTAGAGTCACATTCACCCATTTATACACCGATATGTAGATCAGTGGGCAACTAGGGGTTAAGTGCCTTGCCCTCATGCTCATTGACCTGCGACAGGAATCAAACCTTCAACCTTCCAATTGCAAGGCCCCTACTCTATCTGCTAGGCCCTCACTCACCCCAAAGGAGGCATTATTTACTCTGAGATATTTGCTCTAAGCGTGTCTCACTGTTGCATTATTAAACAGCGTTCCATTCAGAATTGAACGGCTGCTGTAAATTGACATTTGGGACAAATTTTTATTCCATATGCAGAAACGTGATGCTGAAATGTTCATGTGGGAAATGAAGTAGCGTTTGTGTGAATCCCCTGTTGACGGTCGGCAGGTTGCCGAAGAAACGTGAGGCACTTTGCCTCCTGGACGTCTGTTTGGAAACAATTAAAAATTGTAGAGGTGAAAGAGAGAGGTAAAGGGGTGAGGGTTAGAAAACGTAACGCCATGCAGTGAGGTGTTAAGAATTTATCCAGCGCCTGCTGTCGCATGCCTTCAGCTTCCCATGTCTTTGCGGTTCTGTCACGCTGAGGCTTCCGGCTCATGTGCGTCGTTTTGGTAACTGTCCACCATTTGCCACTGAATTATGGAGCTTTTCAGTCTTTTTTTTTTTTTTTGACAGGTCTGTGATATACTCACTGAATATTTTTCCAAGAGTTTTGAATCACACTTCTTTATTTTGCGTTATTTCCAATTAAATAATAATACACAATGGTCTCAAAAACTTTATTCAAACTAAAAATGGGTGGACAGAGTGTGATTGTCAAGTGAAGTGGCTTATTTTTACTGAGGCTGTTGTCACTTTGCTGGCTTTTATTTCTTGCTTGCTTTTCATATCTGTAAACAAACAATCTTCTACCCGTGCATTTAAATAATTTGAAGTGTTTGTCATGACCTACTAAGGAAATGTCCAATTTCCTTAGTAAATGGAAGGTTGAAGGTTTGTGCAGCCCTTGTCCACAGTAGCAGAGATTTATTTCACCAGACTGTTGATCAAGATGTGCTTAAAACAAACTGAAGTGAATTTAAGCTAAAACAAATGATTCAAAGATATTAAAAATAAGCAACAAAAAAAGAAAAGAAAAAAAAGAACCCCTGTCATATTTTTGTAGCCTACAATACATCCAGAATGATTTACAGATCATTTGTGTAAAAATCAGTACATCTACACTTTCCCACACTTTGAACCATGCTGTTCATAGCCCTGTGCGGCATGTATTTTTCTTCAACCACCAGGGGGCTCTTTAGCAAGAAGTGAATCATTGGAAGTCAGAATTGGAAATCAAAGAAGAAAGTGCTAATTTTCATTTAGAACAAGCACATGCTAGCAGCAGACACGACGGAAAAATGTCTTCAAACTCGTATGATGCAGCTTTTAAGTTGAGGTCTAGAACAGGAGGGAAACAGAGCCGCTGCCCGTAAACTTGGCGTGAATGAATCCATGTTTCGGCGTTGGAGACGGAGGGCTGCGTCCTTAATAGCAGATTTATTAAGAAAAACCGAGAGCGACATACCAGCGGCTTAGAGCTCGGTGCGACTTATATATGTAAGTTTCCAGTTTTTATTTATTTATTTATTTTTATTTATTTAGTTGGGTTTTTTTTTTACTCTGTAGGTGCGGCTTATAGTAAGGTGCACTTTATAGTCCAGAAAATACAATACACAAAACCATTTTCAATGGATGTCCAGAAATAAGTGACAGCAGAATATAAAACATGTGCTGGAAAAAGTGGCACAGTCATTTGCAAACACTGATTGAAAACTGATTGACAACGGGGACCCTCGTCGGGTCAATCAGTGTTGCTTCCTAAGTGGACAGTTTGATTTCACAGAAGTTTGATTTACTTGGAGTTATATTGTGCTGTTTAAATGTTCCCTTTATTTTTTTGAGCAGTATATTTTGGAGGTAATCTCCTTCCTATATCCCTGCCGTATTAGAGCTCTGTGCTTTGAAATCCACTATTGGAGAGTTGATGAGTAGCATGTGATTGTTACAGAGAAATAAAAAAATAAAAAATAGATGGAGCCTTCTCCAAGGTACCCACACTAATTGACTCATTTTTCAGAAGAACCAGGAGACGGACTGACAATGTGTTAATGGTGGCGTTTGCATCACCAGTGTTTCCCCAGGAGCGTCCTGGAAGTCTTCGCCACTTTAGCAACACTTGGACTCTGTTTGTGTAGACTTCACTTGAGGTTGGATAATAGCCTCCAGATAATCCTCATAGCCTTAAGGCTGTCATACTTACTTAGAGTGGAGAAATAAGAAAAAGCTGACCCAAAGTATTTTTTTTCTTCAGCCTTGCTTCCCATTAAAATATGTATTTTTCTTGGAAAGGCTTTGCTGTTTAGAAAAAGTCCTCCATCCTTGAAAATAGCAAAAAAAAGAACGTTTTTTTTTTTTTTGTGTGTGTGCGAATGTTATCAAATGTCGATTACAAAGATGATGATCAGCATTTAATTGTAGGCAAGTTGTTCCTTCATTTTCAGCATATTTTGTATTTGAATTTTCAACATCATAACCCGAAATTACATTAGAGCTTTATGAAAAAAAAAGTTACTAAAGCTAAAACGAATAAACCAACAGCGACAAAGCAATAAATACAACGCTAAACACTTTAAACCCATTTTCACTGAAACTTAAATGTGTCAAAGATAATTGTAAATGCTATTCGTCATAGTAAACAGAATATACCCGAGTAAAACGAAGGTCAATAAAACTTTAATGGCATTTCATTCAAGGTAATGGCATTGTTTAAAAGTTTACTACAAAGTTTTAATGGGTTAGTGGACACAATGCGTGTGAGTTAGTTAACACACACTTAAAGATAGATGTTTAATAAAGTTTTTTTTACAACACTGAGAAATTCAAGTAGAATAAGTAAATAAGTGAAACTTAAAAAAAATTGTGTTGAACAACATCAAAATGTTCTTATGATGTAGATTACATAAATGCAAGCAAAGTGCTATTTTAATAACATTAAAACATCTTTGTGCTGTTTGAAAACTAAATCAAGAACATAATCTATATCTCCATTCTACAAATTTTACACTTTTCGAGTCCCAAATTTTGGTAGTTTCCAACTAGATTTAGTTTCTTGAAGATTGTTCACATCTTACATGAGATGAATAAAGATTAAGAGGCTATGAAAAAAAATGGATCGATGAATAGATTTTCAGACACCTCCTACTACTCTCCACTTAATATTTGATGACTACATTTAAGGATCCAAAGTTAAATTTAAATTGTTCCCCTTAAACTCTCACGTCTCCTTAAACATGTGAAACATAAACATGTTTTTCTGCAGATCTAAATATTTTTGAAAGACAATGATGTCTATCAGCTGACACTCACTCATCCAGCCTCAGACTGAATGTTAAGTGTGTGTGTGTGCGTGTGCATGTGCTCATGAAAGAAAGTGTGAGTGTAAATGTGGGTGGGTGAATGTTAGCGTTTAGTTATTTGAACCTGCTGAGTTTCTTTTGCACGTTTTCTGCTCATGTAAGCACTGGGAAGTGGGTGTTTGTGTGCAAGTCTCGATATGTATGCGTGTGTGTGTGCGTGTGCGCGCGTGTGTGTGTATGCATGTGTTTTTTGCCCACTCATAACCTATCTTTATCCACGCTGTGATGTCTACAGTAACTTGTTTTCTTTGTTGAAGGGCCCAGAGAATTCTCTGCAGTTTCCTCTCTATGGGATCAGTTTTCTAATATTTAAGTTTATTTTTTTTATGATTTGTTTCTTGTTAAGGCTGCTTTCCTTCTGCTACCAGCAGCCAGGCAGCAGCCTGAAGGAGGACCTGGACTTCCTGGGCAGATCAAGCTGTGCAGCGACTGCCTGAACGATTCACATTGTATCAAACTGTAGCACCTTGACTCTTCTCTGGCAAAAACACCTGGTACTGCACTTTCTCTCTCCATCCTGTTTTTACTTTTTTATTTTTTTTATTTTTTACCTTCCTCTAAACTGGGCTTATTCATGCTGTTGTGTGAATTTTTGGCATTATCACGCATTCCTAAACTTTAGCTTCGTAGGGCTTTTTCAGATCCCAGACAGAATCGCTGAATCAATATGAATTAATTTCCTCGCTCAAAGAAAGAAGACAGAAGTTGCTGCAGCTGAGTTCTGCGTAGCTGCACCTGTAGTGTCGCTAACGGCTCACTTAGCTTGTTTTTTTTTTATTATTTGAGGTATATGTGTGAGTGTTAGTGGAATGATTAAGTTAAATGGAGAATTTTTTTATTTTTGGTGTTAGTGTTCCTGTCAGAGAACACTAATGCATTTTTAAAAATTGTAAAACAATGTGTGCTTTTACACTGGAGAAAAACACACGTTTTTCTTTTCATTAAATTAGAGTGCGTTCAGATCAGGCCCGCTTGTCGGATTACAAGTGTGTTTTGAAAATAACTCCTTTTAAACCCAAAGTTCTGTTTTTCTTTTGTTATTATTATTTTATTGGGCTGATGTTATATTTTAATATTTAATTATTAAATGTCACATTTTCATAACCTGCGAGTAGAAAGTCGCCATAGTTAACAGAAATACAAGCTTCCAAACATCTTTGTGTAATTCATATAATGTTTCACTTACTGATAAGGTTTCAGAACTACATTGGTTTTTCATTAATATTCTGATTTTACTGAACGTGTCTGTACATGAAGAAGAAACTATATATAACAAGAAAGTTTACAAATAAGCTTTAATATACAGCTCTGGAAAAATGAAAGAAACCGCTGCAAAATGATCAGTTTCTCTGATTTTACTTATTACAGGTTTATGTTTGAGTAAAATGAACATTGTTATTTTATTCTATGAACTACTGACAACATGTCTCTGAAAGTCCAAGCAAACATTTGGTATTTATATTCTATTTTTCTCCTATTATTTTTAGTGGATTTGATGTTTTTTTTTTTTTTTTGATGTGGTAAATTTTCTTTAACTGCCTGTTTCCACGTGGTTCGAGCGTGTGAGCATGATGGTGATCCTGCTGAACTGCGTGACCCTGGGGATGTACCAGCCCTGCGAGAACATCGACTGCTCCTCAGACCGCTGCCAGATATTACAGGTACACAAACCACACGTCATTTTCACAGAAATGGTGTTTAGAACTGGTCTGCATACACCTACATTATTAGTTATCCAATAAAAAATGATAACTATAGGATGTCAGTATTTGAACAGTAGTATATGGAAATAATTGTAATCATAGTCATTGTAGTATTTTTTTATGTCTAATCACTTTATAATGCTAAAGTCTACTGAAAATTGGGATTTTAGTGATAATTTGACTTTTACAGTCATAATTATGCCTTATAAGTTTTCTTAGGATTTTTTCCCCATAAAACTGATGCTAATATCTGTTGGTTTTTATGCTCACATACATGCACATTTTGTACAGTTTTCCCTTTAACTACCCAACTCACGTCTACCTTTCTTTTAATTTGACAAATGTCCAGTACTATTTTTCATATTTTGTAAATATTCCCATACTGTATAATCTCTTTACAGTACAATATGGTATTTTTTTATTCTGTTATGTTTTAATAAAGGGTCACCATTTATTATTAGGGAGTGGTTCTGATATTTTAAATTAGCCTGAGTCTCCAATAGCTTTGGTATCAAGCTGCTAAACACAGAACCGCCTTTCTTTAATGCCAGGAGTGTCTTTAGTGGGTGTAACATCTGCACTCAAGTGTGTGCAGACATGACTTAAGTCTTTTGCTGGAAGCCACTTCTTAAACCAACTTGCTCTCCTTTTTCTTACATTCTCAAACATACACACACACGCGCACACACACGGCGCGCGCAGACAAGCACATCTTGGAAACACTGGCAGTAGATTGATTTAACTCTCTAAGGAGGGCCGATTGTTGAGTTGGACCTAATAGAGGTTTCCCCTCCAAGTATCTATGGACTCTGTTTAATAGCAAAATGGATTTAGTGAGCAGCTTCACCAGAATCAATGGAGTTCTTTCAGAACATTTGTGGTTCAATAACATATTGTTTAATGCTGAACATTCAGCTATCTGTGAACTCTAACGCATGTGGCTCTTCAGATGAGGCTTTGTCTTAACTTGTAATAAATGGTTGGTGGTTCAGTAGATCTTAGTAGATTTTACACCATTGTGCACCAAGATGAGTAGTTAGCTAAAACTAACAAATTAATGAAAAGTGAAATTGAGAAAATGTTTTCAGTAACTGAGATATGTATAAAAAAAGGCATTTTATAGTGAAAAACTAAACCTATAGAAATTATGGACATAATACCCTTCATTTTCATGTTTATGTATCTATTTATTAGCCTTTTGAACTGATGTGAAACTGATTTATTTATTTATTTTGCCCCACACAAACAGTTTAAGTCAGGCGACATCAAATCACACTACTCCATGCTCCTCCTGGTGGCTATGCTACGCTACGCTAGTCTGAAAAATGGCGACGGCAAAAGTTGGGAGAAAACATCAGTCAGTTGGTTGTTTAACAATAATTGAATCAATCTTTTGAAAATACTATCTTCTTTTGAGTATTCATCACCCACTTCATATATAAATAATCACAATACAACTCTTTGACCTTTCTGAATTCTGCATCTAAAAATTAACCAAACTATGAAAAAACTAAAACTACTTTACTAATATAAACGGAACGAAACAATATTTATCTAATAAAAACTAGCAAACTAGCACACTCTAAAGAATAAATCTAACTGAATTAGACAACTAAAAAGTAACAAGACTGAACTAAACTATTAAAAAAATTAAAAGATTTTATAACTGTGGTGTACAGATATTTCTGATTGTACCTGTGAAAACAGAATCAGAAAACAATCGTTGCAGCTTCGCACAAAGTACCAGAGAACAAAGTCACAAAGTTGTTGCAGCATCAACTGCTGCAGCTTCTCCACTGGCCCTCAAGATGACCATAAATTGAGTGGCCCAGGGTAATACCACACTGTATTAAAGTTGTCAGTCAGAAAGGCTGTAAAACATGAACCCAAGAGAATTTGCTGCAAAACTCCGACAACAGCAGCAGCTTGTCCTCTTGAGTGTTTCAGACTGTGTGCTGCATAAATCTTGATTGTTTATTAAAAATCATATTTTTCCCTTTTTTTCCCTCCAAGCCTTTACTGAACAGTAAGACTTTACAACATGATGGTTAAAGTGTAACCGCTCTGTCGATGTTATGTAGATCACCGACCATTAAAATCATGTTTCAAATTGTGCAATAAAACCCCAAAAAATCATGAGTTGTATGAGAAACACAATATTCATTTATGAAGTGTGCTAAACAAGGAAGTTCTGTATATGGAGGTTCCTCTTTGCTTGACCTAAAGGGTCTTGTAACAGTACAGATACCATTTTCTTTTTTAAAATCACATTCTATGTAAATTTTTCTTTTTTAAAATCACATTTTATGTAAATTTTTCATCATGATGAAAAATTTTTTTAACAACAACCCAAATGACTGGGTAAAAATTTTAACCCCCAAAAACTTTTTAACCCAATGTTTGTTCAAATCTACCCAACCTGTGACCTAACAGGATTAGTCAAGCTGTAGACTTCCAACTTAACTCCTGAGTTATGATTTTTGACCCAGTATTTGGTCAAACTAACCCAACCTGTGACCCAACGGCTTGTACCCAACAGATGGGTCATGAAAATAACCCAGCATTTTTTAGGGTACATTGATTGTAATATTTTGGTTCATTTCTGTAACTCTAACCCTTATGTGATTTTGAAATATAACCTATTGAGTCAAAAACAAATCTAACTTCATCTATGCATGCAGGTACAACCTTACATACTTCTGAGATGCAGTAAGGTTCCAAGTATGATATTTAAGTATCTGAGTTGGTCTGCTACTAACAACGCTTATGTAGAGATTTTATTTAGTCACTAATAGTATTTATAAGTAATAATTAAAGTAATTACATACAGTATCTCAGTCAACAATAAATGTGGTAGAATGGATTAATTTTATCAGCAGTTCGTCAGGACGTCAATAAAGAATACTGAGGATCTCATTTTAGTCTTTACAACAGTTTTTGTTGTTGGGGTCATAGGTCAAATTGTATTTACGTTTACCCAGTTCTATCCTCGGGGATTATCCAGCGTACAAGAGAGGAGAACTTGTACGCTTCATCATTTTTGGAGCTCTGTCCATTTTCTCCTGGAAGGTTGCAAACTTTAGTTCTTCCTCTTTATTAGCTGGCCAGCCTCGTGTCTCTAAAATTCCCCAGAAATCCATAGGCAGCGGTGTGTGCTGCTCTTCAGCTGCGAGCTCATCACTAAACGAAGACGGTTCGGCTTGAGATCGTGCCGCTTGCAGTCCTGCCCCCCTGAAAATCAAATTACAAGCAACGCCGAGCGTGTCAGTTCGTCTCTAATCCCCCGTTTACGCAGAAAAGAACAGTTAATCAAGGCTTTGTACTCAAAACAGCAATTCCCCGTTACAAGCTGAGATCGTTTTGATTTGTTTTGTTCTTTTTTTTCACCTTCTTCTCTTTCTCTCCATTTAATTAGATGTTTGATTAAAGCTGGGTGTGATATGAGGGCTGCCCATGCGAGGCTCATCTTTGATTACTTTTCAAACTAATTATTTTCTATTATCCCACCATTTAAGGGCAAAATGCTAAATTTCTCTGGGAAAAAAAGAGGTTGTAGCAGCCTTTAGGCAAGGAAAAAAAAAAAGAAATTCATATTTAATAGAGAGAAGATGAATGCGGCTTTGAGATGGAGATAAGAAATTAGAGAAAAGATGAAACATTAACTTTGAAGAACAAGACGGAGCAAGTTTAGAGAAGAAGTTGGTATGAACTTTGATTTTAGCCATTTATTTTATGAGTTTGCCTCGGTTACAATTCTGTTCACTGTGCATGAACAGAATGTTAAGACCTGGTGGAAAAGGCTAAGAGGAATTAACTTCTGTGCCATCCCATATATTTAACCTAGTTTTTAGGTTTTAATTTTATCAACTTGAAAAAAATAAACATAAAACTAAAAACTTCAGTGACGTCCATTGAAAAATTGCAATAATTGTGCTATCAGGGATTTTGTTAGAAGTTTTCTAAAGGATGGACATTTTATATTTTCCAGGCACAAAGACACATTTTACAGCTTAGTCAAGTGACTGTAACCTTCAGTTTTGATAAAAATTCTGTATAAATCAAAACTTAAAAGAAATTTGACTTTGCGTAATAGCTGCATCTGACACCATGAAATTGGTGTCTGTCTCTTTAAAAACCTCCCACCCTTTTCAACACCCCCTCAAGTCATCACAACGATGCTCGACCGTCTTAAGAGCGTTGCGGTTTGTATAATGCCCTTAGCAGACTCTCAGTTCCACCAGATGTTTGCTAATCGCTGCTGCCGCTAGTCTGGAGGAGTCTGGATGGGGACGGCGCAGGGGAGGGTATTAAGGCACCACCTGAATGGTTGCCATGAAATATTTAAGGATTGTACTACATTTCATCAGAGAGATTATGCAACCACGATTAAAAATATATATATATATATGTATTTCATCTTTAGTCCAAAATAAATAAATGAAAATGTTTATTCTCAAGATTTTTCACATCTTTAGCAGCAGTGATGTATCCAGCTCTGTTTTTGAATTTGTGTGCTCAAACATTTGAAAGTGCATGATGTAAGTCATATCCACTTCATAAAAGAGGAGCAGACAAACATAATAACTTGTTCATATCACAGTGTTTTCTTGACACTAGGTGATATGCACCCATCGAGTTGGATAAATAACTTGTTTTCAGTCTTTAAAATGTCATTGTCACAGTCAAGTGATGTACAAAAGCTAAAGGTTTTGTTCAGTCATGTGGGAGACAAAACAACTGCTACCATCATTACAGAACACAGTCAGTTTGTCTCTCTTTATTATCTTCTAACAGAGGTCAAACACATTTTGTCTTCTTTTCTCAAAGCTGCTTTTATAAAAAGTGTTTTTTATATATCTGTTAGAACTGTCACCATATCGTGGCAGTACATATATGAGACAAATTGTCCGTGAAAAGATCGACCTGCTCCACCTCCTCCCTGATCTGCTATAAACGTCTGAATAAATGTAGCACTCCAGACCAAAAACAACCAATCAGAGCCAGGAGGATGGCCTTAGTGCTGTCAATCAACATCGTGTACGTGTTGCTAAATGTAACGGCAGAGAAACAACTTACTAGTATAGGAAAGCCATCATCGGTGGCTACGCTAACTAGCTTGAGCATTCACAGCAGGTTCTCCTAGCTACAGCGTAGCAGAGAGCAAGGAGGGAGATGAAAAGGGGGCAAATGGAGCCTGATTGACAGCGCTAAGACCCGCCCCCGGCTCTGATTGGTTGTTTCTAGTCAGCATTGGAAGCATTTCTTTCACTGATTATCCGTCTCATGCCACATTTATCATGACATAGTGACAGTTTCAACAAATATGTAAAAAATATATATTTTTTATAAAGTTGCGTACTGCAGCTTTAAGATAAAAGCAAAATATTTATTTGCTTTTTATGCAAAACAGTTAAAAAAACATTCTCCCTTCTGTTATAGTTTGAACCCATTAACTTTATTTGTTTATTTCCTCAGGCGTTTGATGCGTTCATCTACATCTTCTTTGCCATGGAGATGGTCATCAAGATGGTCGCTCTGGGAATCTTCGGACGGCGCTGTTACCTTGGAGACACGTGGAACCGCCTGGATTTCTTTATCGTCATGGCAGGGTCAGAACCTCCTGTTCCCGTAGTTTGACCCTCGTCTAGGCGGGTTGACACACCCTGACGGGTGTAGTGAAAATTCACAGAGGGGCACAGAAACATAGGCAGCATATGTAAATTAGATGCAGAATATAGAACATATAGACCAAAATATAGCTGAATAATTTAAAGTTGTGTAGCTTAAACGTTAAACATTACGCCGTACTGCAAACGTTCAGAATCGTAACCACAGCTTGCCAGTGCAGCACGTTTAAATTGCTCCAAAGTTCAAATGTAACCATGACTTATAGTAGCTCTATTTAAAGACTGGGCCCTTGAATCACTTTTTTTGTCTCAAACTGCTTTGTCTTCCTGACACGTTCCTTTGCTCTCTCATGCATGGCTGATCATCCCATTGTTAAATATATATGGCTGCATTAAATATTAATATGTTGATAGTCGTCGGCTTTCACCTGGGACAGCGCCTCTAATAACGCGGTGATGATGCGACTAATCACCGTAAAATAATTCAATGAATCAGCTGGAACGAGCCTGTCATAAATCCTGCATCACGTTCCTGCTGCTGCTTGTGAAAGGAAACTCGGTCACGTCTCTTACTGCTGGAATGATGTTTTTATGAGGAGTTTTTAAACATTTCACAGGCAAATGTTTTCTGTATATCGGGTCATTTTTGTTTGATAATGACATTTGTTTAAAGATCTGAAACACAGTTACTGGAAAAACAGAAGAAGCCTCTCAGGGAGTGAATACTTTTTCACAGCAAATCTATCATTGAACCTTTGAGAGCTTCAGTTAAAAAAAATGCGTTTTGTTCATTTTTTCTGAGCTTATGTCAAAGGTTCCCAAACTGTGGGGCACGCCCCCTAGGGGGGGCGCTGTGCCCCCCCCTAGGAGGGTCAGGGGGGGAAGCCGTCTGGATGTATGAACAAAAACCATGAAGCTGTATGCGCTGGGTTTTTACTTTAGAATGGCCACCTCTGTTATTTCTATGTCAATTTGATACAGTAGGGGCTTCCACACTTCCCATATCTGTGTCCTCTGTCACTTTTATCAGCAGTTAAAACTGTTTAATCTGTTGTTAACATGTGGTAACCTGTTTTTCCGATCCGCCTTTAACCCAGATCCGTCGTAACCCAGCGCTACGACGCTCGCGCTGGGTTTAGACCTATGTGGCAGTGAAGGAGACCTGCTGCTGCTGTGCAGAGCAGCGCAGGTGTGTGTTAGATTCATGGCAGCAAACCAGCAAAATGTAGCAGACTTTTCACAGTTTTCCCCCCAAACTAACAGACTGAGTTGAGTAAAGCTGTTGGATAAAAGCTAAAAGATGACTAGCTAATATCAATACATCACCTTAAGCTTAACAAGTAGCCTGTAGGCCTCCGATGTTGTTGTCTATGTCCAGCTACGTACATTCATCTTTCCCCAAACAACCATTTGTAATGCATAGGGGGGCCCAGAAAATGTTTGAAAACCACTGGCTTATGTGGATCAGAGCCATATTTTCTAGTTTCTTCTTCTTTCTCGCTGCCTGTAATAATGCTTAGAGCATCTGTCATCTGCAGTAATTTACTCCAACCACATCAGGCTTCTTTGATGTTTTTTTTTAACTTTAGTTTTATATTATTAAATATAAATGCATTCTGAAATTTAGCAAATGTTTGTAAAAAAAAACAAACAAAAAGAAACATGTACAGTGAAGAACTGAAATGACCCCAAATCGAATAATTGAATTCTACCATGCAGAACGCCTTAGTGCTTCTGTCTTAGGCAAAAGGTCACTAGTTGGGTTTAGTAATGAAATTGCACAAATTAGAATAACAGAAATAAATTTACTTAATGGAAACATTCCAATTTTGAAGTTTTCAGTGAAAGTTTTTTAGCGCTTGGATGATGTGGTTTGTTTTTTATCCATATTTAAACACTTTTTTTTGCATCGCACGAGTCATGTGACCAACAGTGAGAGGTTACTTCTGGCCAAAACCACAAAGAAGACAACAGGAAGTGGTAGAAGGATGATGGTTTTATTCTTGTTTTTTTTTTTTATGACAACGTATTGAATCAACAGCTCTTCTGTAAAATGGCTGACTACTTTTTCTCCAAAACACTACCAAGTAGGCGGGGCTTGTCACTCCAATGCCTGAATCAGACGCCGACGTCTCCTCTGATTGGCTGATAGAGGATGAGCGCTAGCACCATGTCTGAATTATGAATATATCTCATGTAACTTTACATCCACCGCTCGATGTAAGTTTTAATGACTTATCGCATGAGCAAGCTTATTCATGTGTTACTTTAAGTTCATTTCTTATGAATTTGCGTTTTATCGACATTAGCAGAATATAGACAGATTTGCGAACATTTGTAATGGAAACACAACTACTGTCAAAATGTGATGCAAACCTGTGCATAGTCAGTTCGATAGATAAAACTGGACCAGTAGGGAAACATTTATACTATATATATGTAATATCTGTAAATGTCAGTTATCGGCCATATTAGCAATATTAATATTGGATATCAATATTGGCCCAAAGTTTCATGTAGGTGCATCCCTAGCAAAAATTTCAACATGGTTCCTACCATTAGTTGCTGGACTCAGAGTAAACCAAAGGGAAAGGATCATGCTAACTTACCAAAGAATACTGGGACTGTAGATTTTTAAAACATCACTTTCCAACGTATTGTAGACAAAACATTGTCGTGAAAACACTGAAGTTACACAGAGTACCTGGAGTTATTAAATGAGCTGTCTTTATGAATCCCAATAATTTATGTGGCTCCTTTTTGCTATTCAAATATGTAGGAAGTTACCTGTGAGCTCCTGCCAGAGGCATTTGTCCAGTCTATTTGACCACAGGATCGTTTCTATCCTGTCTTTTGAGGAGGGAGAACGTCAGGGTGTGGAAACCCTGAACCTGTCCAGTTACAGGTCATTAAACTTCTTGACTCCTGCTCAGGTCACATGTTCTGTCAAAAAACTCTGTGATTTGGTGTCAAACTTTTGTTCCATCGGCTGACACCACAGACAGTCTCAGCAGACAGCCTTTGTCCTCCTCGGGTTTATTTCCGTTAATATATTCATAGAATAATTTCAAAGAAAGACAAAAGGCGGCTCAACTTCTAATCTCAGTCCTGTGGAATGCTAAAATTCATTCTTAAAAGCTAAAGTTTAACGTGTTCTTTCATAATTTATGTTTCTGCAGGAACATGACTTTGCTCTTTACCGGGATCTATTTTCACAAGTTTTCTTATTCTTATTTTCTTATTTTTAACAAAAAGGCTATAGAAAATATCGTTTTCACATAAAATGTAAAGAAAATACATTCAAGTTTGTGGCTGTAACACGACATCCAGGATGTGTTCATTACATTTTTCCTGGTTTTCCTTTTTCCTCTAAATCCTCCTCTTTATTCCCCATCTCTTCTTTTTCATTCAAAATGGAGGTAGGTTTTTTCTCCCACTGTCATTAATGTGGTTTTCTCTTGACTTTCTAGCTTTTATCTCTCAGTGGCACAAAGTTTCAACCCTAAGGCCCGAGGGGCTTTTGCATAATGTTTGATCTAATCCCTTTTTCCCTCTGATTCCAAAAAATGTTCAGCTCTTATATCTTTCCTTATCCTGCTGCTCCTTCTCTCTCTCTCTCCCTCGGTCATCATCTCTTAAGTATTAGGCACTAAGTGGAGACCTTTTCCCTCATCTTTGGGCCAAATCCCGATGCTTAGTGCATGCATGGCAGAGGGATTCCACTGCCATTCCCCGATTACGCTCTAATATCACACTGGCCACATGCAGAGTGTGTAGCGACGTGGGAAAACGCCGCGCCCCCCGCCCCCACCAGGGAAGTGCGTATTGCAAACCCAAACTGAACCGTAAGCAATCTGCAGGAAGGAGTCGACGAGCAGCGGGAGTTTAGCTTGGATTGCTCAGATTGAAGTCACGCGTGGTTAAAAATGAAATCTGATGATTTTTAGAACTTGGCTGAGAGTGGAGGAGGCGGCTAGCCAACCTGAAACCAAACGCTTCCTTTCGTACAACATCCGACAACTACGTTATACAAGATACATCATGACTGACATGTTTCCAAAGGGTGAACACGGACATACTTGCTTGTTGCTGTGCAGTAGGGCTGCAACTAATTAGTAATCGATTATTCTATCAGTTATTCAAATTTTGCAACATTCAGCAAATTTTTCATTCAACCATGTAAGTCTTTCCACGTACTCTTAGAAATACATTAAAATATGCAAATAAACAAATGATTCAGTTCTTCTTTTTAAACAGGGAAATATAAACATTTTATAGCCTAAAATGCAACAACATGACATTCCTCTAGTGAATGCGAACCAGGTGAAGCTAAATCAATGCCACTAAAGATGTGTTTATTGTAAATCCAAACTATATGTGCATTTCTGAACAGTTACTGCTCCGAATATGTTGTATATTTTAAGTGAATGGTCTTTCTTTGAGTTTGTCCAGTTGGTGATTAATCGATCCCTAAATTAGATTAATCACTAATCTGATTAATCACAATTAATCAAATTAATCCGATTATTCATTTCAGCCCTGTTGTGTAGATTAGATTATTATTTAAAACTGATTTTATTTAAGTAGTTCAAAGTAAGTTGCTGAGTAATATCTTCAACGTGAGTGTTTGTATGGATTATTTATATGGAAAGTGATCAATTTTAATGGCTAACGTAAAGTTCACTTTTTTCCTTTCTTTTTCTTCCAAAGTAGGACCTGGCTATGTCTAGATGTTATTTATCTGTAATAAATTTCTCCCTAGAATACAGAAGAACGTCCATCTGCATCAACCAACATGCACGATTTTGCCACCCAAAATCCTTCAGAGGGGCACAAATTGCCCCCGGACCACACTTTGAACACCCTGTTGCTAATCGCTTCTCGTTACGCCCCGCGTACTACACCATGCTTGACATGCTATTAGTCTGAGACTCGGCCCAATCGCAAAAAACTGTCTCAGTGCTGGAAAACTGGCTGAAAATGAACCAAAAATAGCCCAGTGCAAGCACAGCCAGATGGAGACGCAGTGATAAGGCTACATCCTGGAAGAGACATCATGCTAATCTGTTAGCGATCAAACCTCTGCACCAAAGTTCGCCTGTGGCAGGCTGCAAGAAAAAACATTGGTTTTCTTGTCACAAAAAACACACTGGACGTTTAAAAAAAAGAGCACAAGACTGTGGAAAAAGCAGAATGAAAGCAGTCTGCTTCAGTTAGCCATAATTAGCATGCCTTCCACCTCTGCTCGCTGTCAGCATTGTTTTCCCCAAAGTGACTCCGATGCGCCTTTAAAGAGATTAATTTCTACATTTTCCACAAAGCAACACAGAGGCAAGCAATCCTGCGTCCCTGACACACTTCCTGTGTTTATATGTAGCTGCAGAATTGCGTGTTTTCTCTATATTTAGAGGTGTGTGTACTCTTTTGTCAGCCTGTCTGGTGGGATGTGCTAGTAGAGGCTATCGGCGTGTGCAGACTGAGCGCTGGATTCCTGAGGCCTCAGAGCTCCTTCAGACCCATCTGACCTGCTCTGTCTGTCTGCAGCACTCAGCAGAAGCAGCATAGCAGAGAAAATATTATATTTGATCACACTGTGAGTGGAGGATTTGTGTAATTTAGCCCTCGCCCCCACAAAATAAGTGTCAGAGCATAATGCCAGAGTTTGTAATTTTGTGAATTTCTCCTTTTTTTCAACCCTAATATGAATCAGAATCAAGAATTATCCATCTAACATGAATCCTCTTATGTAGCTGTTTCCATGTAAACCTGCCAAACTGAGATACTCGTGGTAGACTTTATGCATGCCCACACGCGACATCAGCCGAGTCATTCTCCCAGTTCATATCTGCCGTTGACATGACTCCGGGCTAATTCAGCTAAAATTTACCCTCACAAAGCAATTACATTTTCACTTGGCATTAAAAAAAAGTGCTCTGAGGGAACTGAACCTCAGTTAGCCGCCTTATATGCAAATAAACACGTAGGTGTTGAAACAGTGGGCTGTTAGCTAAGCAGACAACAAGACATAACCGTCTGCTGATGTATCTGTAACATCACAGTTTGTGTTTTTGATCACTTGGACTGGGTTCTAATTCAAACACCAGGTGTAAACTTTGTGGTTACTTTGGCTACAAGCTCTTGCTGAAGTTAATTAAAAGGGAATTGAACTTTACATAGGTGTACAGTTAAGCTCCAAATGAGCTTGACATGGATTTATTGTTGTTTTTCTGAAACCAAGAACAGAACTGTTTTTGTTTTATGATTCAAAATGGCGTTTACCAAGAGATAATAAGACGACATACAAGGAGGTTCCAGATACATAACAAAAACGGCAAAAAAACAAAAATCTTGCCAAACAATTTTGTCTAGTGCAAATATCTTAATGCACTTGACATAAGACAAAACTAACTTACAAGTAACTTTTCAGAAAGATAAAGGAGCTTGCTTTAAGTTATTCCTTAACAATGATGAAAAAGTACTACTTCCATTTTCAGATTATTTCACTTACAACATGAAAAAACTGTCTAGTTATAGGAGCTTATTTGACAGTAATAATTGTTCACAACATAGAAGCTTTGGAGTTTGTTTTTCAGCCATTCCTGGGAATGATTTTATCGATCTCATACCAAATAAATACAGCATCAGTGTTGCGATACCGATACTTTTTTAGTCCAGTTTGATATATCATCATCTTCTTTTGCTGTATTTGTTTTTACTTTTTCTTTAAAATGTTTTGATAAAGCTCAGTACAGGGGTGCTGTGGTGGCACAACCCATATAAGGAGGCCTCAGTCCTCGACGCGGCCGTCGCAGGTTCGATTCCCGGCCTGGTGACCTTTGCCTCATGTCTTCCATCTCTCTTTTAATGTCTTAGCACTTTCAAATAAAGGCCACAAGAGCCAAAAAACAAACAAAAAAACAGGACAGAACAGAATAAAGAACTAAACTAAACTGAATGTCCGAGATAAGTCAGAATTGTTTTTTTGGGGGGGGGGGGCGATAGTGTGCCTAATAAAAAAATCAATCTAAGTAACTGAGCTAACGCTAACAGAATCTAGCAGTGGCGCCACCCGTTTGTCAGGACATTTAACTTTCCATCTGTTCACACATCCACGCTGCCCTACCTGTTTGTGAACACCAGCTTGTTCTTGTAGAACATTTGCGCTGCATAAATGTCATATCCATGAATCAAACAGATGCTGGGGGATTACACGTTTTAACAGCTTCACTCACATTGTGAACTGTCAAACCTTTCACTGTTGAGAACGGCAGACGGAAGGGCATCCCTGATGCAGACCTGCACCGACTGAACATCACAGCTTTTATGAAGGTGGGACTTCAAGCAAGGTTGCTGTTTAGATTAAACTGCAGCAAGTGAACCCCATCAAATGGCAACTATGTCTCTGCGTGTGTGTGCGCGTGTTTACTACAGTCGGTTTTCTGAACCATTACTCACACTGATGGAACTCTGGTGTCATCTTGTGAAAGGGCAGATTAAGAGTGCATCGCAACAAAATAACACACACGTTTGCCACACATTTAAATGATAATAAAATGACCTTCCCCGAACACACACCAGGCCTTCCAGCACCGTACGCATTGCTTATTCATGAGTAAGCAGCTCCAGTGACAACTCAACTGTTTGCTGTTGTACATTGTTGCTCTGACAAGTCCAAAATGTGACAATTTACGTGTATATAGCAACAGATTAATATTCATCCCAGATCGGTATTCCATACCCCAACCTTGCCCCTGTAAGTGAAGAGTATAAAGTAGGGATGCACAATATTGGATTTTTGGTCAATATTTGATATGCCGATATACTAAAACTCATTTAGCCGATAACAGATACCGATATTTTTTTCCTTGACCTACTTGCTGAAACGATATGGCTTTCTCTACTGTGGAATTAAAATACTGCATTATGTTTGTCAGTTTAACCTGCTACCAAATGTAAATGCTAAATAAGAGGTTGAAAGTGTTGTAATTATGTTTAAATTTATTCATGACATTTGCTCTGACAATGATGACACTGAAAATTGCAAATTTGACGTTGCGCTGCAGGCATCATTGTCTCTGGTTTGTCAGATAAAAACAACACATTTTATATCAGTGAGTTATTTTGACGGAACGGCCGATGTCCAATATTAAACTTTACAGCTAATATTGGCCGATACCGATACCGATACCATACCGATAATTTTGTGCATCCCTACTATAAAGTTTTATGAAATATCTGCTAGTATAAATGCAGAATGTAGGACGTTCGGCACTCTCTGTTGGTGGCACAGTCTGTCTGGAGAAGCAGAGCAGACCAGAGCAGAACCAGAACCAGAACCAGAAGACTTCAGAGGTCTTCTGTTTCTGGTTAAGTAGGGCACGCACACGCAGCACATTTCTATCCGCCTTTTATTTTTATTTTTACTGTTTGTGACTGTATATGCGTAGAATAAAGCCCTTCAGTTGCGTATTTCTCACATGTGCATTCTCATACCCCAGCAGGGAGTTTCACTACAAGACTTGGTTTAAAAAATGCCGGAGTCAGAGATGCAAATCTCTGGTGAGGAGTCAACGATCGGCTGGACACGGTTTCCCTAAAAACCGACTCCGTGTAAACAGACTCCTAATGTTTTAGTCTTTCTCACTGTAGAATGCCAGGTTTCAAGTTCAGTCACTTAACCTAAGTCATGACTTACCTTCTTTCATGCCGTTATATTAACACGCATCTGTTTGTTCCAGATCTGTTTTCACAGAGGAGCTCACACTCACTGATGATCGGTCAAATACATGTTTTAATTAGTATCACCTGCCTCTTTCTTTTCCTCCTAGGTGTTTTTAGGTTTTTTAAAATTATTTATTTATTTTTTATTAGATTAACAAAGTGAACAAACGGGTTGCATGCTATCATACTTTCAAGGTTATATTTAAACTGTTTTAGAACCTCGATGAAACCAGATTTTTTTTTATGCGTCCTGTAAACTGAAAATAGAGTTTGAATAAGTTTTAGCATCTGCATGCTGTCTGTCGTTTATTGGCCGATACAAGATGCTGCAAATGATTTCAAAAAGAGAACAATCATTGTAATTAACTTTACATAAATATGTCTAGAAAATAAAAATTACATTGATTGTTTATTTCTTGATTTCACCTACATTAGTGGGAATGTATATGTCTAAATGTTCCATAAAGATGTTGGTTCAGACATAAAGTGAATGTTTTTCTAGTTAGAAAGAAGAACATCATGAATATGAAATTTTGAACATGTATTTATGGAAATGTACTCAGGATTTCTTTAGGATTTCTTGTTTTTTTCCCACTTGACACATTTTATTCTTCTTAAGTCAATCTTCTCTCAGAAATTATGGAGGGGGGAAAAAAGGCTTTAGTGTCTTTTCAGTAAAGAGACAAACTGTTGCCTCGTGCTTGCTGAAAAAGCAGATGTGAGCTCTTAAGAACCATGTCTTACATGAATAATCAGCTCTTATTAAAATTTATTTTTGTGAAAACCTTGGGGATTATGTGCTGTCTCTCCGAGTTAATTTTTCTCTTACGTCTACTTAAATGCACCGACTGTCGCTTGTTTCTTTGAAGACGGATGCATGTTGAGTGAGCCGCGTAAGTCGGGAGACAACCTGACGAATTCACAACAGTTATTTTAGCAGCTTTGCAGCTTATTTATTTTCCTTTATATAGTAAAACGACTTATTGACGTCGATAGCCAGGCGCTGTGGAGACCGTGTCATTTGTGGCAAAGATTTTTCTGGCTGCTCAACATTTGTATTTTACCCTGAATGCACCATGAAGACGAAGGAAAGAAATAAAAATGATGAAGTAAGAAGAGAGAAGACAGGATTTAATCATCTGTAGCCAACCTGCTTGAAATGTTAGTGGTTTATTACAGGAGTTGCTAAACTTTTCCACACCACGGCCCCCAAACAGGCTTGGCGTCTTCTGGCCAGAAAATATGTAATATATGAGAATGTGCTACAAAATATGTAAAGAAACATTGAATTTTACCATTTATTTTTCTCACTATTCAATAATTATTACATTCATTTAACATGATAACATTCCTCATGCCTTCTGATTTTAGTCGGCAGAGTTCTGTGGTGGAAAATTTATATCAGGTAACATATTCTGACTTTATTAATCTGATGTTGACGTCATTCCAGTAAAAAAAAGAAAATCCACCACAATCCTCTCTTTTGATTAGAGAATACGTAATATTTTTATATTAATCCTATCAAATTTTATTTAATCTCCACACTTTGCTGGACGGTTCCTCCTGTCAAATCACTAATGGTTGCATCTAGCCTTACACTTGCTTGTTGAGTTACAGTAATATATTCTATGCAATGTAAAAAACTCATGTAAAACCTAAAATATGAAAAGGACAGAAACGTTGCCTTATTCCTTCTGATAAAAATGATGGGTGAATAAAATTCATACCTTTTATGGTTCCTGAGATATCAGCATTTGTTTGTAGGCATGGTTTAGCCTGGTGACTACAAAAAACAGGCTGCATGCAGCATGAAAAAAGCAATGTCAAAAGCTCTAATTATTCCCAGGTGTTAAACATCACAAAAGCTGTTAAACTGCCCAACTTCAAAATGGCTGCTGCCTTGTTTCCTCCATGACAGCTCCAAAACTGGATGATTGATTGCCATTAATAGGCAGGACCTGAAACATCCACAACGGACATTTTATATTGTAATTCTCAATTCTGCCACAGGATGGGGCAGTATCCCCCAGGGGTTGAAAAATTCATAAAAAGCTGAATATTATAAATAGTATGAAGGTTACGAATACCAAGTTGAATGGTGAAAATAGCACAAAGTATGCAGGAGAAGAAGCGCAGCGAAATTTACGGAGCAGCCAGAAAAGTGGAACTCTACCTCTGAGTCAGGACCTGCCTCTGAGTCTCTCCTAGTCAGGACTGATGATTTAATCTCATTTTTTTTCTCATCTTCTCTCCAGCTTTCTGAGCCCTCCTGTTCCCTCCCTCTGGTCTACTAGATGTATTGTACTGTTAGGTTGGAAATAATACAAACAAAGAAAAACATAAAGCAGGATTGAAGAATTAGAGCATACAAACTCTAGAGTTGGAGTTGGAGAGCCGGAGACTAATGAAAGATCTTGAGGCAGTGGCGCAAATAGTGGGTATGCAGGGTATGCAACGCATAGGGGCGCAGCACCAGAGGGGGCGCCAAAACCCCGTCTGGAGGGGGCGGCGTGCCGATGATGTTTTCCCATACACTTCAGCGCGCCTTACGCTCCTTCACCTCGCGCACATAACGAGGTAAATGTAGCGAGTTTTACCCTTCCTTCACGTATCGTCGTCTCGGGGTGGGGGGGTGGGGGGAGCGTCGGTCCTTCACCCTGACGTTCCTTCCCTTGAGGGGAGGGGGTTGGGGTGGGGGCTGATCTATGTTTTTGCATTCACCTGAATAATGTGTAGTTGCACCACTGTTGTGAGGTGAAAAGTTGGTGGATAAAATACGAGACCCGGGATTATGGCCGCACGTCTGTGTGCTCCGCCTCACTCCTGTAGCTT
The DNA here is from genome assembly GCF_904066995.2 of Poecilia reticulata. Lineage (NCBI taxonomy): Eukaryota > Metazoa > Chordata > Actinopteri > Cyprinodontiformes > Poeciliidae > Poecilia > Poecilia reticulata. The sequence continues at coordinate 6,616,553 of NC_088830.1, read as the reverse complement.
CTCTCTGACTTTATAAGCACTTCTGGGAGACAAAAATGTACCGCACTCATTAATCTCATTTTAATAATTGATGCCGTCTTCTCCAGGAGGAGTTTAGTCTGGACTGCAAGCATAAAACGAGACATTTAGAGCTCTGTGGTAATTGCCACGTTAGTATATTCCTCTCTATTAGGCCGGTGTACGGCCGGTGGAACGGTTCCTACAATATTTATTTAGCTGTAATATTTTTCCAACCAAAGCCATCGACTGACCGCATTTCAAATTAGATAGCTGTGGTAATGCATGTTTAGGCCATTGGAGAACAGATCTTTTTGGCCGCTAATTAGCATTAGCAGCTGCTTTCAAAGGTCTTACTCTTATATAAAATCCAAACCTTGGTATTGTAACCCAGATTAAAGCAGCACTGAACTTCTTTAGCCTCTTTTTATTCTATTTTCTCCAAGCAGATCCATACTTAGGCGTCCACTACAGTCTGAAAAAGATGACCGTTGGGTTAATTGGTTTCTGTAAATTGCTCTCAGTGGAGTTTGTGCATGTATGAGGTTTTGTTGTCCTGTGAGTATGTGTGTGCCTGCGTGTGCGTGTGTGTGTGTGTGCGTGTGTGTGTGTTGCCCTGTGATGGACTGGCAACCTGTGCAATAGCGCCTCTCGCTCAATGCCTGCCAAAGATAACAGTTCTATTCTGTCTAATAATTTCTACTACGGTTTTTTTTTTTTTTTTTTTTTTTTTTAATTCTTTGACTCTTTGACTTTGAACACAAAAGTTTAAGTAGTTGGTCTATATCAGGGTTACAATAGTTTAGGGTTTTTTGTTATACCTTAGTTTTATTTATTTGTGCCTTTTGTCTAATTCAGTTAGTTTTGAATTAGTGTCTGCTAGTTTTTTATTAGTTATTATTAGTTAAATATTGTTTGGGCTTCACTAACTATTGTGGTAGTTTTTGTTTTTTTCATTCTTTGGTTCACATTTTAGGTGTGGAATTCAAAAAAGTCAAAGTGCTGTGATTTTGTACACATCGATTGGGTAATGAATACTCAACAGAACATAAATTTAAAAAAATGTTTTCAATTACAACCAACTGACTGGTGTTTTCTCCCACGTTTTTCTCCCACCATTCAGTGGAGTAGCATAGTGCTGCTAAGAGGCAGACGGAGTGGCGTAATTTGCTGACAGCTCACATAAACTGCTAATAAATAGATTAAAACAAATGATATTACATCCATAAGTTCAGTGTCTTTTAATTAGTTCTGGTTAGTTTTTCCCTCCATTAAATACAGTTTTATTTATTTCAGTTAAAGAAAGTGTCTCAATTTCAGGCTTTGTTATTGTTAGTTTCAATGAATAACTCTGGTCTAGATCAGACCTTTTCTTGGCAACAGATGTGCTAAACAGACCGTCAATATTCAAGAGATGTCCTCCTCCATATTCTTATCTAAAGACATTTAAGAGACTCTGTCCTTCTTGAGAAGACAAACCTAGAGCTCAGCTCAGAGTTTAGAAACTTTATGACTTCTATGATCAAACCATAACATTTTTATAAACTCAAATAGTAGACAACACACTACACTGAATGTGTTTAATTGTTAATATCCTATCATTATAATATTTCTCCTAAATTTTTCAAGCGTGTTAAAATAACAGATCAGTTATGTCTGATTGTTAAAAAAAATGTTGTGATGAGACAGAAATTTTGAACAAATTTAGCTGGTTTTGAATGTGTAGGGAGACCTGGATCCTGTTCTGAGAATGTTTTCTTTAGTTTCCCCTTTTTTGCTCGTATTTGAATTCATGACAATACATTTGTATTTTATTTGTTGTTGCTGTGACAGTATATATAGTTTTTACAGTTTGGTGGCTATATGCAGTGTGTTAAATTTAACAGAAAAAAAAAGCACTCTCAGCTACACACTTCAGATCAACTCTGTCGTTAAAGGAAAATGGTGTGAACTCTGACCTAGTCTTCTGTCTCTGTGCTATTAGCACATTTTTGACTGAGGAAGAAGTTGTAGAAAGAGAGGCTGGCTTCCTCCTGTCATGATCAAGGTTGAGACATAATCCTGCCAGCAGCAGTGATTTCATACTTCACGGTTCAGCAGCTGGACCCACACAGCTGCTCACAGGCCTCCCTATTGAAGCCTGGGTCAGCAAAACCCAGAACCTCTACACCAAAAATGTCCAGGTAGGCTGGTTGGAGTGGAAGGCAAATGACTCATTCTCTATTGCCAGTAACAGCAGCTGCGTTTCCATTGACCATTTAATTGAGCAAATGGACATTTAAAAATTTATTTGCTTAATGAAATATGACAATAAAAAAAAAAAACTCTGGTTTTTCAATAAAGGTTTGGCACTAGGATGATGTGTTCTTTTTTTTCTAATTTAAATTGGTTTACACACGATCAACAACCGGATGTTACTACTTGCAGAAACCATGAAGAAGATGACAGGAAGTAGTTGGACGATGGTTTTTAATGATTTATCACAGGGGCAAATTTATTCATGTGTAATTTTATTTGCGTTTCCTATTTAATTGCAATTGTGAAATTTTGTTTTTTCAACATCAATGGAATGCTGACAAAGTTTTGTGGGAATTCATAATGGAAACCCAGCTAGTGAGTTCTTTTTGGGGGGGGGATTTCATTTCATGAGCAAAAGTATTTTAAAAAGTCAGAGAAGTCATTGTATACGTCATAGATGTTGAGAATGGATCTCCACTCATCCTTATCACTCACATTTCTCACACTACTATCATGATATAATGGTGAATCATTTTTCTCAAGAAAGATCAGAAAAATATTGAACAATTGACATGAAGTACTTTATTTTATTTTCCTCGAAGGGCAACTTTGTTTGCAAATCTGAAAACATCTAAACAGAATCTAAACATGTACAAAACGATATCGGAACTTTTGGCACCGCTCGGCACCATGAATAATTTAAAGCTCCAAATGCTACGGAAATAAAAGAGCTCAAGGACAGGTTTGATCTTACCCTTTAGGCATCCGTAAACCTCCTTAATGAAGAAGTCTGAACTCTGTGAGCAAAGAATGCCGAGAGTCTTTCATGATTGATTTTTGCCCTCTTAATGGCTCTTTTTTTGAAGATCTGACTGAGGTCTCTCAAAGCTACGTGAAGTGGTGCATTCAGAGTGTCAAGAAAGGAAAAATAAGAAATGAGCATGAGTAGACTGTTCAATGTTCTAGCTGGTGGAAGTTATTCTTTACCATGTTTGTTTTCTGACATCAAACTTTTTTTAATTTTACTGGTTTACTACAGAATTATATTTCTTGATTTATTTTGGGGTTGGGAAAATAAAACAAAAACATTAGGTATGCATTACTCCCACCTGTTGGTATGGAGTGTGGCCCAAAATGTCTGTTTTATTGTAGACGCTTTATTGATGATCTCATCAGTCACAACATCCATTAAAGCCTAAAAAAGGTTGAAAATAATCCATTCCTTCTCAATCCCTCCAGCCTCTGCTGCTCTTCATCACCTTCCTGCTAACTGTAAACATGATTTGCCCCTTCTAACAAATACAAATGCCACAGAACATGGCAGATTTTTATTCTTTTTTTAAACATTTCTCCAACTTTAGGAAGCCTTTTCCTTTTCCACTCTACCATTTAATTTAATAGTTGTAAGAATTACATTTGTAATAGTTTTTTTTTTCTTTTCTTGAACTGCCTCTACAATCAACAAAATTTCTTTCCAAGTCATCGTTAATATCCTGACGATTCCTAAGACGAATCCTCCGGGTCACAGGTCAAGTGTTTGAAAGTGAATAATTCTCCAGGGCTTTTTAATCACCTGAAAAAAATCGCACATTCTCTCGTGGAAATCTACTTACTACGAAGAGTTGGAATATTTTAGTAAAAGTAGAACATTTGTGTCAAATACCTGAAACTTTCCTCCGTTTCTCATCATTTTCTTTTTGCACATCTTGACAACAGTCTGCCCTCTCACTTCCCCAGTGCTGGGTTTTTTCTTTTTTTTTTTTTCATTTAAGTCTTCAAGCAGCTTTTTTTTTGTTCAGGCAGGTATATATCTGCCTATTGCTCTCTTCTCTTCTCTCTGTCTGTCTGTTCCTAAAGTTGTAATTATCTCCAACACTTGATAAAAGCCTCAGGCTCTCTCCCACTCTCCCTCTCAATCTGACTTTATTGCCTTCATTATATTGCACTTAATCAACGCTCGGCGCTTTTTCAGCCCTGTTTCTGATCTCTTCCCCCCTCCCTGTCTTGTGCTTCTTCTCCATCTCCTGTAGTATTTGTTTTCTCCTCTGATTTCACGGCAGCCTCGCCTCATATTTCCCGCTCTCTCCAGTTGTCTTCCGTACCGCGGGCGAGGTATATTGTCAGTGTAATGAATTGTCAAAAATGGGTCAAATAGCAAAACGCGTTCTCTTTTCCTTCCCCTCTCGTTTTCCGTTATCGCACGTTGTTCTCGGGTTTTACCTGATGCCGGGGTTTCTCCTCCGCCTCCTGTTTTTGCCGCCTTTCGTAACTCTCCACTTTCATCTCAGACGGCTGCACATTCAATCTGGGGGTCTCTCTCTCTCTCTGTCTCTCTCTCTCTCTCTCTCGCTCTCTGTCTCTCTCTCTCTCTCGCTCGCTCGCAGATGCCTCTGGACCGACAGGGCGCACTTTGACGCTTCTCTCCGTGTGCTAAAAGGCAGCAGAGTCACTGCAAAAGCCCAGGAGGATCCACTGCACTTATTCATGTGCAGTTTGACATTATTTTTCTCCTTTTTTCTTCTTTTTTTCACCTGGATCCAAGTGAGATGCCTCATAGTCAGCTAACAATAAAAAAAAATAAAAATAATCGGCTTGTTTGCAGAGATATCCCTCGCACTTTAATTGAATAAGTTGAATAAAATACCATTTATTCAAGCACATTATTCATCTTACTCCCAGCACAGCAGGATCCAAGCTGTGTGGGGATGTGTGTGTAGGTGTGTGCGCGTGTGTTTCTGTCTATGCTTTCTAATGGGAACAAATTTGGATGGATGAAATGGATAATGAATCATCTAAGGGTGCAACTAAAGATGAAATTGCCATTAAATCATAACACGATGTTAATTATTATCCTCTGCCTTTTGTTGTGTGTGTGTGTGTGTTTTCTAGGATGGTTGAATATTCCCTGGATTTGCAGAACATCAACTTCACAGCCATCAGGACGGTGAGGGTGCTGCGGCCTCTCAAGGCCATCAACAGGGTGCCAAGTAAGTGGCCAAATCTCTTCAGACTTAATTTTTTTAATGTTCTGAGTTAAAACAGTAATTTTTATTTCATCTGCTGTTTATCTTAACCTCTTGCCACTCTGTTCCGTGGCAGACTTATCTGGGTTACTGAAAGTTTGTGTCTGCTGCAGTACATTTTGTAATAACAGTTTCCAAACCCTTTTTGGGTTTCATTTTGTTCCTACTTTAAGTGAAGAATAAATTGATTTTTTTTCTTATTTACTACTTTATGTGACTTTACTACTTTCTAACTTTAATTTAGAAAGTTTACTAGAAAATATCTGTTCTACTGACATGTCTCTGAAATTTCAATCAAAAATGTAATATTCATTTGCAGAAAATTAGAAATGGTCAAAATAACAAAAACGATGCTTTCAGAGCTCAAATAACGGCAAAAAAAAGAAGTTTGTATTTGTTTAGAAACAACAATACTGATGTTTTAACTCAGGAATAGTTCAGGAATCGATATTTAGTGGAATAACCAGGAGGTTTTCAATGGGGTTCAGTGCAGTGAACTCTTCCTTTGTTTCAGAGTTTTATATTAATACCTAATTTAAAAACGTATACACGTGAACATTTTCATGGTTTTTCATCTCCATCATTTATTAGAAATGGTTTATTTCCAGGTTTGACATGGAAGCAAGTTGGGTTGAAATGAAAATCATTTTTAAAACTCGAAGTTTGTCGTATTATTATACAGTTTGTACATGTACGTGAAGTAAATAAAATGTATACACTGAACAAGCACCACTGCTGGAGAACATTCTGCAAAATGGCCTTTCTGTTAAGTTTTGTTGGCTGCGTAGCTGTTGCCTTTTTGAGCTCCTCTCTGCGACTGAACCAACCAGGAAGTTCATGCTTCAAGATTTTGAGGACTAATCGAAATCTTGAAAATGAACAACCTACGAAGAAAACTGTCAATCCAGAGGGGGGGAAAAAAAATAAAAAAGCTTAAAACAGTCAAAAGCACCAATGAAATGATTAAAACCCGCCTTTGAATCCAGTCACATCAATTCCACAAGTGTTTTGCTGAAGTTGATGTCCTTTTGATGAGAACTGTCTGAGCGTTTTTGCTCGCCACATTTTTTCCTTTTTTTTTTTTTCTGTGTTGATATGACTAAATTGTGCTTAGCAGGCAATCACTCTAAGAGGCTATGAGTACTCTCTAAGTTGGAGGCTGGTGCTTGAAGTTAATGTTTTGCTTCCTTTGTAATTGCTTGCTGCGCACCACCCACTGCTCATACATCTGCAGCGCAAACGAAGCTCTTTGTCTTCCTGCCTCTATAAAAGTGAGAAAAGCCAATATGGCTGGTGAAAAAGAAATGCGGTTTTATTCATATTTTTTTTTGGCACAAATCATGTTGTGAAATGTCAATTGATCCTTTTTTTATCATTATGTTCTTAATTATTTTTAATTTAAATTTTACTTTACCGAAATTCCATGTGCTTGTTTGTCATTTTTGTCATTCCTATATCTTTCCTTTACCACAGCAATTATTTTATTTTTTTTAACAATATTGACACCAGTTAGGTATAACATTCTGATGGCCTGTCTAATAGTGTATTGATTCACTTTTTTACTGCTAATGTGAGTTTCTGGCATGATTTGAGAAACGGTGTGTGTATGAGCCAGTGTTGTTATGTGAAGTGTTCGAAAAGTGTGTGACGGTGCGGAGGGAGAGTTAGAGACGCGATCGGGTCAGCCCAGTGTCAGGAAATGATCGAACCAGACCGGCCGGGTCGGTTAACATAATTGATAATGGCCCAGAATATTCTGTCCAGCTCTGCCCAGAGGTAAATTGAAAACAGTGATGCATATCACTCAAAGCGAACCGCACTCATGCTGTAAATACACCACATCATTCATGAAATTCATACTGGCGTTTAAAGGGGCGGTGATATGTAAATGTGACTTTGAGCTTACGTCATGTTATTCTATCATCAAAACTGGAGTGTTGCCTTGACTCTTTCATGCATGTTTAAGAAATCCTTTAATCTCAATGGCAACCATTCAGCTGTGCAAAAAGCCTGGCTGGACGTAGCCCCGCCTTCGAGGATAAAGCTCCTCCTCTAAGGCAGTGTTTCCCAACCCTGGTCCTCAAGGCACACTGCCCTGCATGTTTTAGATGTTTCCCTGCTTCAACACGCCCCATTTAAATGATTGCAATTCAGAAAAAGCTTGTTAATCAGCCATCAATTGAAATCATGTGTGTTGAATTAGGGGAATACCTAAAACATACAGAGCAGTGCGCCTTGAGGACCAGGGTTGAAAAACACTGCTCTACGGTACAGTTTCGAGCTTCTTAAAGAGACAGAGGCCCAATTTAAAGCTGTCACATTACAAAGCCTATGTCACAACTGGAAGGTGACATAATGACTTGATTGTGCTATAAAATGTCACTATGTGGTTGGAAAATGCCTAACACTGCCCCTTTAGGAGAACAATTGTTAGTACAAAGTGGTTTCTAAATGTTTTGGCATAGCTTTCAAACCTTTATTATTTTTTTCCTGTCGTGTTTGCTTGCCGATTTGTTTTGCTTCTGAGACATCGAGGGCAAAATGTTAATTTGGTGTCCCCTAAACCCAACAGTGTCATGACGTCCTGAAGAAGAGATAATCAGTGTTATGCACTTGACTTCCCCTCTCTTGGCTGGTAATGTTAGTCATATAATGTCAGTCACCTTCCACTTGGTCTGACTCTAGCTTTCTTCACCGTCTTCTCCTATATCATTTACATCATTTCATCTCATCTATCTCTCCACGGTAAAGGCACAAGTCGTCCTCTGGGAGTAATTTGTTCCACCGGGAGAGAGAAGGAAAAGAAGGGGGAAAAAAAACGTGTGATCTTGTCCTTTAAATTGTGAATTGTAGAGTCAGGGAGGCTGATCAGCAGGGACAGCAGGACCATAACCTGACATTCTCACCAGATATTTATGTCTTTATACATAACTAATGGAAACATGTTGAGGAATTGACTTGGTTTTAAGCCAGATTTCAGGTGTTGAGTTTATGCTGCTGGACTAACTGGATGCTCTCATGTAATGAACTGCAAGGACACGCATCTGTTGTCAAATTAATAACAAAAAAATATATAATAATAATGCAGAACTTCTTCATTGACATATACAATTAAGAAACAAATGCATGATCAGCACCTAATGGATTGACGAGTAATTAGTAAAAGCCTGAGCAGAACGCTACAGCATAGTTGATTAAAAATGTCATCAGTGAAAGCAAATATTGATCAGCATCATATCTTTATTTAGTGTAAAAGAAATCAATAAGATGATGGTTAGCATTAAAGGTGAGCTGGCAAATATGAAAATACACAATCGTTACGCAGAATCCAGCATTTTCAATAAGGACATGGAATTTGGGTTAGTGAAACTTTTGCATGAAGGAAAAATAAGAAGGTGATGGGATTGTGGGGGTTAAGCGAAAGAGACAAATGGAGTTGGGAAGATGGGATTATCCAGCCTTACGAGGGACGGGTGGAGATGGAGCGGAGGGAGGGAGCGATGACGAGAGGAGAGATGCTGGGGAACCCACATGAACAGGCCATTACAATGATAGATGGGCGCAAAGAAGTGCAAGGGACAGAGGGAGGGAGTCATCTGTTGAATAGAGATAAAGCAAGCGAGGGACAAAAAGGACAAGAGGAGTGGCGTGAGAGGAATGAAGGAAGCGGCGAATTTGAATGATAAAAAGAGAATGCGTAATCAGACCAGTGTCATTTTTTATTTTGTTGATTTTGATAACGTTGCAGTCACCGTGTTCTGTGAAACAGAAAAAAACTGTAATCCAGGTGTAAACGGAGTGATTGCTCTTTAATTTACAACTTTGAGTGTTTACGGTTTGAGTGTTTAGTGTTTACTGATGAAAGACACAAAAAGCACTAAAATGAACCAGTATCAGTTACAGTACATTAATCTTTTTACAATTAAGACAGAGTGTCTAACACTTGCTAAGTATTAGACGTTTTAATGCCATAAGGCTTGGCAGTAGAGTATGCATTCAGACTAAGCTAACATTACATATTTTTAAAATTCATTAAACACAAGCATACTAAATAACTTAAGCGTTCATTTTATCGACTCTCACCACTGTTTAGTGAAGTTTGTAAAAGTGTGTGTGGAAGAGAGCAGGAGTGTGATTGGCCTGAAAATGAAGTGGCTGGTTGGAGTTCAGCCATTATCTGCTCTGACATGTCAAAATGCCTTCTAGAAAAATCAATACCTGGAGTCCTTCCAGGGAAATCCAAACTCTGGGGCGTCGCTGTCGGGCTCGAATTATGCGGAAAAAGTAGAAGCTCATAACTGCTGATTTGTAAAGATTGTTACTGTGAATTACCCTCATCATCCTCCATCAGCACCGCATGCAAGTGTTTATCTGTTTAAAGCCGCGTCCCTGAGGGGATCCTGCCATATTTCTTGATTTTTAAATGAATGTCACTTTTATGATTTATCAGCTATTGGCAAGAAAATGATCAACGTAGATTGGAAGTGTCACACATGATGCACTATTATTATTATTTTACCCGCAGTCGTACCTGCAGTTATTTAGCTTCTCTTTATTTGAAGCATGGATAGGAAAGCAAATCTTAGCTATAATAAAAACAATTTACCACAGAGCTCATCTCAGAGTGCAGTGCTAGTACAGCACCAAACACACACACACACACACACACGCATGTGTACACTAACACCTGTTAGCAGAAGATGACTGAATGATTGCGCTCGTACTCTCGGTGGAGGATCCGTGTGGCGGCAGTCAATTAATTGTGCTAATGGAAGTTCTCCGTGTCTGGCTCCCACCGGCCACAGCTTAAAAACCTCGGTCTGTTGTCTGCATTACCCGCAGTCCCCACGGGAGACGCCATGTTAGCAACCAAGGTAACGGCCATCAGCATATTCCCACTCTGTTCATCTGTGTCCATCTGCTCCCAGTGCGTCTCGCCTTTAATCTGGTGTAAGCCCGTCTCAACCTGGTTCTCACGTCGGCTATAGCGTTTCCTTCTGCTCACCGTTTCCACAGCCGGCACAGACGATTTCAGCCGGTCAGAGTTAAAGACATTATCCATTATATTTGGTATTATTAACTCAATTGTACAAGCTAAATTGAATACTTGTTTTATGTTCTATCGCTGCTAATAAAAGCTTTGACACCCTGAAGACGGAACCATTGGAGATATTAAATCCTAAGCCAGAGGAATTGTTTTACACTCCTATAATAACCTGAAGAATTGATCGTCTTTCCTTCATGTTTTGCCCGTAAATGACTGCATATTTCAATCTTTATTTGAATTAAAGACTAGTTTGTTAGTGCTGCGCTTTAAGCCGCTGCAGACTTCAAACGGACCTAATCAATGGGAGACGTCCGTTTCATCTTTCTCAAAGGAAATCCCGGCCTGTGATATTTATTACCCGACAGAAACAAAGTCAAGGTTAAACTAAACCTTTGCTGTATTTTCAGCTTAAAGAAATCCAGTTAAAGTCGTCAACCGATTTCATTTCAGTGCTGTTTTCAGATGAACGGATAGAAACATGTTCTGGTGTTTACTGGAGAACATTTTACTCTGCCTGTAGAACATGTTCATTCACTGGATGTTTTACCTTTTTTATTGCTTTTACAAGTCAATCATGATCAATAAAATTAAGTTTTCATTACAGAAAAATTAACAAAAAAACTTTAATGTCAAAGTGAAAACTGATTTCTGTAAGAAGTTGCATAACATAACAAATAATGACTGCATAAATAGTCACCCCGTTTTGAAAACAGGTTTTAATGTCAGTTTTATAAAAGAATATGTTGTTTTACTTTCTTCTTATTTTTTAAAATAACTGCAATCCCTTTTGACCACAATTAGCTAAATCCTCTGTCTTCAGTCTACTTTATATGCAGCGTCAACCACCGGTTTAATTTTCTTCTGGAGATCTTTGTTAAAATAAAGGCTGTTTGACTATTATTACTGTGGAATTTGATGATTTATTCATTATAATATTGCAATTAATGGAATGGAAATTTCACAATACAACAATCTCAGGGTGAGCAAGAGAATGAAAGTGTTGATGTGGAATAATGGATATTTGTATTCAAGATAGGTTGAAAGACTTTTTACTTTTTTCTCATGTATTTGCTCATCTGGAACACAGCGATGAGTCTAGAACTCAGGTTTTAGACAGTTTTTATTTCAAACATTAAGTATTAGATACTATGGCATATTGGGGTCATTCTAGATAACAAAAAGAAGGAGGAGTAAATTTCCACACCTTCAACATTTGTTTTTATTAAACTTCTAGAAAAACGTGGACATTTCTGAGTTTAAAAAGACATAAATTTGCAATAAGAACTTCAGAAATGTTCATATTAATCTCTGAAAATTTTCAGAAAACAATAAAAAAAAAATTTCCCTTCCAAATTCTCAAATTTGGAGCTCAGAAATAGATTTTTCTTTCTGTTTTTTAGAACATTTCTGAGTTTTGTTGGTGGAAATGTACTCCTTTTTTTTGTTTGTTTTCTTCAAATCTACAGTTGCCCTAACACACCATTTTATTTATGAGATACAATCATAAGACTCTCAGATATATTGTTCAGTGTTACGAACATCATCTTTAAAATCTCTCTCTGGTGAGCAGGACATTGCTGAGCAACGTCTCATTCATGTTAGTTTTGATATTCACCACCCGGCTGCCACAGAGTGAGAACCTGAACCATAGCAGACAGCCATGACATGGCCTCCAAAGCACTTACCTCCCAACTTTATTAAAGTGTGATCCACACAGGCCCAACTTTAGAGCCCTGAGGCCCAAACCGGTCCACCGTTCCAGGTCAGAACTGCATTTGGTCATATTGGGTGTCTCCATCCGAGTGACGAGTGTAAAGCTTTGATTGAATATAGGTTGTTGATTGACATTCGAATATTTTCTCTCGATTTGGAGGTCTCTCTGCAATAGTATCCAGAAGAAAGTGCTTGTAGTTATTTCAATGGCATTTTGCGGTTTCTAGTGTTTCTGTTTTCACAAGTGGAATGAACTTTCGTTAAAAAGTTACTTTTTACACATGTACGCTGTGTTGGTGTACTCACCGCACATCTGCATGAAGGCCGATCTGCCTGCTTTTAAATACTGCACTTAGCATGTTCAAACTGTGCTTCCACTTGTCTGTGTGTCACTGCAGGCATGCGTATCCTGGTGAACCTGCTGCTCGACACGCTGCCCATGCTGGGTAACGTGCTCCTCCTCTGCTTCTTCGTTTTCTTCATCTTCGGCATCATCGGGGTGCAGCTGTGGGCGGGGCTGCTCAGGAACCGCTGCTACCCAGAGGAGAACTTCACACTGTGAGTCCTCGTCTGGTTTTGTGTGTTAGGCTGTGAAAACAGGCGTAAGGAACTCCGGTGCACTTCTGTCTCCATGGAAACGTGACTGTAACAACATGCCCTAATTTTATCTTGTACAAAAAAAAAAAAAAAAAAAAAGCGGGCAAAGCATGCATGAATTAGAAAATACATAGTAGCTCTACGTGTGAGTGAAGTTTGCAGTGTAAGTGTCTCCCAGCTCTCCTCTCAGCACCTGATCTGACCCGGTGAGAAGAATAATTACATCATCTACTCAATTTACTGTTATCACTGCAGGAAAAAAAAAAAGAAAAGAGATGAAGAGTCCCTCCGGCTCTCAGTCTCTGGAGTCCTAACATAATGAGGCTAACCTCATTGTGCACGTCAAAATGTGCGCAAAGCAAATATCATTATCTCGGAATCAAGTTTGGCACTTCATTAAAAGTTGAAACGTGTGTGTGGTTTTTTTGTTGTCTTTTTTTTCTTTTACATCATGTGTAACCTCTGCTTACGGTATCAGATGATAATTCATTATTAGTCCAGTGCAGATGCACCAAGCCATGGGTGAAACTTAAAGGTAATTTTAATCATGTTTGGATCAGTAGAAAAATGATTTTAACCCTCATGGCAAAAACATTCTGAGTTTAATTCCTTTCTTTTACCACCAATTTAATATGGTGAAATTTGAAAATGAAAATTAACAAAAGACGTTTATTTACCAAAATATCTCAATCTATAATCAGTCACATTCTATCAACTGATTGCTAATCTGAAATATTTTAAACCTATCTGTCTGTGATTGGCTGCTATGAGAACATGAAATGTGCAACCATTTTCAATTTAATTGACCTTTACTGTAATACACTACATACACTGATTTACAGAAAAAAATTCCATCTAAATTTCTGTCAGAAACATCACAAAATGAATAATTTTTTTGTATCTTTCTTTGACAGAATGTTCATAGGCTGGGGGACTTCCTTGAGCCAAAGCGCTGCTGTGTAGCTCGTGTATCGAAAACTAAAAATGAGCCTTTTGAAGTGCCAGAATGAAACTGTAATTCTTTAGAGAAAACTATGCTCAGTAAACAGCACACAGTTTGTTTGAAGATGGAATGAATCTGTCAGCTAAACTAAGATTGTTCAGAAAATTCAGGGAAAAAGAGAGGGATAGTTTACAGTTTTAACAGCATGGGACAGCATAGGGAAAAAGTCTACAGATATTTTAGTTTCTTCTTTTTTAATGTATTTCTTGTGTGCATGTTTGTAAAGTTAAGTGCTTTTCTCTAAAGTGCCATTTTACAGTACAATCAAATAACTATGCTACCTTCAGTTGTAGTAATGCTATATGACAAATATGACTTAAAAGAAATTTGACTTCGTAATATAACTCCTTGAAATTGGGCCTCTGTCTCTTTAAGAAAATGCTTCTTCTGAAACTCCACCTTCAGGAAGTCATCACAACATGGCTCAACCTCAACCATGTATCAACCTTTTAACTACATTTTTATCAGAAGTAGCTCCTATAATAAACTCTGCAGATGTTTAGCTCCACCAGGTGTTTGCTAATTGCTGCTGGCTAGTCTGAAGGAGCTGAATTGGGAATTTGGGGGTGAGGAAGCTGCTCTGAGGCAGAAGCTCGGGAGCTTAGAAACTGTAGTTTGGAGCTAGGTCCAAGTAGGCGTTGTGCACAGCTGGATGGTTGCCATGGGAGATAAAGGATTTCTCAAACATGCATGAAAGAATCAAAGCAACACTCCAGGTATGTTTTTGATGAGGGAATAACATCATAACATGATGTAAAAGCTCACAAAAGTCACATTTTGCACAATAATTAGTTACAATTAGCATTTTTAAAAGAAAAATAGATATGTACTTTGCTAGTTTATATAAAGTCTTCCGTGAAAGAGCTGAAATGAAGCGGCATGTTGGTGATCCCAAGTCACAACTTTATCTCGGGCTTTATTTATTATTCGTTCACTTAAATAAGAAGCAGGTGCTTATCTGTGTTTATGACTTTTAAATGTGATAAAAGAAAACTAAAGGGTGAACTCTAATTGTAGAGTTTTTCCATCCTCCAGTCAGAAATGAAAACAATAATTTTAATGTTCCCCAGCAGCATCAGAAGCAAATCAAAGTTCGAAGCTGGTATATTCAACAGGTGTTGTTTGTTTTTCCAACTGGTCCATTAAAAGTAAAACCAGGGCGACTGTGATGGTGGCGGGTGACTGCCTGGGGAGACCCAACTCTCAGCCAAGCGCTTGATTAGCCTGCTTTAGCGGCATGAAGGAATGGGTTTGACAGGAGTTAGCGCTGCCAGGCCTAGTGAGAAAATAATGATCTGATGAGAAGCTTTGGGGTAGGTCATCACCATGGCAACCCTGTCATAAGTGAGATGGAGACTTGAAAAGGGGACGCAATTATGGGATGTCCTACCCCTAAACTGAACCGATGCCGAGTTAATTTAGGTAATGTTGTCCAAAGAAAGTAAATTATTTTTGTCTTGTTGACCATTTCATGTTTTGTTTTTTTTCTTAATTGCTGAAGGACAAGAAAAAAATGCAACTTTAAATCTTTGCCCAGTTGTCTATTATCAGGTACAAAACGATGAAAGGCCTGTCATCCGGTGAAGTTAATCATCTTCATACACAGAGACACATCTCCAGTAGTCAGTATAATAATGAGACGGGCTGCTGCTGCTACTGCGTGCGGGCTTAGTCACACATAGCAGCGGCGGAAAAGTAAAGTAGAGAAGGTGGGTGGGTGGGTTACCTCATTTATTTCTGGTGGCTTCTTGCCGCTGCCAGAGCCTGTGGTCGGCAACGAAGGCAAAAACACGCGGCAGAAGTCGCAGGTGGCCCACAGGAAATCATTTCTGGACAGACCGGCGGCTGGAAAGTCGACGCTTTCTTAACGCACGCATGAATGTGAGTGCATATGTAAATTGCCATAGAAACGAGAGCTTCGCTGTGCAAATCCATGAAATGAAAGTGCAGAGTAGTTGCCTAAGAATAGTAAGATTTTTATTTATTTTTTTTAGCTATGAGAAGGTTAGAAAACCCAATATAGGGTCAGCTGTGCTCCCCTCCTCTCTAACAATGACCTCTGGAGACGGGCAAACAATTCTGGATAAGAGGGTACAGCCACTGGATGGGTGGAAGAAATATGGACTTTTCCTAATTTTTATTGGAATATTTGATAAGATTTGCGGTGGACTTAAGTTATGTAACATCTATGTCACATGGAACTTACAAAAGATCCATAAAAATGCCATCAAATAAAAACAATCCAGTCCAGAACCCTCCAACAAAAAGTAGGTGATGTGAACTTGATGGAGGCCTAAAACTCTTCTTTTGTGACAGAGGTGGAGCTTTTATTTATCTATTTATTATGTCTTCATTGTAGGTTATATACTGATTAATACTGTAATTTAAACAGTTTCCAGCTCGAGTTGCATTTAAATAACCAAAAGTTGCCAGAATATTGTCTGTATGAGAAGGGAGGAATGAGAGGATGAAAGTTTTCACTCCACTGTAGCAAACGGACAGAAAACAAACTTTTATGTAAGTCGAGTCAAATCGAGGTGGAGGTGAGGATGGGACTAAAATCTAGCAATTATTTCTAATATTTTTGATTGCTATTAAAATATTTAAAAAAATCTGTTCGCACTTTCTAAATTTGGTGAACTGCAGACAGTAATTATATTTCTGTGGGTCAAAAAAGGAGAGAAATCAGAAACATAGGTTTGGAGCTCTACTTTTGAAAATAGGGGAGCAGCTTGACACATTGAGTTTTCACTTTTTCTTTTGTGTGTGTGTGCGTGTGCGTGTGCGTGTGTGTGTGTGTGCACGTGTGCGTGTGCGGTGGTGTGCGCGTGTGTGTTTTATTCAAATAAAAAACTTTATAGTTGTGGAAATGGATAGAGTATCAGTAGAATTACTTCATATGCATCTTAAATGTAAAACCAGAAACATGATTCAGCTGAGAATTAACTTGGCTTGAATCAATAATAAAAAAAAAACCGTAACAAAAAGTTAAAAAATTGAATAAATAAAAAGCTGTGAATCTTGTAAATAAATTATTTAGGGACACATATATTGTTGCTCTGAATGCCAGGTTTTAGTTTTAAGATTTCACAGAGTAAAGGTATTACAAATCAAAAGACTTTAGTACAAACTTGTAAAATCACTTTGTTTTGGCAGATACCAAAAAAGCCCAACTCCAAAAATCAAGCCAGACCTTTTAGTCAAATCATCCTTTGAGTAAAGGCTGTTTTGTTTCTCGGTTGCATTTGAAGTGTTTTCTTCTGTAACATAGTGCATCAGGGCTCACAAAGGAGATGCTGAATGCTTAAGAGAGACTGACTGATTATATTTCTGTGGGTCAAAAACAGAGAGAAATCAGAAACATAGGTTTGGACCTCTACTTTTGAAAATAGTAGAGGAATTTAGTAGTGCCTGTGGTAGCGCCACATTTCTTCTGTTGAACCCGCTCACACACTAGGTCAGTATTATTGCCAACTGTCTGCATTTATCAGTATATTTTTTTCTGCTCTGCCCTTGAGACAGAAACTCAGGTCACAGATTGTTCTGCTGTTCTTTATTTCCTACCCTTCTTTTATTTTAATGAGAAGACAAGTAACGTAAAAATGTATCTTTTTTAGTGTATTTAGTGTTCTTGACTTCTACTTTCTCTTTAAATGCAGTTCAGTTAGCTCATAATTCTATCATTTTCTTTCTGACATCTTGTTTCTTTGCCTTAAAAATAATACATTAAAGCTTTAAACACATTTTTGACTAACTCTGACTTCTAGCAATTGACTATGACGGTAAAAAGATAAATTGGAATAAATAAGGTAGGTGAAACCGGAAGCCTCAGCATATTTTTAAGTCTTAAAAACTATCAAGCACTTTGGAGTCCCATGGACTTGATGGGACACTATACAAGTACAAAGTCATTTACCATTTTACCGTTTAATAAAGCAGATTCAGCACAATGCCAGGATCTCAAACCAAACAGGAATTATACAAAAAGTGGAAGCAACCGGGAATGACAGCAACTTAGACATAAATAGGTAGGCCACAAAAAAACAAATGGCAGCTGCAGACCTCCAAACTACATGAGTCCTTCAGAATCGGCTCAGAACCAGTGAATATAGATCAGACTTTCATGGAATGGGTTTTCATCAGCGAGTCTAATGTAAAGCAGTGAATGCAGTGCTGTAAAGCACACTGCACTTGGACTCTGTAGACGTGTTTTCTCTGTACTGAAGCCTCTTTCGATGGGGGAGTTTGAGTTTTGTAGTTGCCAGGACAACAGCGCTTCCCTGGATGCATTGTGTCAGGTGTAAAAGCCGTTGCAGATGGGATTGTGGCGTTTGGCTGGTTTTGAGGAGGCCTCTTAGCCTCAGTGGAAAAAAAAAGAGAGATATGAATCACTTTGTTTCATTCTTAGGAAATAGAATCAACTACAAAACTTAACAGGCACATTTAAACTCTTACTGTGATTTGCAGATTAGAGGGAAAGAAATCAGAAAAAATTGGTGAGGTTAGTGATTTCTTGGGTTGAGCAGTTGGTCAGACGGCTCTGTGTGAGGCTGATCTGTCACCAGTGTGAAATCAGTCAATTTGGCTGCAAGCAAAAGTGCAAAGTACAACATGCAAGGGTTGGCACACTGAGAAACTACATAAAATGGTCAACCGTGGAACAGACGGCGCTGATGGCGCTGAGTTTGAAGTGCGCATGTTTCTGTATAGTGGCATCTTTCTGCTACTATCTCATTTTGTTCAATTTTACCATCACACGTATAATGAACTCCCTCTGTGTCTCCCCATCCTTTCATCCACTCATCTCCATCTCAGAGAAAATTCTGCTCTATGTTCCAGTCTCAAACTGCAGAGCTGCGTGAGGTGACCATGAAGGACATGCAGTTTTACTCGCTTAGAAAACATAAACAATACCCAAGGCTGAGTGTCCCCTTCATGGTATATAAAAGCATTTTTTCCCTAGTTTTGTCCGCACCCATATCTCTCTGTTTCAATAAATCTGTGGACTGTCTAATCTGACTGTCAAAGTTGGACCTAACAGAACCTTAAACTGAAGGTGATTTCAAATCTTTTAAAAAACAGAAATAGCCAAAATAATTATACGACTCTCGGCGCACAATACACGAAGCCCAGCCTCCACATGAAGCGTTTTATTTAGTTGTGCCTGGAGTAACAAAACTTACAGTTTAAATTACCCTTTTTGTTTTTTGTTTTTTAAATAAGTCACTGTCTAAATCTAGAAAAATAACACTGAGAATTGTATTAGCATGATTTGCTATTGCTCTTTGAATCTTACACTTGTTTATTTTTAATGATGACTCATTTATGTTTTTTTTTTTTCCACTTTGGACCGAGACAGAGTCCCAGTCTGATACTTCATTAAAATCAGTACAATGGTGGCTATTTGCAGCAAAATAGTGAAATCTACTCAGTCAGTGTTGCATGAGCTACATTAGCATTGTGACAGAGGGGCACTTAACTCGCTCTGCCAGGATGTTCCAGTCTCTCCAGTCCCCTTTTCCTGACAGCAAAATGTATTATTTCTGGAGTTTTTGGAAGCTTAACCTCAGTATACTGCTCCAGCTTGACTAGAAAGCTACTCTAATGGATTTAAAACATCTTTAATGCTTAGGGTCACATTAAGATCATGAATCGTCAGCTTGTTGATCTATGATTTGAATGTTAAAATGATATTTAACCACACAACTGCTATCTTGAAGATCTAAATCAGTGTTTTTCAACCATTGTTCCGCGGCACACTAGTGTGCCGTGAGTGATCGTCAGGTGTGCCGTGGAAATTATTCAATTTCACCTAAGGTACCGTATTTTTCGGACTATAAGCTGCTACTTTTTTTCTAAGCTTTGAACCATGCGGATTGTAGCCCGCTGTAGCTTTGCTGTGTTTTTTGTTTTGTTTTTTTTCAACCACCAGGGGGCTCTCTAGCAGGAAGTGAATCATTAGAAGTCAAAATTGTAAATCAAAAGAAGAACGTGCTAATTTTCAACCTGTTCAGGGCTATTTTTAAGCAGCAGGCACGATGGAGAAATGTTTTCAAACTCATATCATGCACCTTTTAAGTTGAGGGCTGTCGATCTGGCACTACGGGAGGAAAATAGAGCCGCTGCATTTAAGCTCGGTGTGAACGAAACCATGGTTCGGCTTTGGAGACAGAGTGCTGCGTCCTTAATATATGCAGCAGATTTATTAGGACGCCGCCCTCTGCTGGGTCCTTATGGAAAATCGAGAGCAGCTTCCAGGTTTTTTTTTGTTTTGTTTTTTTTTTAAATATAAGGCGCTTATATGGTGCGCTCTATAGTCCGAAAAATACGGTAATTGATTTTAAAAGATTTTTTTGAAAATTAATTATCTGCAAATAATGCCATCTTCGAGTGTCTGCTGTAGCAGTGACTAGCGGCGTAATCATGTAATTTTCTTACCACTAGATGGCAGTAGGTACACAGCATTTTACATTACAACAAGAGAATTAGTGATGCATGAATGTTACAGGTAGCGGTGAGAGCATCGTATCTTGAAGACAGTGATGGAAAAGACAGAGAAGCTCAGCAATAGTTGGGTTGGAAAGAACATGGGTCCATTTCCCACAACATATCTGTGTGAAGTGAGCTTCTCAAGCCTGGCTACTATAAAAACTAAAACCAGAGAGAGACTGAGAGCTGTTGAGGAAGAGCTTTGTCTTCAATTTCTGCCAGAAAATCAGATCTGTTTTCATCCAAACATGCACAGGTTTCACTCTAGGTGGGTAAAATATACAAATATTGACATTTTGTACATGCAACTCTTCATATTGTAACAGTGAATATGAAGTGAAATGTTTTCCAAATATTATTGCTTCTTTCAGAATAAGAATTATTTTCTGTATTCCGGCTAAAAGAATGCTTGTGGATTAGTTTGTAAAACAGTTTGAAGATTTCTACAACTTCTTTAAATTTAACACCACAATGTTGTGGCACTGTTCAGGGGTATTTTTGAAGTGGACATGTTAAGTGCAATTTGAAATAAGAAATGTAAAATGTGATAAAAATGCATTTTTGTGTTTATTTGATTCCTATTCAGGAGACTTTGATAAGAATGACTATATATGTAATATAGAGTACACAGAGTATCTTTGTTTACATTTTTGGTTGGTGGTGTGCCTCAAGATTTTTTCAATTAAAATAACGTACCTTGGCTCAAAAAAGGTTGAAAAACACTGATCTAAATAGTTTGGTGAGCAGGGTTTTCATTGGGTTTGGTTTCCACACCAACTATAAAAATCTAAGAAATGTTGTAGTTTTTTGTCTACCAGACTATCAGGTGTGAAAAGCTTCTATTTTTTGGCTGACCTGATTTAACCCAATGCATGATTTTGGCTTTTTAATTGGTCCGCAAACGATATCTGTTCACGTTTCTAACATGACGTCCTTTCAACACTTCCAGTACTACGGGTATCGGTCTCCCCCGACCTTACTACATGGCCGATGAAGATGACGAGCGGCCCTTCATCTGCTCCTTACCCGTCGACAACGGCATCATGTCCTGCTCAGACGTCCCAGCCCGCCGTGAAGGAGGCCGGGCCTGCTGTTTGGACAAAGAGGACGTTGTGTACCGTCAGTCCATTGGACTGAGTCCTGAACCTTTGACCAATGGCAGCGTCAGTGTAGCTGGCCTATGTGTCAACTGGAACCAGTACTACACCAGATGTCACACTGGAAGCAGCAACCCACACAAAGGTGCCATCAATTTTGATAACATTGCCTATGCCTGGATCGTCATCTTTCAGGTGGGTGAAAAGTTCCGTCAGAGTTTTAATTGTTTTGTTTTGTTTTCTATGGCTTTGGTTTGAAATCATGTTCAGCCTAATGGATTATGTCCTGTCCTTCCCAAAGTTCATGACAAGGCATTATTCTGGTTTGAATATTTAAGTGGGCTCAAGGATTTGATGAGCCAATTCAAGCACTTCAAGTGGCTACATGAATTAAGAGCTTTGCACAAAACTGCCTGTGAATCACCGGCAACAGAAAACAAGAGTGGGTCAGGATAAAAACTGTGCCAGCAGCATTTACCTTAAGCATCCACAGAAAAACAGCTTGATGTTATGAATGCAGACCAGACTGTTAGAAAACATAGTCTATTCCAATTAAGTTGTGCAGCCTGAAAATTTTTGAATTGTCATTCACCATTGAGTGTTGTTTACAGTGTTCAATATGCTGCTGTCTTTTTGCTTCTTTTTCTACCAATCATAACTAAAAAGTTCCCTCTGTTTTAATGATCTACGAAGCCTCAAGTACAGCTAGTTTTAGTTTCTGCAATTTTTTGTCTGTTCAAATTTCCAAATGTCTGCGTTTTATTTGGGACTAATAGCCTAAAATGAATAAACAATGATTTCCTTTTGATTTTGTTCCATTCAACATCAAATCTTTTTTAATGCAATAACTTTCATTAAAAATCTAATCATTTTGTTTCTCTGTTATCTTAATTTGTCAATGATCTCCCCGGGCGATAGACGTTTTCCTCTCAGCACGTTTTGCTTTCAGTTTTTTTTTATTACATTTTTTTGGCACACTCAGAGCCGAAAGGCTGCGTATCCATCTGTTACTTAATATTACAGAGAACACATCAGCAAATCGTGGATTCTTTGTTCGAATTCCACTTAGCGCAGCCATATGCAAAACAATAAAAGTTAGCAAAATTACACTGGAAAGTTAACTTTCAGGTTTATCCTGTCCTAAAAACCGCGTGGATGTTTTTGGCCACAGCATATTGTTTTTAGTAGACGACGACTAACTGGCCATCAGTTCAGTGTCTGGACCTTCACTGAATCCAGACACATGCAGACTGTATGTATCTAGAAAATATTAACCCAAAGAATAAAATTCAACGAAGTGTCTTAATTTACATAAAAATAAATGTTGTTTTTGCTGTCAATAAGCTGATAAGATTAATAATAATTTAAATATTGTGCACACAACACAGACCGATTTAGGCATATGGTACACAAATTAGCAAAATTCGGTGTAACTAGACATAAACTCGACCATGGTTGGGTTTATGCCTATGCTTCTAATCGGTCGTTGGTTAATGGGACACATATGCCATTTTGACTGTATTATGATGTTTCAGCTGGATTTGCTACAATTGCTGTCTACACAGATAGATTGTATCCACAGTTTAATATACGCAACATAATTTGGAACAGGTTTTGTTACTGATGTTTTACCTGATTTCAAACTTATGCTAGCAAAACTGTTAGCTTTAGCTTGCCTTGAAAAATAAACAAGCATGTCGCCAAAAAGCTCAAATCCTTGATTGACCCTTTTACTGAATGAAAACTCTGTGGCTCTGAATTTATTGTCTTCTTTGCTTTAGGTGATCACTCTGGAGGGCTGGGTGGAGATCATGTACTATGTGATGGATGCTCACTCTTTCTACAACTTTATCTACTTCATCCTCTTAATAATAGTAAGTCTTGTCTCTACTTTAGTTTAAATCAAAAATGTTGGACACATTGCACTAACTGAGTAAATGCTTAATATAAATGTGAATCTGAATAGGTAAAAAAAAATCACATGTACAGTTTAGTAGAGTTTTAATGAGACATTTGGTTACATTACTAATCTGGACAAACATGATATGAATTATGAATTGTAAGTGTATGATCATATAAGGTTGGCTGAATTCAATTTGTCAGTAGACGTGTATCGTTTCTGTCCTCTGTGTCTTACCTGTGCGCATAGTTACACGTGCACTCTCACAAATCCTTACTCACACACGCACACGCACGCATACACACACACACACACACATGCTGAGAACTGCTGCACAAATCCCTAAAGAATCCTCCCTTTTGTTCCCGTAAAACACTTTTTAATTCCAGTCCTTTAGCTTCTCTATGTGTGCCACAGTACACTTTTGTGTGTGAGCGTCGATGCGTGGCTTTCTCGGTATATTTCTATTTTAGCTTGTCGGGGAGTACTTAGAAGTATGTGTGGAAGTGTTATCATAATGCAGCGTGACTGCTAGCTCCAGCTACTCTGCTACCCAGGGGCTGTCTTGTCTTTTTTATTAGACTTTTAATTGCCTCGCCTTCTGAGGCAGACACAAGCTTTTTTGCTCTCTTCCCTTTCCTCGCCGATACTCTCTTCATTCGTTAATGTGTCACTTCTCCTAGTATCACTCTATCTCCTTGAATGTGTCAATCTCTGCTCCCAGCACTTTCACACCCGCAACACATTCCCCTCCATCTCTGCTTTCTGACTCTCTCTCTCTCACCAGGTCCATCTTTGCCATACGCCATTCCCCTTTCACTGCTTTTTGTCTTCTGTAAGCCTACTATCTCTCTTCTGCTGTCTTCTTTTCATCTCTGTGTTTTGTTGGCCGTATAAGCAGGCATCATTCATGTAACTGGATGCGTTTCCATTACAAAATGTGCGCAAAAACTTTGTCAATATTTTACTAATGTCGACAAAACCACAATTTCGCTGTTTCGTTTAAATAAGAAGCTCAATTAAAATCACGCATGAGCACATTTGTTCACTTTGTTCACGTGACAAGTCAGAAACATCCAACTATTTCCTGTCGACTTCTTCATTGGTTAGCTCCAGTTGTTGTCAGTGTGACTCGGGTGATTTGAAAAACGCGTTTCCATTGCAGTTTTGCGAAATGAACCAGTTTCGATTGTCAAAAAAAAAAACCACCTCATCCTAGCGCCAAAACATTTCATCAAAAAGAACTGGCATATTTCGATTAAGCAAATTTATTTTCAAAATTCCATATATGGTCATTGGAAATGCTGCTACAGTCCGTCTACAATCTATTCTCAGACACCTACTGTCACAACCAGTAACACATTCAAAGTTATTTTCTCACACACACAGACACTCACACACTCAGAGGCACGAAGACAAATTCTCACGGTCTGCCTCTGATTTGCTGTTGGACACTATCCAACACATCAAACTGCCGACGTTGGCTTCCTTCTGCCGATTTGTGAAATAATGGCCCCCTTTTGATGTGGATGCGTCGTTTACCAAAGGATGAAGAGAGGAGGAAGGAGAGAAGAGTAATAACCAAAGGCAGGAGTGAGGATTTGTGGAAATTAAAATAAAGATGATGAAATGTGTGTGAAAAAATATAGAGAGGGGGAAGAATGGCCAGATATGCAGCGAGGGATACGCGAGGGAGAATCGTAAGATACCGAGTGGGCTTAAGAGAGTCGGTGATGAACGGGGATAAAACAGGAATGACTGACAGACGTGAAGAGGAAAAACCGGGAGGTGATGGTGACAGACTGGAGTGTCGGTATCAAATCCGGGAGAGGATTGGAGGGTGAGCGAGGCGAGGCGAGGCGAGTCCCGTCCCGTCTTTGATGTCAATTGAAATGTCCTTAATTAGAGTGAGTCTCTCAGCGTGTCCTCTCATGGCTCACGTGCGCAGGGCAGACACCCTGATCACAGGATCGGGGTAACAAGCGTGTCATACAATAAAATACATGCCAAGCCCTTCAAATTAAGCCAGTGTAATGCTACATTAAGGCAGGTACATATATAGTACGTGTTATACAGCATAAAACATCAAAAGCCTGGCATAATTTGAATACCAGACTGAGCACTATTGCAACATTCAACACATCTGATCAGCCAAGGCCCACTGGGCTGGAGCAGGACCCATTTTTACCTCGCCACCTTTCACAAGTCCCTCTTCCAGCAAACCAGCTCCACTGTTAAACTGTTGCCAGTGCTTACTTTGCACCAATTCCCATTGGTTTCACTACTTCTTCTGACTCCAGAATCATTAAAGTGTAGCACCAAACCTGAGCCGGACCAGAGGAAGGAACTGCTTTGGTGGCTGCAGGCTAACTGAGACCAGCAACCAGTCTAAACATTCAGCGCCACCATTAAAAACCTGGAGTTAGTTTTATTTCCAATCTGCATAGTTTAACTCAAAAACGTAAATTTACAACACTTGAACGTTAATGAAGAAGCCACATTAGGCAGTCCCTTCACGAAGTTGTGACGTTGAGTTCGCAACTGTTGACGCAAATTCAGTCATTATTCACAACTTTTTGCGCAGACTTGGGATTTTCACCTGACATTGTGACGTTAGTCAGATGTTATAAAAGCTTGAGTTACTATTTTAGTGGCCAAAGGATTGACAACAGTTGTACCAAGCATTGTGCAGAATTTGTCAACATGGACATTGTGAATTAAAAGATACAAAAAATCAAAAAATTAAATCCAAGCGTACAATTGTCCTTCAGCAAAAAATTATTATTTTTATTTTTATTTTTTTTTACTATTATGGGGCATTTTATACATCTTTACCACCCCTGGTTTTTCACAAATAGTCAAGTTGCTTTGTAATTGTAATTTGTACATTAAAACCAAAAAATTAAGCAAGATATTTATTTCTCTTTCACTTTCTGCATTCCAATTTGACATTTCCTCCTCTATCTGTCAAACCTTCATCAGCTCTGTTGCATCACATTTCAGCGACTCTCTCCCAAACACATAAAGTGGAGTTAATTGATTTGAGCTCTTTACCAGTCTGACATTATCAGCTCTGTTTGTACTCCCGCTTGTCATCGTCAAACCGGCGGACAGACGGAGAGACTTTTATTAATGTTCAACAGACTTTCCAACGCAGAGTACTAAGCCAGTGAGCAACGAAGGACTGAACGTATGGAGAGAAAAGGAAGTAGGAAGAGAGGGAGAGGGGTTGAAACGGTTTGGCGGTTTCGCTCCGATGCGGATAAAATGAGGTAAATCAAACTGAGAGATGGGGTGGGATACGGAGAGGATGACAGGAGATATGGCTTGAGGGGAACTAGATGACAAGAGATAGCATCAGATGGAGAGACTGATGAAACGAGTCGGATCAAGCTGACAAATTCCTCAGAGTGATTATCATCGTCGAGAGTTTGAACAAGAAACCCAGCAGAGCTGGAGCATTATTTGGAAAACAGCTTGACTGTTTAATTAAGATTTAGCATCCTCAAACAACATCCTCAACATTATTTGGTTTCAAAGGCTGTCTGATGCAGCCTTCTGCTCTTACATGCGACTGTGACTCAAACAGTTGAACGTATTTCTACAATTTGACAGTGTTAATCAGTGGCAGAAATCTCAAAGCACATGTTATCACACCAACATAAATGACTAACCGTGCTTGTAGGCTCAGTTTAACTGCAAATTTAGGATGTTATTGTATGGATCAGTTTGCACATCGTGCATAAAGTGTCTCTCAAAAGTGTCTGCAGCCACATTTCAATGTTTTGTTGACGTAGAAAAAATTGTAGCCATGATAAATCCTTTGCACTCATGTAATGTCTAAATCAGCTGGAAAAATTGACAAATCTGTCAGAAATAAAAATGCATGAAGCAAGAAAAGTTTCAAAAACTTGGTTTCATATGTCTGCACATTCCTCAACTAATTACTATGTTGAGCTTTTTTGACTCTTTTTCAGAACTTTGTTTTCTGGAGTTCATTATACGTTTAGCTGTTGATTCATTTCTTCTCTGGAGTGTAAAGTTTGTAATCAGTATAAAGTCGGTTAGCTGTTGACTTGTGACACTCATGGTAGCAGCTTTTTGTAGCAGCTGTGCTATGCTAGCTTTGATTTGTTTATTTTGAAAGAGCTGACTATAGTAAGACAAATCTATGTCTGTCCTGTCAGTGTACCAAGAGAGTGTGAGTATAAATATTTCAACGGGGAAGTGAATGTGCTGAATGGGTTCTGGGATATATTATCGCGCTTTCTGTCCACGAGTCTTGAGAAATCAACTGAAAAAGCAGCGAGTCTGATGAAAACTCAATACTTTGAATCGATGAAGAGGAGCTTTATCCATGGAGCACTTTCCCACAGCGCCCTATATAGACACGCTCATACGTCTGCTCTCACCTGCTCGTATTGACGCAGCAAAGGGAGAGAACAGAATCGGCTGATCAGGATTATTGATCACTACCTTCAGAGATGTATCGTTTTCCTGGCTTCTTGCACTGGTTTTCAAAATGAACCCTGCAGGTTGGGATGACCTTGATGTTGTTGTTTACCCCACTCTCTTTCTACGCCAAAACTAGATGTTCAATGTATACAAATCTAAATTTTTTATTTTTTTTTTTCTGGACGATCTGCCATTAAATCACCCCGTTAACTTTTTCCAACGGTCTCCATGTCTGTTTGCAAATGAGATAAGTAAATTAAATAAATTCCAGTAGTCTTTTTTTAAAATATATTTATAAATTGGAGCCTTAATGTGTAAAAGTCAGTTTTGATAAGGTTATAAAGCCCAAGAATCATTTTGCGCTTTTCCTTAAGCTTGATCCAGATGCTAAAGAGACTGAGGTTATTGGTTCTTGACGCAGCCAATCAGAATTGATTTCTGACCCTGGTGCCTTTGGTAGCTGTCACTTGCTCTTCACTCATTCTGTCAAAAAGGTTATTTGTATAGCACATTTCAGCAACAAGACATTTCAAAGTGCTTTACATCATAAAAACAAAAAAACAAAGTAATGCAACATAGAATCAACAATCGACACATTACATTTAGACAATGCAATTGATAAATTCTTCATTAATTATGATTCAAAGGCGACTCCAAACAGGTGGGTTTTTAGTCTAGATTTGAAGGCACTAAGTGTTTCAGCAGTTCTGCAGTTTTCTGGAAGTTTGTTCCAGATTTGTGGTGCATAGAAGCTGAATGCTGCTTCTCATCGTCTGGTCTTATGCTTCTCTTTTTAAACTTACTGGTTCAACCAAACTTTTTGCACACCTATCGCCCTCTCAGGTCGGTTCCTTCTTCATGATCAACCTGTGCCTTGTGGTCATCGCAACCCAGTTTTCAGAGACCAAGCAGCGGGAGCACCAGCTAATGCAGGAGCAGCGCGCTCGCTGCTCGTCCTCTTCAACGTTGGCCAGCGAGCCGGGAGATTGCTACGAAGAACTCTTCCAGCTGGTCTGCCACTGCCTCCGCAAGGCCAGGAGGCAAATGGTTGCCTTTTTTAACAGTTTGCGAGGTAAACCCCGTGGGTTTCGGGGCGTTGGGCGAGGAAGACGAGGAGGGGATGAGAGGGAGAAGAAGGCCAATGGAAGGCGAGAACTTGAGAGGAGACTTGTGTCCAGGCCAGGTAGGTGGCTGAGAACATGATAAGCAGCAGTAGACATAAGGCACACGATATACACTGACCTCCAAATGTTTTCTGTTCCCAGGTCATCCGTGCCCTCATCATCATAAACCAGTTCACGCCTC
Organism: Poecilia reticulata; assembly: GCF_904066995.2. Lineage (NCBI taxonomy): Eukaryota > Metazoa > Chordata > Actinopteri > Cyprinodontiformes > Poeciliidae > Poecilia > Poecilia reticulata. Next base: position 6,587,689 of record NC_088830.1, on the reverse strand, counting down.
GTCAGCTGAGCCTGTAGCCCTGACCACTGCCTCGAAGGCAGACGGTTGTCCTCAGTGTGCTGCAGCACTGGAACTTAAAGACGGAGCGGGAGCCGTCTGTGTTGCTGGCGATGAAACAGAGGAGGAAGCTGTGGACAAAACTGACAATGAGGATAAGCAAAAACAAGGAACCAAAGACGAGGACAAAAAAACCCCGAAAAGTGCCGAGAACCATATAGGATGTAGCCCGAAGAAACGATGCAAAGAATTTTGGCAGGACACGAGGAAGAAGCTGTGGGGCATTGTAGAGAGCAAGTACTTTAACCGAGGCATCATGATCGCCATCCTTATCAACACCATCAGCATGGGGATTGAGCACCATGAGCAGGTAATACAAGCATTAATTGATAACACACCTAAGGTAGCATATTTGGCCGTCTTTTTTTCCTTGGAGCTTTATTATAGTTGTTAATACGCCAAGGATCGACATTTTAAGGTCATGTCCAGGTGTGTCTGTAAAAGTTCTTTGTCACTTAGACTGTGCATCCTTACAGATTCAGTATCTCAGGGGACCAGAAATAATCATTTTTGAAACCAAGTTCCAGAGTGGATACAAAGTGGTGGTTTAATGTTACCATGTGGCAAGATGCTCTCTCTTCTGCATGTGGCTCACTCTGACATATAGCAAACATGGCGCCATTCTGTGTTATTTGTATTGCTGCCTTGCAGTGTTACAGCGCCGTCCATTGGCCCGGAATAGCTATTACATCATTTTCTGTGATGCTGCACATTTATTCTTGATCACAAAAATGTTCCGCTCTCGTCTCATTGAATACAGGGCCTCTCCAAAGCTGATAAATGAACTTAGTGCAAGGAATTGTGATGAACTATTTAAATTTTTAGTATTTGCTTTTTGGATTGACTTCCAAATTGAGCCATCTTCAGAAAATGTCGCAAGGTTCCCAAAGCCTAAAATGATCTTTCATTGGCAGACTAAACACAACAACAGGATTTCAGAAGATTTATTTACTTACATTACAATGGCAGAATGTGAAATTTTGGTTTAATTTAGAGAAAAAAAAATCTTGGTCCTACTTTGTGAGCCTTAAGATTATGATCAGAAACAAATAAAAAATGTATTCAAGTTCATTTTAAAAACAACTTATAATCTCAAGGGATATAAACATTAAAATACATTGAAATGGAGATATTCTCTTGTTCCATATTTAGGTTATTCCAAAATAAATGCTTTCCCCCCCAAAAAAAATTATAATAATATATATATGTATATATATATGCAATGGTATTTGAAATGTTTGATGTTTTTTTCCATATTCATCAAAAAGTAAAAACCAAGCTAAAGTTACATTAGCTGTGTTATATTATCAGAACAAATCAAAGTGATAATATGACTGAATGTTGTGATGATGAAATCAGGTTATATTAACCTTCATTTTCCTCACGCCTATAATTTATCACTAAAAATATAGTAACAAACTTTACATTGAACCTCACATTGAAGTTAAGTTGAAACAAATCATCTTACTTCTGACTCACTTCCACGCTAGCTGTGTTATTCCAAGAGCACTTCCTGCTGAAAATGTTCAAACAAACTATTTCCTGTTGCAAAGTTGTTTTAAGTGTGGATTTAGAAAACATTTTCCAATGCCAATTAAAATTTCTCCAACTCAGAGTATAGCGAAGAAAACCTTCCAACCCCTACTGTAATATAGAGTTAAGAAGTGAATATGGGAATAAACTGGTGTGTTGTCACTTTGTCAGCCTGGAGTAATGTTTGTAGAAGTTTTGAGGAGGAAGTAAATTTGTAGGGATCCAGGTGAAATGTGGAATGTGACTTACTGATTATTTCCAAAACCTAAAGGACATGATTTCACCAAGATTAATAAAAAAAAAATGTTTATGTTCACCAAGCCCCACAGTAATAAAAGCAATGCAGTGGCATGTTTTCTAGCTTTTTCTTCCCCCTCTGGTTTCTATGTTTTACTGTCGCTCAGCTTTTTTGAACTCTTTGTATTTCTATCAATATTTCTCTCTCTCTCTCTGCCTCTCTCTCTCTTGCTATACCATCGCCCACTCATGCCTGCCACCGCCGCAGTGGTAGGTCGTCTCTCATCCTAGCTGCTGCTAAAAATAGCGAGACAGAAGGGAAGTGACAGAGAGACTTTGCTGTGTTAATGGGGAGGAAATACAAAGCTGGGTTTGCCTGTCTAGCTGCCTGGGAAGGAAACTGGAGTGTTCCTTCGCAACATGGTTAAACACCAGAATCACAGTCTGTGTCTGTTGTTGTGACTGTGATCTTGTTCTCACCTGTTCTGGGGAAAAAAAACAAAAAAAAACACGTGGTTCCCCAAAGTCCTGTGGCTGAGGCCACAGCCGCTTTGGGAAGAAAGGTTGCATAATTTCCAGCACGTATACCATTAGACGAGGTTTTTCTGGTTGCACTTTATTATTTATGAGACAACGCAGTGGAAGTGCTTAGAGCGGTTGCCCAACAGCAACAAGTTGCCGAGTTTAAATGCAGGCTTTAGCAGCTTTTGATTCAGAGCTGGGTTTCTTTTTTGCCTATTCTTGGGTTTCTCCAAGTATGCTGGTTTGCCCCTCAGTTCGAATACATGCAAGGTGCGTTAACTTGAGATAATAGGTTGTTATTGGGTGTAAGGGAATGACTGTATGCTGTTTACCACTTCGGATGGTGTTGTTCCCCGACAGTTTTTGCAGAGCTTGATTGGTGAGGAATAGTCTGGAAGCTTTTCTGGGTTTTTTTTCTAGGATATGCACAGTTCAGTATAACCACTGAGAAACAATCACTGCTAAATCTTGCTAAAACTTGTAAAAAAATTTTTTAAAAACCTCAGGAGTCACACTTATGAGCCCAGAATTTGCAGTTAGAGTTGCTTTAGGAATTATCTTCTTCCTTACATTCTTCCTTTGCTGCCAGTTGTTGAATCCAAGTTGATTTTATGCAGTGCTGTCATCTCCACTGCTATGCAAAGACACTTAAGGTCGATGATGAAGGAGGAAAGGTAGTGGAGGAAGGTATTGCAAAAAAAGAGTGAAAAACCTGAAGGAAAACGCTGCCAAATCTGCAAGAATTACGTTTATCTAATGTAGTTCTGACGTCTGCAGCAGCAGACGTTCCACAGCGAGCTGAAGTAGAGCAACAAGAGACGGTAGCAGTAGAAGTATCAGAAGCAAAAACAGTGATTTTTGAGAGTTTATAGCTGGTGTTCATTTATTAATCTTCCAATCTTTCAATAACACATAATTATCAAGTGATATTATCAAATTTAAACATGAAACTTTAACATTTTTTAACTCAAACACGACGGGCCGCTGGATGAACGACTGCCCTAGCGCCTAACCACTGGACATAGCAAGTTTTCTGGGGGAAACCATAGGAGCCTCTCTGTGTTAGGGGTTCTATTGTTTTAGTTGGCATCATTATGAAGAACATTTATGTTTCCTATTGTATTCCTATTAAGTAATGAAAATGAACTTTTACAAACCTCTTGTTAGATTTATGCATACATGTGTGAGAAAAAACGTTTTCTGATGGTTCACGATAAACCATCAAGTAACGGAGTCACACAAACTGTGACTCAAAATATGTACATGTAATAGTAACAGTACTTTACTATTAGCATTAATAAGGCATAAAGAAACATAAACATGATTACAGTTGAATCTGTTCAGCCAACCTTAAACATATTTTGTAAGTTGCATCAAGAAATATAACAAACACACTCAATACCATTTGTTGAATCTAAGGGTGTTTTCACACCTGATGGTCCAGTAGACTTGGTTCGATTGGGATCCAAAATCACAACATTTGTTAAGTATTTTGTCAAACAAGCCGAACCCTTTGAAAAACCTGTTCCCCTCCTCGCCTGTGGCGGCGCTGTACCGAGTACCAGATTTGTAGGATTTCTCTTTTGTCTTTGGTAAAAGACCAGGAGCCATTTCTCCTGCTAGCGCTAAACACACCCAGAATGCTTTGCAATGTAGTCCACTTCCTGCTGTGGGAGCGGCCTCCAAACCAAACTGAATTAAATTCAATTACACGTCCTCAGTTTGAAGTTTCGCTGCAGCGTTAACGACTTAAAATAATCGATTGTCCACTGTCGCTATGCGCTCATCCAGGAGGAGTGATTGCTGAGTGTGAGTGACTTGAAGCAATCTGCTGGGTTTCCCTGGATGGAAAACTTTTTTTTTTTTTTTTACCAATTTAAGTGAGAAACTGAACGTGACCTGGCTGTATAAACAAACTAAATGTCCTTTTTTTTTTTTGCCCCAAGATGACGTAAGTTGTGAATCGGCACTACATAAATACATTAAATTGGATTTAATTGAGGGCTGCACGGTGGGGCAGTTGGTAGAGCTCTTGCCTTGTAGCAAGAAGGTTCTAGGTTTGATTCCCAGCCCCGGTCTTTCTGCATGGAGTTTGCATGTTCTCCCTGTGTATAGTGGATTCTCTCTGGGTACTCCGGCTTCCTCACACAGTCGAAAAACATGACTGTCAGGTGAATTGGTCTCTCTGAATTCTCCTTAAGAGAGTGTGTGTGTGCATGGTTTGTCCTGTGTGTCTCTGTGTTGCCCTGCGATGGACTGGCGACCCGCCTCTCGCCTGAAATGTCTCGCTGGAGATGGGCACCAGCAACCCTCCTGACCCCACTAGGGACAAGGGTGTAAGAAGATGGATGAATTTAATTGAAATTTTGGGTTCATCTGCCGAGACTGACCAATCATGGTGGACTTCAAATGCTTGGGTCAAGTTTTTGCTCCATACGCAGGAGTAGCACCAGGTGTGGATTCATAGATGGTTTTCTGCAAACTTTGGCTGCAACAAGCAATTATTTGACCTACTTTTGCCTTTCTATAATTTCAAGCCACTTTTCATATATTCCTCTGACCTCTGTCGTTAACGTAGCTTTTTCATCCACAGAACTGCTGCTATTTTATGTTTTTTCTCAGCGCACAGAAGTGGCACCTGGAGTCGCTTCCTACTGCTCTGCAAACCAAGACATGTTTTTGCATAAAATTCGCAGGAAATCACCAGTTGCTGAGAAACTCAGACCACCCAGCAAACACACGCACGCACGCGCACACGCACACACACACACGCACACACGCACACGCACACATATGCACTGTATGACTCTACAAACAGATACGCACATGGATGTATCTACAAGAACAGAATAAACAGAATAAAATGTCCTTTAATATCTCATAGTGGGGAATTGTCTGTGCAATAACAGCAAATAGACTCACACAAGCATAGAATATATAAAACAGAACAAAGAATAAAATACTATACAGTCAGGGCAAAATATGGTGAGTTTGACACAATGAAGAGCTTAAAACTTTATGCCAACTGTAACCAAACTATAAAATAATGAATTATGAAAAATAGTCTAACATTCCTGTAGCTGCAAGAGCGTCATTTAACATATTTGATTAGTTTCATTTTTTTGCAATTTCCTGCATTATCTTTAGTTTTAATCCTCATCTCTGTTTTTTTTGTTTTTTTTCTAATTTCTGATTTTGCGTCCTCTGGCGGTCAGCCAGAGCAGCTCACCAACGTGCTGGAGATCTGCAACATCGTTTTCACCAGCATGTTCTCCATGGAGATGATCCTGAAGCTCACCGCTTTCGGCTCCTTCAACTACTTGAGGAACCCCTACAACGTGTTTGATGGCATCATCGTCATCATAAGGTACCAACAGAAGGACCTGAGTCCTCACACTTACGTTCACCATCAACAGGCTGAGGTTCTTAAAGGGCAGACGTGTCATAATGAGGTAAATTGGTGCATTATGTTCAAGATGTGAGTTTAATTCAAATTTAATGTGTTACAAGCAGGAACAAGTGCAGTTAAGTCGTGTTTCTTACTGTCGTTCTGTTTCCAACTTTCTGTCTTTGAATTTTCCTTTGTTTTTTCTCTCTTCTGTCTTTCATTTTTTCTTTTTCCGTCATCTTTCTGACTTTCTTTTTTGTTTCTTCTTTCTGGTTTTCTCTTTCTGTCTTTGTCTTTCGTTCTTTCTTTTTGTCATCATGTCGGTCTGTCTTTTCTTTTCTATCTTTGTTCATTTTTCTTTCTTTTTTTCAGGTTCATTCTTTCCTACTTCTTTCTTTCTGTCATTATGTCGGTCTGTCCTTTCCTTCTGTCTTTGTCTTTCCTTCCATTTTTCTGTCTTCGTTTTTTTTTCTTCCATCTTTCTTTCTTTCTTTCTTCGTCTTTCTTTTTTCTTTCTCTCTGTCCTTGTCTTTTGTTTTTTCTCTTTCTTTCTGCCTTTATTCCATATGTCTGTGTCTACTTTGTTTTTTTCTTTCTGTATTTCTGCCTGTTTCTTTCTCTCTCTGTCTTTGCCATTCTTTCTTTCTGTCTTCCTCTACATCTTTGTTTCTGTCTTTCTTTCTGCCTCTGTGTTCTGGTTACGCAGTAGAGATGGTTCTCTATTAAATCATCCCAGTTTTGTCAAAGTGTCAAACACACGCTGCCCGGTACAAATGCACCACCTGTACGGATCGCGATGCCAACGTGTCAGGCAGCAACAGGAACATGTTTTGTCTTTTGTTGTGTGCCTGGAGCTTTCTGTGAATGGCTGTGGCTTTGATCTGCTTGTGCGTTTTTTTTTTTTTCCTCTAGTTCATATGGTTAGAAGTCTTTGTCTGTGATCCCCATTAGAAACCTCAGATCAAATACACATCAAAGCATGTAAAACTGAAAAAAGATCAAATGTGCAACCCATCACAGAAAGATGCAGGTTGATTGAACGTTTCTGCGTCTGTCTTCTAATCTCGTGCTTCTCGACCATTTTTTTTTCTTCCCGTCTTCATCTTCCTGAACGTCCTCGGCCATTGAGAGGAAAGCCACTCTATGGAAGTGCCTCCATTCAGTCCTCAGCGGTTCAGGGGAGAGAGTATTTTGATGTGCTTAGCAGACCCTTTGATAGCTGGTTGGTTCAGTCCGAGAGAAAAACTCTCTGTCAACATAAAGAATGTCCAGAGACGCAAAAACACCATAAGTCCAAGTTATGTAACACACCCAGTGTTTGAAACGTATAAAAATATAAAGCATGCTGGAGGAATTTAAATCAAATACTTCAGAAATGCACTTTGGAGAATATGAGTTTTTTTCTAATTAACCCCTTAGCTGCCATGGTGTCTCCAGTGTCCTCATGGACACATTGTCCTACATGTAAATGTTTTGAGGGTGACTGTCAAGGGATTTAAAGCAAATTCTCTGTTTTAAATTGAAACATGAGGTTGCGTTTTGGTTCTCTGACTTGTCGGTCATCTTCCTCCTTCCTGCGTCTCGCTGCAGCGTCTGTGAGATTGTTGGCCAGTCGGACGGCGGCCTGTCGGTGCTCCGGACGTTCCGGCTGCTGCGCGTGCTGAAGCTGGTCAGGTTCATGCCGGCGCTCAGGAGACAGCTGGTTGTCCTCATGAAGACCATGGACAACGTGGCCACCTTCTGCATGCTGCTCATGCTCTTTATCTTCATCTTTAGGTGAGCTGATGCTCTGCAACACAGCTGATTTTTTTTAAGGTTTTAGCATCACAAACTTGAAACATATCCTCATAAAAATATGTTGTGTTTTAGAAGACTGAATTAAATATGCAATACTTATCGTTGTGTTAAAAACGCTAATATGTCTACCTGTGCATGCACTGTCAGTTCTATTGTAACTGTTTTTTGCTCATATTTCTTGTTGTATTGACTTGATTAATCATCACAGGCATCAGAATATGGAGGACCAAAGCTGACATAATTAATAATAAAAGCAGAAATGTGCATATATTTTTAGTTTTTTCCTTTTCCTTAAACATGTGTTTTGGTATATCCTTGGTTGTAAATCTTTAAAGGTAATAGAGTTTACATCTGTATATCTGTATGTTTTTCTTGGTTCTTGTCTGCTCTATTTGTGATTTAAGGTATATGTTATGTCCCAATACTATCCAGTATCCAGTGCTGCTGAACAGTATCCCAATACTGTTCAGCAGCAATTAATCTAAGGTTCAAAATACCAAATAAATACAATTGAAGGTCTTCATAAAACTACAGACACAGAGCCTTAAGGATTTGGAGGGATGTTGTAAAACTCCATCCGTATATATATATTCATGAATATGCTGGAATTCATAAAATAATGTTTAAGTTCTGCGGGGCAAAAGGTAATAATCATCGTCTAGCTCTGAGCTTGAATCGTTCAACTCAAGTCAGTTTTCTTTTAAATCAGATCAGATGAACTTTGTTTTCCTCCAAAGGTCAATTTGCTTTAACTGATCGGTGAAAAATAAAATCTAAAGCTAACCCATAAATCTGTATCTATATTTAGGAGTCCACAAAGTCTAACATATTAATTAAAAACTATTTCTGTGATATTTCTGCTGTTTGGTTTTGATTATCACGTGAATGCTTGCATCTTCAAATACTTATGGTACAATAAAAAGCAGTGTTTAAATAAGTTTGCACATTAAGCGATTCTTCTTAACCACTCAGTGAGTTTGAAAAAAAAAAAAGAAGCTTTTTAGGAATTAATACTATCCATGTTTTTGCATTCAACCTTCTAATCAATGTAAACAAAGAAAAAACAACAACAATTTGTATTTAAAAAAATGAGGAAATGACATGCTCTGCATACTGTAACTTAAAGAAAATTGCGATTACATTCGTTAGCCAGTGTGTTCTCATTGTGGCTCTTTTTGTGTTGCAGTATCCTCGGGATGCACATCTTTGGCTGTAAATTCAGTCTGAAGACAGAAACTGGGGATACAGTCCCAGACAGGAAGAACTTTGACTCCCTGCTCTGGGCTATTGTCACCGTTTTCCAGGTAGTCGACCTGTCAGAGTTTAAGGTCTAAAGCATTAGAACAAAGGGGCCAATGTGTTTTTTGATAACAAATCTACACATTTTCATGGAAGTACATTTAGCTTTAATTATTGGTAGAATAGAATAGAATTATCTTTTATCTTCCCACAGTGAGGAAATTCAGCTGTAGCAGCAGGGTCAAGGTATATAGGTTCACACAAAGATCAAGAAGCCTTGAAACTCTGTAAAAAATAAAAATGAGAATAATTTTCTGTACTTTATGGACAAGACTATAAACATAGAAATACCGTGCAGTTATCAAAAATAGTGATCCAAGGAATGTGCAGGTGAGTAGAATGACTTTTAAAAAATGTTTAAAACTTGTACCTAAAGAGCACTTGTAATTGTGCAATAAGAAGACAAAGCAGAGTTTTTACAGCACATGAGATTTAAAAACAATGTAGAACAAACATGTGCAATACCAGCAAAAATTTTATTTAAAAATGAGTAAAACTGTGGAAATAACCAAAATACCAGCAGGGATGAAAACACATGTTGAGTTTGTTGGGAGTGTGACAGCTGCTGGGAGGAAGAATCTGCTGTAACGCTGCTTTGTGCACCGAGGATGCAGCAGTCTGTCACTGAAGGAGCTCTGGAGTTCAACAGTTTCATGCGCAGCTGCTGGGCGTTATCGTGCTGATTAATATCCATCCTAGTGATGGTAAACAGTGACCAGCTTGTTCTAAGGTGTGTGTGCAAAGCTTCAGTTAACTTTCTTTTTGCTTTCCTTTGCATTTCTCTAAGATTCTGACCCAGGAGGATTGGAACGCCGTGTTGTACAACGGCATGGCAGCCACCTCGCCGCTTGCTGCTCTTTACTTCGTGGCGCTCATGACCTTTGGAAACTACGTCCTCTTCAACCTGCTGGTGGCCATTTTGGTTGAAGGGTTTCAGGCGGAGGTAAATCATGACCAGATGCCGTTTTAAAGGGGAAAAAACCCCACACAAAATATTACTTTGGGGCTTTTATTTATTTGAACTGTATTTTGTATTCTCAGGGTCACTGACTGGTGCACCGTACAAATTAGGGGGAAATATTCATGCCTTCAACTTTACCTCAGATAAGCAGCTAGATGTGTAAAACATGGACACATGAATGTAAACGTAGACCGAATTTGATCTGAATGAATAATGCTGCCTAACAAAAAGCCAGGTGGTTTTCTGCAACTTCAAATGTGGTCAAAATAAACATTGAACCAAAATTCAACCAGAAACTTCAACTAGAAGTTTCTTTATAACAGTAAAAAAAAAAAAAAAAAAAGTGTGGATTTCTCTGGAACTTGCCAAATATTATTGTGTAGATTAGGGAGAAAATCCAGAACAAATTCAACATTTTACCACTTTAAAAAAAAAAAAAGTATTTAAACATTGTATTTTTATTTCACCCAAAGCACCAAAGCAGAAGAGTCCAAATAAATAATTGAAAATATTAAGACATTCCTGACGTTTGCAGACTTGTGTCTAGAACTGTATGACTTGCTTGTAGGTTAGGTTTTCTGGACTAAGCTTTTAATATTATTTGTTTAACATTTTCAAGACAAAAAATAACAATAAGAAATGAAAAATTGTGAAAAAAGAAACCAGACACAACCGTACTAACAACTAATAACATGCATGAAAATTTTCTGGAGTTATTTATTTTGCTTGTCTCAACTGTTTTGTTATAAACTGTTTTGCAATCGCATAACACACTCCATGTCTTTTTTGCCCAATACATGTACAAAACAACATGAAATAATAAATATGTGGATAATGTTATTATTCTTTACAAAATGTGACGTCAAAAAGCAATTTACTACGGAGCAAAAACTCCAAACTTGTATTGTTTGTCCATGTTTCAGCCCCTCCATCCTTGCATTCTCAGCATCCTCTCGTCTCCAGTTGGAAGCTGACGTCCATCTGTCTGCGCAGGTCGAGGGCGTTTACACTGTGACCTTTGGCAGCGACATTCAGAGCTAAATTAAGCTCCGCGTTTGTGATTTACATGACGCCACATTTGACGAAGCGGATCCAATTCAAATGCAATCGCTGCAGCTGTCCAAACAGGCTGCGTAGGTCTTACATCAACTGCTAACGCGTTTACATCAACACGACTGCATCTAAAATACAGCTCAGCACGTTTTAATCTGCAGGTTCGTCTGCTTTGGTGTAAAAATGAAAACTAAATGGACAATGTGTAAGATTGTTGCATCCAGCTTTCAATTGGAAAAGTACAAACAGACAACACAGCAGCTTCTGGCATAATTAAGATATAAAAAAGAAATAAATAAAATAAAAAACGGAAATCAATACACTAAACATGATTTTGATACGACCTGGATTTTGTAAATTCAGGTGCATCTTAATTCATCAGAACGTCAAAACTTGAACAATTCATGCAGGTTATTCACTTAAACATTTAAGTCATGTAACATTTAGACTCATTACACAAAGTTTAGTTTCTATTCATTTTGATGATCAAAGCTTATGTCTTATGAAAAAATTCTTCAGAATATAAAACATATTCATTTGACCAATTACAGAAAAAAAACATCTTTGCATACATGTTTAATTTAGATTTACTGTAACAACTTATACCAGAAGTTATTGTGATTAACAATATATTTTTGTTTTGAGACAATTTTCAAGTAATCTATCAGTGATGGCATAATGTCTATTGTTTCAGTAGGTTTTAGTTAGTTTTATTAACGTACAATTTACTTCCAGTTAGTTGTAATTTCTCTGTTAATTATTTCAGTAAACAAACATGTTTTCTCCTTGTTGGTTTTTGTTATTTCATTAGTTTTTGTTAACTTGGTTAGTAGATGTTCAGACTTTATTTTGGTGCTTTATCATTTCTGAACCATCCCTCTGACTAGGTAAACGATGCTGCCATTAACCGTCAAAAATGATTGAATTCAGAAAGATTAGTTTAATATCACAGTCAGCTTTTTAAACGTTGATCAGTGAATTACCGTATCCACTGTATGAGGCTGTGAACGCGCTGACACACGTCAACAGCAGCCGTCAGTCTTCCGGGATGTTTCTCTCCTTTTTTTCACATCCATCCCCCCCCAGACTCTCTCACCTTCATCGCCTTCATCCGCTCTGTAGCTGCTGCTGCCACACACACACACACACACACACATGCACACCAGGGACTATTGAGCCAATTTACTGTCGTAACAGCTGTAGGAAAATCCCCGTAAGTCTTAAACAAACCTGTGAGGCTCTCTTGAATGATGTGTAAGTGGTTTTAAGCATTTACTGATTCGATCTTCAGAACGAACTTCATATTGAGCCTTTTATATCATTGCCCTTGCCCAGCACAGATTTTTCTGCTTTTATAGTAAATCTGTAATGATTTAAATACGGATGACATTCGGAAACATAAAAAATGTGTATGGTTTTTTTTGCGTGCATTTTAAAACACTAAGATGTGAAGCTAAAACTTCTAAAAAAGGAGAGTTTTAAAAAGAAAAGATGCAGCATGTGTCGGTGTCGTTGAAGAGCGCCCTGTGAGCCTAATGTTTCACGCTGCTGCTTTGTTTCTCCGCCTGCAGGGCGACGCGAATCGCTCCTACTCTGACGACGACCACTCATCCTCCAACTATGATGAGAGTGAGAAACGAGACTCCATTAAGCTGTCTGGTGAGTTCACTCGCCTCGCAGTTAAAGCGCTGGCTCGTTTCTGCTGCAGATATTTTGTTCCTTGTTATTCTTTGGGTCAGTAATCTCAGCTACAAGCCCAAAAAAATATATATCTAAGAAAAAATCAAATAAAGTGGATGGATTTTGATATATTTCATAATATTTCACAAATGTGCCTTTTATTTTTCAATTCCTATACCGATATGTGAGGTTTAGTATCGGCTTATACTGCTCTGACACTGAAAAACATTGCCGGATTGATTTAAAATGTTTGGTGTTTTTTTTTTTTTAAACACAGACACAAATGTGCTCAGTAACTCATGTATTTCTTAACCCTGCACCAATACAGCACACTTGAATACACTAATAGCTTCAGAATCTTGGTCAAAAAATAAAAATAAAAATTATTAACAGCAACAAACCTCTGCAAGTGCAATCAGAAATTCTAAATATCATGTAAAATAAATAAATCATGATATAATTCAAAGCACAAAGCATAGAATTAGACTGGATAGATCCGCCCCTATGGATTGGGCACATTGTCATGATACACGATCTAGTATCTATTTTTAATATCAGGTCCGATATCGATATTATCGGATTGGCGCATCTCTACTTGACACGGGATAAAGTGATGGAGATAGAACAAATATATCTAAAATCCTAACCTAGAATAAGTGTGACATTAATTAAATCAATTATATCAGTTCAATTTTAACATCTTTATTTCATTTTGTGCATCATCTTGTTTATATTGCACACAATACAAAAATAATCTTAACCAATGAAAATGCAAAAGCATGTAACCAAAACATTTACCATTAAACTGTTAGATGAATTTCACTTCATCCTGAATTTGGGGGGGGGGAAGACTGTTGAAAATAAAACACATACGTCATGCCACACTTTCCAGCTGTCAATTTTTAACAAATCTTGAAAACGACGCATTATTTTCCTTCCAGTTCACAATCTTTTGTTTCACTCTCTCACTCTGAGTCCAGATTGAATACATTACAGAAGTTTGTTGCCCAGAGTTTGTGCTCGGAGGGTTTATTCAGCAGTTTTACAAGATGAAATACATTTTTATCTTTGATTTGATCTCACAGCAAACCGTTTCAGCCTGAAGCCGAGGGAACGCCAGCATCACTTCAGATGTGATCTTTGCGGTGTAAAAAGCTTCAGCTTATTTCTTAACAACCAAAACAACAAGAGTCCACACTTTCCACTTACATAAGCAAAACACACAGCTATTGTTTTCCCTTTTTTCTTCCTGACAGATCTGTTTATGTGAAGTGTGATTCTTTGTGACTAACCGAACTCGGTTTCTGTATTGAGAATATTTTAGATATGTTTTTATCCTGAAACTATATTTGACTTTTTTATAAATTCTTTATCTTCACAAAGAGTTGAACTCCAAAGAAGTATTCTACACTACAATTAAAGACCGACAAGACAAAATGTGAATTTCTGCTCGACTAGTGTTGATTTCTAGTAAGAGAGCCACTGATTTTTTTGTTTGTTTTTAATCAAACTTACCTGGAAAGTCCAGTTTGTTTGTGTATTCATATTCAAACTCTGACGAAAAAAGCGAACCCCTGTCTGCATAAAGTCCTAGTTCAAAGTTTAGTTAAAGTGAACTCTGGTGCGCTCCAAAAACAGGAAGCGGACTACGGCGCAGGGCATTTTGGGTAAATGCAACCAAAGCAAATGTGCTCTTACTCTTTTACCAAAGATAAACGAGAAATCCTACAACCACTGACGTCTGACTATGCTGCATTGTTGTTTACATTTTGAGAAGAAGGAAGTTTCGTTTTCTTCAGAGGATTTTGTTGTTTGCCTCAGTGGTTCTGGGTGCAGCGCCACCACAGGCGAGGAGGAGAACAGGTTTTGTTTTTTTTTTTTAGATTCTGTTCAGTGTGAAAACAAATCACACCAGCTTAAAATGCAGCAAATTACAGGTGCTTCCATTGCAGCTTTCTGATCACCGATATTTAAAAATTCCGATTTTGCCGGTCCAAATTTCTTTTGCCTGAAATGTTGCTAAATATAGTAAGGAAGTCACTGATTTGACAAAAGTGAGGTGACTTTGACTAACCGAAATGTTTGCAGACATGACCGGCCTCTTCTGCTCTCATGGTCTCCTCATGAGCAGAATAGGAAGACAGTGGTTGATTTTTAGTTAGAAGGTCTAAAAATCTTTGCTGCGGTAGAAAAGATCAGCTTAACATTTAAGTATCGACCAGTCACCAATCTCCCAAAATTAAGGAAATCACCGCCGATAAATCGGTGCACCCCATAGCAAATGTTCTGATTTTGATCCCCGATCGAACCTAATCTATTGACCATCAGGAGTAGAATGGAAAACTGTAGCATAAAAAGGAAAACAAAGCTTTATTTTTCTTTTTTTTTTCTTTTTTCGCCTCACTCATCTCTAGATCCAAGGATTTGTACTCTGACACCAAATGGTCACCTGGAGCTCGGGGCCCTGTCGGGCTCCAGGGGGTCCTACTCCTCGGAGAAGCGCAGCTTCACCAACGAGTCGAGGAAGAGCAGCTTGATGAGCCTCGGGCGGAGCAGCCTGGAGAGACGCTCCCTTTCTCTGGTGCTTCATCGCCCTGTCATCCCCACAGAGCCACACTGAACATGCAGTTTATGTCACATTAGCTGTTTTTAAACTCTGTGTCATGATTTCATTGAGGCATGTGTTTGCTGTTGCTATGGCACCGCTGTGACGATGGAATACAGGAGGAGGAATTTGTTGCTATATCAGCACACACAAAAAAACCTGATTTTGTAACAGGTGCACATTGTTGTATGATTAATTTTTTAACACTGCCATCTATGCCTGTGTGGGAGGAATTTTAGATTTGATCAAGTGAATCGAGTTTGATGCGCTTTGATGTATATTCTATTCATTACAGCTCTGGTACGGTTTCAGCCTCCTCATTAAAATCACATAATTGCCTCGGGTAAGCCGCACGCACCCAGTGCTTAATGTACATGTACAAAATACATTCTTTTTTTTCTTTTGTAAACTGAACTGAAGCCTTATGAAATACATACACATATATAAATATATGATGGCAACTCCAGGAGGGAGACGTAGAGAAGTGAAAACACAGTAATGGGTGAGATAATGAAATGCGTCGGCGCTCGTACCTCAGAGGTTATGATGCTAAAGTCAATGTGTGCGTGAGATCCTCCTCACTTTGATACCTTTGAGGGTTTTTTTCTATAACAAGGGAGCAGTTGTAGAACCTGGTGCTGGAAACAATTGGATGACAGGCAATCAAAAGGACGTGTTCATGAAGAACTTTTATTTCTTGTTCCGGCTGAAGTTTTGTCAGCGCTCATTTAGCCAGAACTTTGATGAAAACACACTGCAGGGTGTGTGGATCAGATCCAGTTAGTGGTTCTCTGCTCTGCTGTGCTCTGTTGTTGTTGTGCTGCTTATCAGTTTGGGTGTTGATAGGACTGGGTTTGATGCAGCGCTGTGATACGATCGGTGTCACTCTTTTTAACGGGTTGCTTCTGCGTTTGATAGAGGCTGAATCAAAATGATTTGTTTTTGTTGTTGATGGGGAACTGAAATCTTGTTGGAGGTGGAAAGACCTTGACTTACTATTCACAATTACAGAAAGTGTTACCAAAAGTTAATTAGATGTACATAAAATGTGATACTTTATTCTGAAGTACTGAACTTTAAACATTAGGCTTTGTGTTTGTATTTGCCCTCGTACTTATTTTTTGTTTCAGCTTCATTTTTTTCTTTTTTCTGTCGCTCTCGTTTCAGATCATCAAACAAATGGTAAAACTATGTAAACATAATACAAGTAAATTAAAAAGGCAGTTTTTAATTTGTGATTTTATTTAGTTAGGTGAAAAAATCACCTAACTAAATGATGGTTGATCATAGCGCTTCGTGCCATTTACTGAATAGTATGTAGTGGATAAAACAGGCTCCGTTAATGCAGTGTTAAAACATAACATCAACTTGTTACAGTTTTACTCTACTAGCTTATTAAGCTAATTTAATAAATCTGAGCATCAATTATGTGTGAAATTACTTCAACTGCACTGTTTGTATATGTAAATAAATCCCAAAGCTTTCTGAAGTCACATTTTTAACTTGATTCTACTTGTAAAAACCAAAGCTTCTTTCTTTCATAACTTGGTTAATTAGAAGTAATGTAATTTTGAAATGTTTTTAGCTCTAAAGGCCTTTAACTTATTTAAATCAAGTGTGTAGCATAACTAAAACAACATAAGTAAAGTCAACACTGTAACTCAATATACACTCAAAGTTTCCCTGGATTTGATCAAAGCCAAGTTATATTCACTCATTTTCTCAATTATGTACAATGTTGCAAGTTACAGTGTACCTCCTTAGTGAAACCTTGACTCTGTTCAGATAATTGTACTTTTTACTATTTGTGTTTACGTTTCAGCGCCATGGCCGCAGTTCCAACTACCACAACTGGGGGCGACCTTTTCCTCCACAGTCTGGATGGAGTCGCAGGTGGACAATTATTAGCGTTCATTTAACATTTTTGTCTTCATAAATTCTTAATATGAAACCTGAACTGTCCATATGCGTGATTCATGTCTCTGCTGTCGTTTTTGCCGTTAACTGCAGCAAACGTACAGAAGATTGTCGATTTCTTTTACATAAGTTGACCATGAATACTTGTTTGTTTTTATTTCCGCTTTTCATCTTCTGCTCCTCAGGTCCAGCTCCAACAGCCTTGGTAGGAGGACCTACGGGTTCAGTGGGGCGCCCCCTGTTGGCGGCAGCCTGCGCGTGCGCAGCACCCGCTCCCCCTACTCCTACCACCACTCTTCAGAGCAGGAGTCCCTTCTCTCGCACTCTCTCCACTCACATCACTCCCATCATCCTCTGCCGCCCTCGATGTTCCTCTCCAGACATTTCGGAGGCAGACGGGATCGGCGGGCTCTTTCTCTGGAGCTCCCGGAATTGCTCCGAATGGGCGGACAAGCTCCGGCACTGCCGCCCGTTCAGATCCCCGACCACGGGAGAAAGAGCGGGTCTGGGGTGGCGGGCTCGCTCATGGGGGGCTCGGGAGCTGGCAGCGGTCTGGGAGCGGACCACCGAGACTGCAACGGCAAGGCGTCGGGTCACCACAACCATCTGATGACCGATGTCTTCCCTCAGGTCAACGCACGCAAGGACAGAACAGATCTAGACGAAGAAACAGACTATGTGAGTGGACAAGCTCCATTATTACATTCTGAGCAGTACAATACCCTTTCACATCAGCACCTAAACGTGAATTTTATATGTCTAGTTGTTCATGTTTGCCTGGTTGACAATAAAATAGCGGTTAAACACACATATTTGTTCTCATTATTGATGAAGGCAAAGAAATTGTTTTATTTTTTCCTGTTGGTTTGTTGTTTGGTTTGCTTGGGGTTTAGTGAGATGTGAATAATGACATGTCTGTAATTAATTATTAGATGTATTTTCACCAGTTCATAATCTGTTAATCATACTTGATTACTTCAACCTGTTCAAAAACTGCAGGTGGAAATTAGCATTTTCTTGCCATAATCTCCCGTCTTAAAGGTTAAAGAAATGTTGTACATCGTCTATGTGTAAATAACTAAACAGTATATAAAACAATACAGTGTTATTGTTTTTGTTTTTCTTTGCTTTCAGGAAACTTACAACTTTGCACACCTTTTATTTCTACCATTATACCAGATTCTTATTAACTCCCTTCTCGGTTTTCATTAAAGAGTTGGTGCTTCCGTATCCAGAAGATGATGGAGGTTTACAAACCAGACTGGTGTGAGACTAGAGAGGACTGGTCTGTCTACATGTTCTCTCCTCAAAACAAGTGAGTGCAAACAATCTTTTAATTTCTAAAGATCAAAGATGATTTGAGTAAAATGCATAATTTCTTTAAAATGTTGTTGGTTAGGTCTAAACACAAAAAGTTATCAAAAAGAATGCAGTTTTACAAAATCCACAACATGAAATCAGCTGAGAGGTACCGATGTAAAGTTTAAGAAATCATTGGAGTGAATGAGACAAAATATTTAGGCTTTTTGTAAAAGTATATGTATAGCAAAATATTAGGGTCATTGCAGACAAAAAAAATAACAAAGTAAATTTCCACTACAAAAAAACGCAATTTAAATTAATCCCACAAACTTTCTATAAAAGTTAAAAATGTGCAAGGAACTTAGAAATTTTGAGATTAATCTCAGAAATTTTCCAAACGTCATACATTTTCAACTTTTGCAAATTTGGACTTTTTCTGAGTTTCCAAAGTCAAAAATGTCAAAAACAGAACATTTCTGAAGTTAATTAAAAATTTCAGAGTTTCATTTTGGGAGAAATTAACTTCTTTTTTTCTATCTACAATGGCCCTAATACACTGTTGTGCATATACTAATATGAATATATATCAACTATTAACAATTTAGTTTTGCAGTCAATTGTGTTCATTTATTATTAAACAAAGCTTAAACACAAAAATGCCAAGTGAGACCAGCATTGAGAGGAAAACTGTTTATTGACAGAGCAGAGATAAACACAGGAAATCAATCTACAAAGCAATCTTCACAGGCAGGGCTTAATTAAAGGCTAAATCTAGAATGGAGACGTAATCATCAGTGATGGGGGTTTGGGAAATGAAAATAAATTATGACAAACTTGCTGCACAGGTGGGTGAAGTTGTTGGCAGAACAACTATCAATGCACGTCAGAACTGCATGAATAACACTTCACATTATCGGTAATAGAAAATCCCAAGAAACAAAAGTGAAGTTATGTTTGGTCTAGAGTCAGTACATGTCTTCAGCTAAAAAAGCTAGAAATTAGTGATTAGGTTTGAAATCTGGGCCTAGTGATGGACCTGAACCTACATAGCCACATAAAGACGATTACGAAGTCGGCCTTCTTTCACCTGAAGAAACATTTCTAGGATTAGAGGTCTAATGCCTCAGCAAGATCTAGAGAAACTTATCCATGCTTTTATCTTTAGTTGCATTGATCACTGCAACAGTGTCTTCACATCCTGAACGCTGCTGCTGGTGTTCTGACTAAAACCAGGAAGTTAGAGCACATAACACCAGTTCTGAAGTCCCTACACTGGCTCCCTGTAGCTCAGAGGATAGACTTTAAAATACTGTTGTTGATTTATAAATCACTGAACAGCCTAGCACCACAATACATTAAAGATCTGCTGTTGCTGTACCAACCTTCCAGATCCCTCAGGTCTTCTGATTCTGGTTCTGCTCTGCATCCCCAGAACCAAATGAGGAGGAGCAGCATTCAGCTTCTATGCACCACAAATCTGGAACAAACTTCCAGAAAACTGAAACACTGACAGAACTGCCTTGTTGTTAAACTTGGCCTAAGTAAACTTGACCTGACATCATGGTGTAGGACTGATTATTTTTACCAGCATGACATGGCAGCTGGTCAGACTTGGTGGAAAGATGAAAAGTACTAAATAAAGGCCAATACTGGTAGAAAACCTGTTAGTGGCTTCAAAAGAGCTGAATAGAGTTACCTTTGAACAAAGCTACACTGGAAGCTCTATGCTGGCAGAGTTTCAGTCTTCACTCAGAGTCACCAGAGAAACTGTCAAACAAACGCCCTCCATTCTGACTCACCTTAACCCATTTTCAGAAGATGACTGGGGAAATTTCAGTCTGTAGATGCGCAAGGAAAATAGAATAAAAATAAAACGTTGAACACATCCAGTGGTTTCTGCAGCGTTACTGAATGTTTAGAGAAAGTAGTCTGCTGGCAGGACATCATTTTTTCAGTCCCAAATTCTAATCAATTGGGATGTTTCTCCAATAACTATGACTAAAACAAAAAACAACATCTGCTGCCCTTTATTCAAGCCAGTGCAGGATTGGCACTGACTTGAGCTTGGGATGTAAATGCCACAGATGTAACTCGTCAGAGGGGAGAACAATGTGGCGGGCATTGTCCTCATTGTGTTGAGGTGCGCTTTGGCAAAACGGTTCGGCTAATCCTCTTTGTTTAGCGCTCCGGTGCAAAGAAAGGCTGTTTTCTCAGTAAGACTTAAAAGCCTTTAAGCTGCAGTGTGGGAACTTTTATAAATAATATTTTTCTTTTAAAGATATTTCTTAAAACTGTCACCATGTCGTGACGGTTTGTTATAATGGCAACAACCTGAGCTACTATTGCCATCTGAAGAAACCACTCCTGACCAAAAACAACCAATCAGAGCCAGGGGGAGGGGCTTAGCACTTTCAGGTAAGCTCATGTATTCGCTGCTAAATGTGCGAAAACCGGAGAAACTACTCACCATTACAGGAAAACCGTTTACCTGCCGTTTTCGGTGGCTACGCTAACTAGCCTGAGAATTCACAAGCACTAAGGCCCGCCTCCTGGCTCTGATTGGTTGTTTCTAGTTAGCACTGTTAGAAGACAGAGGATCTTAATTTTTTTTTACACATTTTCTGTCTCATGTCGTACTGTGACGACATAGTGACATTTTCAACAAATGTGTAAAAACATATATCCTTTTATAAGTTACGAAAGCTTTCAAAAAAACACAAAGGTTTGGAAATGTTTAAGACCTCACTGGAAGATTGAGGAACGAGCAGGCAGTCAATTTTCAAATCATTTCAGTTCCAAAAGAGAAAATGTCTCTCTGGTTCCACAAATGGCATAATAAAGAAAAAAATAATGCAGCACGTTTCTTCGGTGGCTGAGCTGTTGCTTTTCCAGAGGCTGCAGAAAATTCCCCATGAACACTGCAAGAAAGAAAAATCACTGTCCTCCACTCTCTCGCTCACTCACCCGACTCCCAGCCTGCTGATGGCCACTTAAGGGAAGCCAGGCCCCAGGACGGTGTGTTGGCACGCCGGCAGGTGCCATCTGTCAAGCACCCATTTTGTGTTCCGCGCTTGCGTTCAGCCACATCTCTGGTAATATCTTGCTGCCCGTTGATACATGTGTTCATAGGGGCTCCGCATATGCGTGTGTGGGAGTGTGTGAGCATATGTACATCGTTGCCTTGTTTATGCCTCACTCCATTTTGCACGCTTGGGTCTGTGTGTGTAGGCATTTGTGTATGTTTGTGTAAAAAGTCGACCCGGGTGGAGCTAAAAAACTGGGAAAGGAGACAAACTTGTGGTGATTTCACAGCGGACGGTCCGGCAGACTCGGTTCAATTGGGGACTGACCCTGCAACATTCGCTTAGATTTCCAGCTGCTGCGGATCACTTTCACACTGCACTGTCCAACAAACCACTCTTTGAAAAGCCCTTTCACCTCCTCACCTGTGGTGGCGCTGCTTCAAAAACCACTGAAGAAAAAGACATGAAAACCTCTGCACAACTTCCTTCTTTGCAAAATGTAAAACCAAAATGGAGAAAAGTTTGATTTTGGTGGTTGTAGGATTTGTTTTTGTTTGTTTTTTTTGACAAAACACCACGAGCCGTTTCTCCCTTTAGCATTAGACTCACATATTTGCTTTGGTTGTATTTACCCATAATGTCCTGCGCTATAGTTCACATCCAGTCTTTGGAGAGGTCTCCAGTCCTTTTGCATCTACCTATCCATTCAAAACTCGTTCACTTCTGTGTTTTTTTGTTTGTTTATGTTTTGTTTTGTTTGTTTGTCTTGGGCTGGGGGTTTTATACATTTAGCATCCCGGTCCACACTCCACTCCAGTAGATAACGGTAAT
The DNA here is from genome assembly GCF_904066995.2 of Poecilia reticulata. Taxonomy (NCBI): domain Eukaryota; kingdom Metazoa; phylum Chordata; class Actinopteri; order Cyprinodontiformes; family Poeciliidae; genus Poecilia; species Poecilia reticulata. The sequence continues at coordinate 6,565,484 of NC_088830.1, read as the reverse complement.
GCACATCAATACGTTGCTTTCCAACCGCCATAAAAAAAGAAGAGGAGTTCACTTCACCCGAACTGAGACCGAGGCTTGTAGGCGGACCGCAGTTCGCTTGTTTAGTCTGAATCAGAGTTCTGCTACGCCTCGCCAAGCGAACCGAACTTCTCAGGCAAACCTGCTAAAGTTTGGTTAAACAGACTAAATGGGGCTGGTGTGAATCCATCCTAACGTAGAAACAAGCCACTCAGGTGGGTTGTGTGGTCGTTATCAGTGCCGTTGAGGATGGGATAGCCTCATTCACGTCAATAGATAAACAGACAGCGTATCCTGGTCTGCAGGAAAGGCAGCCAGATTAGCTAATTGATTTCCTCTGCCGAAGCGCAGCAGCAGGTATAACGAGGTTCCTCAAGTTGTTTGGCCTTTATGTCCACAAAGCAGCACCTCATGGCTTTCTGGTGGTGCATGAAGTTAATATAGTTCTCTTCTTATACATAGTGTGGGCACGACCCGTGTCTAATTTTCTAGAAAGAGAACAGCACAACTCTGAGTGCAGTGCTTTGTTTTATGTTTTTATTCTCCTAAGATTTTCCCTTTCTTTCAAAAACGTTTGCCTTTTATTTTATTTATTTATTTTTATTTTTTTTACCCTAAAGACCAAATTAATTGCTTGGAATTAAATGAAGCCAAGCTTGCCAAAACAATACTTTGTACAGTAATTGGACAGATGCTTGGTAATTTCCTATACTCTTGAGCTGTTCATGGATTCTGAAGAAAAAAAACAAAAAATAACTAAGATAATTACTGTTTAAGAACTATGAAATGGATAAAGTCGAACAAAACTACATACTTAAGAAGTAAATGTTTTTCTTTGTTTTTCTACAAATATAATTAGAAACGTTTTACTGGTATTTAACCTATATCATTCCTATATTTCTTATAAAAACCCAATGTGGTCAACTTCGAAAGTCTCCTAATTGGAATAATCATTCTTGTATGCATAATTTAATCTAAACCACTCTGTGAAGGCTTGGTAGGTGTCTATTTGGTCTATTTGGCTGTGTGTTTTCGATGTAAAACGCAGGCAAGAAGCAAAATGAAGAGATTTAATGATAGACTTAACTTTTAGTAAAACTAGAACTGGAAGTTGGAACATGAAGCCAACAAAAGACCAAGAAAACCAGAAGATTCGATTGTTGTGACGAGGCACAGACAAGAGACTGAATAGTGGTGCTGAGTCAGAAATCTGAGAGCAAAAATCATATGCAGGGGTCAGCAACTCCAGTTGTCTGAGTGCCACTGTTCTGCAACTTTTGTTGGCAAACCTGCTCCAACACGCCTGAATCAAATAAATAGGCGATAACCAGGATTTTCTCAAAACTGCTGACAATGCCAAGGAGGTAATTCAGGACTGGAGTTACAGACCGCTGATGTAATGGACTGAAAGTTTGAACTGAAACTACACACACACAGAAAACAGAACACAATATGAGTGACCCTAAGACGGAGAAAACAGGAAGTAAACAGAGTAGAAATCTTACTTTTCAAAATAAAACTTTCTGACAATGGTGAGAACGTCAACAACAAAAGACTAAACAAAAGCACGTCATCTGAAACATGAGCACAGAACATATAATACAAAATATCATGATGAGATGTTTTGGAACTATTTAGACTGAAACATAGCCATGTGTTGGAATTTGGAATTTGAAAAGTATTTTTGAAAATCTATGTGAAGCTCTAATTTACTCTTATTTTATCTCTGTCCACTCAGATTCAGGCTTCTCTGTCAGTCCATCATTGCTCATAAGCTCTTTGATTACGTGGTCCTGGTCTTTATCTTCCTCAACTGCATCACAGTGGCTCTGGAGAGGCCCAAGATACTTCAAGGAAGCCTGGTAAGAACAAAAATTGTCAGCGTTACTTATTATTCTCTACACGCAGCAAACTTTGCAGTGTTAAATATGCAGTGTCAGATATTATTGACTCTTTCAGAGCTGAACAACAGATTGAGTTAAGCGTTAATACCAACCTGACAAAGACAAAATACACTTGTTAAAATTAACTCTTTAAGTGCTGAACTGTTTGACTCTATAAGCAAAAACTAGCTATTAACTCACTCTTCACAAACTAGCACGGCTAGTGCACAAATTAGCTGGCTAAACTAGCTAGCCTGCTAGTTTGTGCACTAGCTAGCTGTGCACAGATTTAGAAGGAAAGTCGGGTAGTCTTTCATTCTACAAAATAGCATAACTATTGATATGTTTGATTGAACTTTAAAATCACTTCTATTTTAACAGCTTTTAAATGGCTACTACAGAAAACATAGATACATTAGTTACAACAGAAGCTTCTAGCTACAGTTGCTTCTAGCTACAAATAGCTACTTGTATTTTAAAGTTCATAAAATACAAGTGATTCTGAAGTTCAAACTTAGTAAAAGTTGGAAGGAAACTGAAGAAGGAAAGTCAACCCAACTATTGTACATAAAATGACTCTAGAAAAGAGAAAATTATTGTTTACCATCTAACCATTTAACAATCCAAAGCATGGACTATTTATGCTTTTATTGCAGTATTTTTTAATAACCATTGATTTCAGCCCTTGACTTGAATCGTGTTTTCGCTCCTGATCCTGATGTAATCCAGTTTAATTGACCTTATTAGTATAAACAAGAATCTAATTCATGAATGCTCTTTAAGAGAGTTCCTCAACAATCCTACATTTTTCAACAGTTCATTATGTTCTGACATCTCGGTGTATTTTTGATGTGATGCTAAGCAGTTATTTCAAGCAAGTGATGCAATTAAATTGAATCTGAACACTTCTGGCAAGTTTAAGATCCAAATTGCTGTTATGTGACAACTCCTGTCAGTGAGGCTTCAGAGCACAGCAGAGGATTAACATTTACGATGTGTTTTGAATATTTTTTTGCTTTGAACCTTCTAGGTGGGTCAAACAATTATTAAACTGTATCAAACAATTAAAATAAAAAGGATTTTTCCTTTTTTTTTCTATATCCATCAAACTATTTCTATTTTCTATTTGCACTGTAGGAAAGACTGTTACTCACTCTTTCAAACTACATCTTTACGGCCATCTTTGTTGCAGAGATGACAGTCAAGGTAAAACGCTTCCAACTCTTTTTGTCTTATTTTGTTTTTCCTTATTTTGCTGTAGTTCTGCCTGTTTTGCTGTCATTTTAGTCATTTCTTTCTTAACACATTATCTTAGCTGCATTAGACATTTTTTTTGGTCCTAAATAACAATAGATTATTGTTATTTAGGACCTATTCTATTAAATATAGCATTGCTGGAATTGAAATAATGAAAATACATTTGCTTAATGGAAACATCATTTTGCTAAAACTCACATTTTCCAGTGAAAGGTTTTTGTGGTGTATTTTGTGAAACTGCAATTGAAACACTTTTTTCTACATCACATGAGTAACATGATCAACAACCGCAAGTTACTGCTGGCAAAAACAACAAAGAAGAAAACAACAGGAAGAAGGATGATTTTTTTTTTTTTTCCAGACAATCCGCTGCTGGCTGCACCAGAGCTCTCACAGCATCAGACAGTTCACACAAAGTTGTGTGTCAATCTAAAATGTTGAATCCACAGCTTTTCTGCAAAATGGCCGACTACAATTTCCCCAAAACGCCACATACGTAGTTGCTCCCCAGTACCAGGGGGTTGTTAGGGGCTGAGTTATGAAAATATCTCATGTAACTCTTCACATCTGTCGCTGCCATGACTTTTATTGACTTATTGCATGAACAAGCTTATTCACACGTGATTTTAATTTCATGGAAACACTGCAATTGCAAAATTGTGTTTTTTTCACATTGACTGAATATAGACAAATACTCGCACATTGGAAGCTTAGCTAGCGTTACCTTTTTAATTTTGTTCTGGATCTTGTATCTTCAGGCCATTCTTTTACTGTATCTCTTTTATTTTCTTCCATCTACCCATCCACCTATCCCTTTTTTCCTTAACTGTTTATCCTCTAGTTTCCTAATAAGCTCCCCCTGTTGGTTTGTACTGATAACTCTCCACCTTGGTGTTTTAATCAGTTGCACTTGTATCATTACTGATGGGCAACCAGATAACGAATTTATTTAGAAGACTTTCATTCTTCAGCTGGCCTTCAGCCACTCCTGAACCTAACATTAAAAATACACATGCTTTCTGCTTTATCCTTTTTGCCTTGTAGAAGACATTAAACCATCCATTATTAAGATCTTTGAGTCTTCGGGCCTTCTCTGCACCAGTAGAAATCCTACAATGATTTTTTTATGATAATGAAGGCATGTGTAGCAGATTACTTAGATTGTGACAGTGTATGGTTCACTGCTACTGCTGGATGGAGCTGGCTGCAGTCTTGTGTTCCTTTCTTATAACTTCCCCTTTCTTTATTTTCCCAATTTGTAATTTAATCAAAGTAGCTCCATTATTATCTTTCAATTTGCTGCTCCATTTGCACTCTCAGATCTGGTTTCAAGTGTCTTTCTACTACTTTTCTTGCGTCGTACCTATACATTGCTGTGCCATCCGTCTAACTTGTGACCTTTTTCAGATTCAGTTTAATTCAGTTTAGTTTTGTCTTAAAGCACCAACTCGGAAAACTGGCCCAATCCCATGGATTATACAGAAATGCACAAAACATTAAAATCACACTGACACAATGACACAAAATGAACAGCTTTAATACAAGACAGACAAATTTCATTTACTATGACATTTGCTGGGCTGCACAGTGGCGCACTTGGTAGAGCTGTTGCCTTGCAGCAAGAAGGTTCTGGGTTCGATTCCCGGCCTGGGGTCTTTCTGCATGGAGTTTGCATGTTTGCATGTGCATTCGTGGGTTTTCTCCGGGTACTCCGGTTTCCTCCCACAGTCCAAAAACATGACTGTCAGGTTAATTGGCCTCTCCAAATTGCCCTTAGGTGTGAGTGTGAGTGTGTGTGTGCATGGTTGTTTGTCCTGTGTGTCTCTGTGTTGCCCTGCGACAGACTGGCGACCTGTCCAGGGTGTACCCTGCCTCTTGCCCGAAACGTTAGCTGGAGATGGGCACCAGCACCCCTCCCGACCCCACTGAGGGACAAGGGTGCAAGAAAGTGGATGGATGGATGGATGGATGACAATTGCTCTATGTAAAACAAAAAAAGCCCAGTTGGTAGCATTAAATTACTGATTTCCCAGCAGTCCCTCTGGTGGGCCAAGCAGGTGGTGACAGTGCAAAGAAATGACTACCATGTCTCATCAGAAACCCTCCAGCACAACCAGGTTTAGTGCGACACCTGATTAGAAGATCGAGAAAACAATAGTGGTCCAGAATCACCCTATATGGCAAAGAAAATCTGAGTATGTAGAGTTAAAGTCAGCAGCTGCTCACTTAGTGGCTTGGTCTAAGAAAAAAAAATTAGTTAAACCAGGATAGAGAAATAATTATTGTGGTAACCGGTAACAGACGGAGATGTGAACAGAGATGATAATGGAGCAGAATTTTGCTAGCAGTGGGACAAAGTGTCTCTCTCTTCTTTTGAGCATATCGGTGCTCAAATATCAAATATTGCATATCTAAATTCCCTGTTTCTAGTGACTATTTATTAAAATTCCAAGATATACGTTTTTCTCACATCAAGAGCCTTCCTCACTAAAGCAAATGTAACTATCTTAGCATATTTAAAGAGCCTAGCTTTTTAGAATATATTTGCTGATGTCGGCCATTAGACTCCATTTAAACGCATCATGAGTAACTTCATCTTTCTTCCAACTATCCAACTATTTCTTTGAGTTCCAGGGCCGTCTGAGGTTGTGATTTCTGATTAATGCCATTTTGTGTCTGGGTTTCCTTCAGATCTGCATCATTAGATTTTCTTAAAAGCTGAATAAATTAGGCTGAAAGAAATTGGATCAAAAAGACGGGCCGGTGTCTTGCTTTTCAGCCATGCCACAGTCACTGAGTCGAACACGCCGAACACAATGATTGCCATTTCCCAAAGAGCTCTTCAGAAACTTCATTTCCAGTCCACCCTTAACAAGTACTAGTTTTAAATTCAGTTCAGCCATAACAGGTTCAAATGAATCAACACATCGCAATAGTGAGAAAATCTTCAGTTTCAGCTTAAGCTATCCATACGTCCATTGTCAAAAGCTGATTATTCTTGTAGGGTGGCAGATGATGGTGGTGTGTTGACTCTATGTAGGGTGTGTGTGTTGATAGTACTTATGATTTAAAGTTTGCTTTATATTCCAACCACTTCTGAAATATCAATAGGCAATTTGTAAAATAATATGCCGTTCTCATCAGTCCAGTAGAATCATTTCAATGTTTAGCATCGCAGACGCAGGTAATCCCATTTTAACCTGAAAAAACACTTAAAGAGCAAGTCCAATAATAGCAGAGATGACTGAAATATCAGACTGTAAATGGAGTTTGACTGCAATTTAAAAGTGAATTTATTGTGACACACTGCGTGTCACACCGCTGACAGCGTAAGAAAAGCACTGGGTAACCTTTGTCACTGTTGGCATTGAAGTGCCAGACGTCCAATGAATCATGTGTTATCGGGGTGATGTTTAATCTGCTTTATTTATATCCTGAGGCATTCCAATAGTAGCTGCGGAGCCTCAGTGTAACCAGGCTGCTATTAATAACAGAACAGACATGTTGTAACTCCATATGTACGTTGTCAAAACCCGAGTAGAAACCTGATTTATGGGATGTGGTTTGGACTCACTGCTGTACAGTTTGGATCAGTGTGGAAAGATAAAGGCTTTTTTTTGGATGCCATTTTTTAGAATACTTTGTTGGGTTCTTAACAAGGCCTATCTTGTTGAATCTTATACTCTATTGTCTGGATAACAAGGAAGCTTCTTTTTCAAGGCTTTTGTTGCTGCCCATGACATGGTGGTGCAAGTTTTTTTCACAAGTTTGTCTAATTTTATGATAAATGCAACTCAGGCCTGGTGTTTATTTCGTTAAAGCTAACAACATAATGAAAACTGAAATTGAGAAAACATTTTCATTTACTAGAATAAGTAAAAACTGTAACTAATGGGGTGAAACTCTATGTAACTGGAATTAAATTGTGCATTTATAAAACTAAGACATACTGGAATTATAGACATATCCTTTGTTTTCATATTTATGAATCCATACATCAGCTGCTGACACTCCATGTTCCTCCTGGTGGCTATGCTATGGTAGTCCGCAAAATGGCAAAAGTTGAGTTGTTCAACAATAATGAAATTATTTTTTTTTAAATGGTATCTTCAGTTGAGTGTTCATTACCTAATAGATGTATCCATAGTCATGATACAGCACTTTGGTTAATTTTTAGTTGCTGAATTCAAAAAGGTCAAAGTAGGAAAAACTAAAATCACTATAACCAATAAAAACTAAAGCTAAACAATATTTAACTAATGAGTAATAAAAACTAGCAAACACACTCTAAAAACTAGTTAAGATTAATTGAATTAGACAAAAAATCACAATGAAATGAAACTAAAATAAAATAAAAAGCCCAAAACTGTTATAACTGTGGTGTGAAATTTATTGTATTGTAGAACAATAAAACACAATGATGCAATCATGGTCATATGCCAATGAAATGCTTCTGATTTATTTCCACGTCACTTGATACATATAATATACGTATAATTATATTAACATATTAACATTATTTAGTTTTTATAAAAGATTTACATTTGTTACTTCTCTTTTTCATTCTATTCCACTGAGATTTTGTTGGGACTTAAAAATGCTACAAACCCCCCCAAAAAAGTTGCATTTCACATGTTTCCGATGACATCTCTTATTTTTGGTCTTGGATCTACCATTCCTTTCACTCCATCTTTGACTTTTTTTCCATACCTTTCTTCACCACACCTGACTTCTGCCTTTCAATTCACTGACTGATGGCTGCCTCACACTTTCCTCAGCGTAGCGTCTTTCTATTTCTCTCTGAAGAATTTGCACTGCAATGTTTTTTTCTTTTAGCAAGAGTTTGTTATATTAAATCAGAGCAAAAAAATAATATGCAAAAGCCAGCAATTTAGCCACATCTTTGTTATTTGTGCCTGTATCAAGGAATTTAATCAAAGGGGCAGTATTATGTAAAATCTATTTTTTTGAGTTTTACATTGTTATAATGTTATCATAGTATGTTATAGAACAGTGCAGCAGTCCGCCCTCTCGACTTCCCCACTCTGCTGCTTCAGACTAGCCAGGAGCAATTAGCAAACACCTGTTGGAACTTCATCTGCTGACCTCATTGTAGGAGCTACTTCTCACTGAAACGCTGATAAAAATGTTGCTAAAGAGTTAATAGAGGAGCCATGTTGTGATGACTTCCTGACAGCGGAGTTTCAGAAAGTGTATGATTTTTGTAAAGAGACAGAGGCCTAATTTCAAGGCATTAAATTGCATTAAATCAGATATCTTTTTAGTCGTATTTGATATGAACAGCATTTTTATAACAACTGAAGGTTCCCACAGTTACTTGACTGTGCTATAAAATGACACTGTGACTGGAAAACACATTATGCTGTCCCTTTTTAAGAAAATGTTGTAAGCAAAAGCTGAATAGTGTCCTCTTGGCAGTCCAACAGAAAAAATGGGTTCAATTTAACTGAGCTTTACAAATCAAACAAACAAACAAAGAAAAAAACTAGATTACAGCTAATTTTAGATTTCACAAACTAAATGACTTTTTCTCACAGGCCCAAGTTCAAATAACTTCTCTTCATCAGTTCATTAAAGTTAGTTAATGTTTTTAAGAACAATTTCATTTTACCATGTTAGCTAGACGTTGGCCAACAGTTTCTGGCTAACGCTAATTATTAGACAGAAACACTACTTTAGTTGTTGTAAAAACACTTAAGGTAGTATTTTTAGAACATCTTTTGCATTTGCTTTAGTTATCTTTGTGTGACATTGAAGTTTGCCAAAATTAGCTCAGACATTTTTACAACACATTAAACACCAAAGATCGCGTGTGTCTGATGAGTCGTCTGCTCATGTGGGTTGTGTCTCCGTTGTTTTTCTCCCAGGTTGTGTCCATGGGCCTGTACCTGGGAGAGACGGCGTACCTGAGGAGCAGCTGGAACATCCTGGACGGCTTCCTGGTCTTTGTGTCTCTGATTGATATTGTCGTGTCAATGGCAGGAGGCGCTAAGATCCTGGGAGTCCTGCGGGTTCTCCGGTTGCTCAGGACGTTACGGCCTCTCAGGTTAGTGACAAATGGACAAAATCAGATCCTTTCTTTTTTTTTTTGTTACAGTGATATTGATAAAAACGTATTACCATGTTTCCCCGATAGTAAGACACCCCCGATTGTAAGACGTATCGGGAGTTTCAGGGGGGTCGGCTAATATAAGCCGTACCCCAAAAGTAAGACGTACCCCGAAAGTAACGAAAGTAAGACGTATGTCTTACTTTCGGGGAAACACGGGGGTATTGCCGCCTCCCTCTCATCTAGCTGCGCGCCGCCTCCTCCCCACGTCCGCACCGTCCCCCTCTCCATACGTCACCACGCCGTCCCCTGCACTTCCTTTTATAAAACTGTTTTGTGGTGAATACAATACTGTTCAGGTTGTTAATAAATGTTAATTTTATGGTTAAAACAAAAAATTCGACAATTTTTTTCCAATATAAGACATACCCCGAAAGTAAAACATAGTGGGGCTTTTGGGGATGAAAAGAAAGTAAGACACTGTCTTACTTTCGGGGAAACACGGTAGTTCCCCTGGCAGATTATGTCCCCTGTAACATCGGGAAAATGTCTTGTTTGTAAGTTTATCTGCCAACGGAACAAGTAGTTTTTCGTCAGTATTAAGGAATTATTTACTTAATTCAAACTCCTATAGCTATAGTTTCGTCTTATTTTAAGTGTAATAAGAAAAACAGTCTAACAATACTAAGATTTGGTGTTTTTGCAATGTAGTACTTCAACTGACAAATATAAGCATGTTGCCTAAATACTACAAAGTCTGTCAAAAGTCTTACCTAGAGAAAATGCATAGTAAAAAAAACAGCAACTCATCTCTGAGTAGTTGCCAGGCAACATGCCGCCGCCCACCACCACCTCCAACTACTGCTCCCAGCCAAGCAAAAAATAGTCTGGGACCCGACCCGTCTGCCAGACATGGCGCTATCTGTCCGTCCATCTATTATCTTTACTCGGTTAATCCTCTCCGGGGTCGTGGAGGGCCTGGAGACTGACGGCTGACACTAGACAGGAGTCGGGGTTCAATCTGGACAGTCCATCACAGGTCCAACACAGAGAGCGCGGTCTGACTCGGAGCGGGTAAAAGTCAGTGAGTTAACTGCTTTCTCCTCCCCTTCACTACCTCTTTGTTACTGAATTCAAAGTCTCCTTTGTAGTGCAATTTTTTTTTTTTTTTAAATCTTCTTTCTAGGTCTGTCACGCTCATATTCTGTGTGAAATCATGTAAATAAAAAGGAAAATGCCATCACAGCACTGGTTTCAATTCATGACGGTCTAATAAGCAGACTAATGAAATACAAATATTGCTCTATACAAGAGTAAAAAACCTAAATCTTGGCGACTTTGTGACTCTCAAGTCTCTCAGTCTTTGTTTTGACCTCTCTATTAATGACTCTGGAGCTTAACTTACTGTCCTTCTCATCGTGGTGGAAAAATAAACTTGGTACATCATTCAGGTTTGTTCCCCAAATTCCAGTTGTTGTTTTGTTTTAATTATTGCTTTTACTCTTCAGACTAGAATCCATTTTCTTGGAGCTATTTGGAGCTATGCTGATGATTGAAGACGAACATTCATCCGTCTTACAAACATACCTTATTTTCTTTTAATTTTGAAGCAAAAAGCTCCTTTTTGTCTCACTATATTTATTATTTATACTCCATAGAAACAAGAAATTCTAGATTCCTATTTAAAGGTTTTAAGACACTTTAAACAACCTCAAGATGTGTATCTTAAAGGTTGTTAGGATCCAGGTGGTGGGGATTAGTTTTTTCCTTTTCAGTACTTCACCAGTCCACCTGAGGGAGCCATCGGGTCACTCTGCTGGAGAGGCGTGCCCGCAGACTCCCAACTACCCGCACCTGAGGGGAATCATCGTTTGGAGCAGTATATAATCAGCAGACAGCCAACACTTCCTTGCCAGAGTGTTTGCCAGTTTTGGTACTCGAGCCCCTCAGTGTGATTTGACTAAATCTTCTTGTGTTTTGACCCGAGTCTGTTCAGGTTCTCAACCTACTCTCGTGACCTTACCCTCAGGAATCCTTTGGAGCCCACCAGTCCAGAAGTATCCATCTGTGACGCCTCTGCTGCCGACTCAGCTGCTCCCCTGTGGGGACACACCTGACCTGCCACCCTCCAACGTCTGGTTCCTTCCCAACCTGCCTCCATAGCTCTCTCCACTGCCTGGAACCCCGTTCCTCCATCCAATTGTCCAAGTAAGATCTGTACGCCCAACCAGTGGTTATCTCCATTCCCTACCCCCCCCCGTGAAGCCATTTTAACCTCTCTATTCCCTTGTGTGCAGACGCACCCGGACTCCGACCCGCTGACCTCCCTAGTCGGGCTACCTTGTTTGATTTTTTGTATTTTACAATAAACACTCTTTTCATCCATCTCTCTGTGAGGGTTTCTGCATGTGGGCTAAAAACATTAGACCAAGCATGACAGAACACTCTGGCCAAACTGAAAACCCAGCAGAAACTTTCCAGAGAGCTCTCCACCAACAACAAGCGTCTATACAGAAGCATGAGGCCGCCTTACAAGACCTGGGTAACCGACAGGCTGAAACCAACAGTCGCCTGGCTGAACTAACAGATTTTCTTCGCTCACGTTTTCCACAGACTCCAGATCCAGTAGGAGAACCTTCCCAACCTTCAGCTCCAGATCCTGCTCCTCCAGTCCAGCCCACGTTTTCCGACTATCCGTTGCCCAATCCACCCAGGTTTGATGGGGATCCTAAGAAATGCAGGGGTTTCTTAATGCAATGTACACTTCAGTTCAATCACTCTCCTCTTAGATTCATTCACGACTCCACTAAGATTTCTTACATTATTGCGCACCTATCAGACCGCGCGTTGGACTGGGCAGAGGTTAAGTTCTCTTCATCCCCTGACTACAATTGCACCTTTTTGGAGTTTATAACTGAGTTCAAACAGACCTTCAATCAGGATACAGATAAGGCTCTCAGTTCACGAGACTTGTTAAAAATAAGACAAGGCCCACGGTCGGTGGCTGATTTTTCGATTGACTTTCGCATCCAAGCGGCTGCTTCAGGATGGAACAGTGTTGCGCTCAAAAGTGCATACCTAAACGCCTTAAATGGTCCCATTAAGGACGAATTGGCAACCTTAGATGACCCCGAATCTCTGGAGGACTTAATAAAATTGTCCATCCGGTTAGATAATAGGATCCAAGCCCGAACTAAAGAGAGAGGCAATAGAAATACTCAACCCAGACCTCTTCCTGTTGTTGGTCGCACCATCCCAGCTGAGCCCTCACCAAATTTATCCGGCCCCGAACCCATGCAAATCGGGCACACGAAATTATCTCAGGAAGAGAGGCAGCGCCGAATGCGTTCCAAGTTGTGCCTCTATTGTGGCGAAGCGGGACACTTCGTCTCCCTTTGTCCTCTGCTGTTAAAAGCCAATGTCCGTCAGTAAAGGCGAGGGAGCTGGCGGACCACCAAATAACCATAAATTCACCTCGTCTACTGTTGTCTGCATCTCTTCTCGTAAATAATAAGTCAGTCCCAGTATCTGCCTTGATAGACTCTGGATGTGAACGTAATTTGTTGGATTCATGTTTTGCGCAGCAGATGGGAATTAAGACCGTCCCTCTTCCTGCTCCCCTCCGTGTTTTAGCCCTTGACGGCAAGGTGCTGCCACAGATTACTCACCAAACCCAACCCATCCCACTAACAGTTTCAGGCAACCATAATGAGTGCATCTCTTTTTATGTTTTTCCCACTGCAAGTACCCCATTGATTTTGGGTTTCGAATGGTTGCAACAGCACAACCCCAATATTAATTGGGTTGGTCGACACATTGACTCGTGGTCTCTAACCTGCCATTCATCTTGTCTCCGCTCCGCAGTTCCGCCTGGCCCACCACCAGCAGACAATTATGAAGCCGATCCACCAGATTTCTCTTCAGTCCCCGCTGAATATCATGACTTGGCTCAAGTATTCAGTAAGACTAAAGCCTCGTCCCTGCCTCCCCATAGACCATATGACTGTGCTATAGATCTGCTACCCGGGGCTCCTTTGCCCAACAGTCGTCTCTTCAACATCTCCAAACCCGAAAGGGAGGCCATGGAGAAATACATACAGGAGTCATTAGCAGCTGGCATAATCCGCCATTCCTCCTCCCCTTTAGGGGCTGGTTTCTTCTTCGTAGGGAAGAAGGACGGATCATTAAGACCTTGTCTCGACTTCAGAGGTCTGAACCAAATCACTGTGAAAAACAAGTACCCCTTGCCACTCCTCTCCTCTGCCTTTGAGCCTGTTCAAGGGGCCAAGGTGTTCACTAAACTAGATCTTAGGAACGCCTATCACTTACTCCGCATCAGAGAAGGGGATGAGTGGAAGACGGCCTTTAAGACTCCGTTAGGCCACTTTGAGTATTTAGTGATGCCCTTCGGGTTAACTAACGCACCAGCATGCTTTCAGGCTCTTGTTAATGACGTCCTAAGGGATTTTCTTAACGTGTTTGTGTTCGTCTATCTCGATGACATTTTGATCTTTTCTAAGAATCTACCTGAACATAGGAATCATGTCCGTCAGGTGTTGCAGCGTCTCCTGGAAAATAAGTTGTTTGTAAAAGTGGAAAAATGCGAGTTTCACCAACAATCGGTATCCTTCCTGGGTTACGTCCTCGAGGGTGGACAGGTCAGGCCAGCGGAGGAAAAAATCAAAGCAGTTCTAGAGTGGCCCACTCCTACAACCCGAAAACAACTTCAAAGATTTCTGGGGTTCGCCAATTTCTACCGACGATTTATTCGTAATTATAGTCAAACTGCCCTACCCCTGACTGCGCTAACCTCAACCAAGACTCCATTCAGCTGGTCCCCTGCAGCCAATGAAGCCTTTTCCAGGTTAAAGAGTCTTTTTGCTAGCGCGCCCGTTCTCATCCAACCTGACCCCAATAATCAGTTCATTGTCGAGGTGGACGCCTCAGATTCAGGAGTAGGGGCTGTTCTCTCTCAGCGCTCAGAGAGTGATCACAAGACTCATCCCTGTGCCTATTTCTCTCGCAAACTGTCTCCCACACAGAGAAATTATGATGTGGGGGATCGAGAATTACTTGCCATCAAACTAGCATTAGAGGAGTGGCGACACTGGCTCGAGGGTGCAGTTCACCCTGTCATGGTTTGGACGGACCATAAAAATCTAGCCTATCTCCAGTCAGCTAAGAGACTCAATCCTCGACAGTCACGTTGGTCGTTATTCTTCTCTCGGTTTAACTTATCCATTTCTTTCCGCCCAGGATCCCGTAACGTGAAGCCTGACGCCCTGTCCAGGATTTTTTCCCCAGACGACTCTGAGAAGGAGCCTGCTCCCATTCTACCCCCAAGTTGTTCGGTAGCTATGGTGACCTGGGAAATCGAAGACCTGGTTAAGCAAGCACAGCGATCTGAGCCAGATCCGGGAACCGGCCCACCCAACAAGATCTACGTACCTACTGCTATTCGGGCTCGTGTCATCAGTTGGTTACACTCCTCAAAGTTTTCTGCTCATCCAGGCACCAGCAGAACCGTCGCACTGGTAAATCGACGTTTCTGGTGGCCGTCTGTCCAAAAGGACATTAAAGATTATGTCTCCGCCTGTCCCATTTGTGCTCGGAATAAGTCCTCTCATCAGCCTCCTTCCGGACTTCTTCAACCTTTGCCTACTCCCAAACGGCCCTGGTCGCACATAGCGATCGATTTTGTCACCGGCCTGCCCATTTCCAAAGGTATGACCACTATCTTGACCATCATAGATAGATTTTCTAAAGCTTGCCATTTAGTGGCTTTGAGAAAGCTGCCTTCGGCATATCAGACAGCTCAACTCCTAGTTAAGCATGTCTTTAGATTACATGGTATACCTATGGACATCCTCTCTGACCGAGGCCCACAGTTCACTGCTCAGGTTTGGAGAAATTTTTGTCGTGCTCTTGAAGCAAAGGCTTCACTCACCTCTGGTTATCATCCACAGTCAAATGGTCAAGTCGAACGAATGAACCAGGAGTTGGAGACCACCCTCAGATGTCTGACCACCACCAATCCGGCCGACTGGAGCGTTTACCTCCCCTGGGTGGAGTATGCGCATAACTCGCACGTGTCCTCTGCCACTGGATTATCCCCTTTTGAGGGCTCTTTAGGCTATCAACCCCCGCTGTTTCCGGCTGACGAAAAGGACATTTCGGTCACCTCCGTGCAGCACCACATTCGACGGTGTAAGGTCATCTGGGACAGGACTGTCGCCGCCCTTAACCGAACCGCTGCACAGAATCGTCGTTGGGCTGATCGTAAGAGGAGAGCTGCTCCCACGTTTGTTCCTGGTCAAAGGGTTTGGCTTTCCACAAGAGACATCCCCTTAAAATCAATGTCCAAGAAGTTGTCCCCTCGTTTCATTGGGCCTTATGAAATTGAGCGCCTTGTTGGCCCGTCGGCGGTTCGTCTGCGACTGCCATCTTCACTTCGTGTCCACCCCACGTTTCATGTGTCCCAGGTTAAACCGGTCCATTCCAGCCCCTTGTGCCCCCCGGCTGAGCCCCCCCCCACCTTGGACATTGATGGTCACCCGGCTTACTCGGTCCGCCAGATTGTAGACTCTCGGAGGCGTGGGAGAGGGTGGCAATACCTGGTGGACTGGGAGGGTTATGGTCCTGAGGACCGTTTATGGGTGCCGGGCTCGTTTATTTTGGATCCATCCCTTATTTCAGATTTTCGTTCTTCCCAGTCACTTGGCTCTTCTGGACCGCCAGGTGGCGGTCATTGAGGGGGGGGTAATGTTAGGATCCAGGTGGTGGGGATTAGTTTTTTCCTTTTCAGTACTTCACCAGTCCACCTGAGGGAGCCATCGGGTCACTCTGCTGGAGAGGCGTGCCCGCAGACTCCCAACTACCCGCACCTGAGGGGAATCATCGTTTGGAGCAGTATATAATCAGCAGACAGCCAACACTTCCTTGCCAGAGTGTTTGCCAGTTTTGGTACTCGAGCCCCTCAGTGTGATTTGACTAAATCTTCTTGTGTTTTGACCCGAGTCTGTTCAGGTTCTCAACCTACTCTCGTGACCTTACCCTCAGGAATCCTTTGGAGCCCACCAGTCCAGAAGTATCCATCTGTGACGCCTCTGCTGCCGACTCAGCTGCTCCCCTGTGGGGACACACCTGACCTGCCACCCTCCAACGTCTGGTTCCTTCCCAACCTGCCTCCATAGCTCTCTCCACTGCCTGGAACCCCGTTCCTCCATCCAATTGTCCAAGTAAGATCTGTACGCCCAACCAGTGGTTATCTCCATTCCCTACCCCCCCCCGTGAAGCCATTTTAACCTCTCTATTCCCTTGTGTGCAGACGCACCCGGACTCCGACCCGCTGACCTCCCTAGTCGGGCTACCTTGTTTGATTTTTTGTATTTTACAATAAACACTCTTTTCATCCATCTCTCTGTGAGGGTTTCTGCATGTGGGCTAAAAACATTAGACCAAGCATGACAAAGGTTTTTGTTGACTTTAGTTTACAGTCGATGCTTTTAGTTCCCAAAAACAAAATATTTCATAGCAGATTGTTGTTTTTTTTACCACTAGAGAAATACTTTCAGATAAAATGTTGAATTTTTCTACCTATAAAATGTCACTGCAGCAGCTTTTTTTCCCCCATCTTTACGAGGAATGCCACTGAGTGTATCGGGTGCTTTATTTTGTCATAAACACCAATTAAAAAGATCCAAGTCAATCCATCTATGACCAATTTAATATACATCTGTTCTTCGTATATTACAGAGAAAACACAAGCTTTTTCATTTGCTACTTTGATGATAATGACACGGCAAACTCAGTTCCTATTTAACAGTTTTACATTGAAAATTAGCTTTCTCGCTCTCTTTCTCTGAGTCTTTGTCTTGTTTTCTCTCTGCCTGCCTTGGCATGGGTCACAGGGTTATCAGCAGGGCTCCCGGACTGAAGCTGGTGGTGGAGACTCTAATTACTTCCCTCAAACCCATCGGAAACATTGTTCTCATCTGCTGTGCCTTTTTCATCATCTTTGGCATCCTCGGAGTTCAGGTACATGAAAGCATCTTCAGAAAAGTACCTTCCCTCTCGCCAAATAAAATTTATAAGCGGTGCACTGATTGCAGTTTTCTGGCCAATTGCCGATCTTTGAAAAGCCTGACCTGCCGGTTAAGCTGGCAAGAGTGGGGTGATAATTGTTGACCGATGGATAAGAACAGTTTCTGATTTGAGTATTGGCCGATGGTCGAGCTTCCAAAATTTAGAAAGTCGGGGCCAAGGATTATTATTCTATTTGTTGATTGTGTCAACTACTGACAGCATCTCTAGACAAAGACAAATCATCTGAACTAATGGAGGAAACTTGAATTAATGAGAACCAGCAGTCTCTCCCGTCATGCCTCTTTCCTCCCCACAGCTCAACCGGTGTTAATTTCAAAATCCCCGCCTGCATACGTTACTTTCCACACTCTCTGTCTACGACGTGTTTGATAGGAAGATTTATTTGAGAACCAAACGCATCATAGACGCTAAATATGAGATTACTTCAAAAGCTGCGTAAAAGGCAGTGTCTGGCTATGCTTACGAGTGTTGTCATGCCGTCGTCAGAATGTGTCTTTGTTCGCCTCGTTCGCTCATCTCTCCCTCTCCGTTTGCGTTTTTGCCTCTAAAGCTCTTCAAAGGCAAGTTCTACTACTGCGTGGGTCCGGACGTGAAGAACGTCACAAATAAAACGGACTGCATCAGAGCCGGTTACCGATGGGTTCATCACAAGTACAACTTTGACAACCTTGGACAGGTACGGGACAAAATCATTACCAAAAAAAAAAAAAAACAAAGATATTCCCTTTTGTCACGTCTGCATTATTTTAGAACCTGTAAACGTAGAGCTGTCCACAGAAGGTCGTTCTCTAAACGTGGGAGCTAATTCAGAAAGTATTTTGCTACAAAATTCTTTTTAAGAATGAAAATGATTCTTTTGATTTGCCATAAAATATTTTTTGGAGCTCTTGTTTGTAAGGGGGAAAAAAAAGAATTAATTACTGTGTTTAGATTATTACGGATCCTCCCAGGGGAAATGGGGAACATTTTTTTCTTTTGCATTCCCTTGCAATAAATTAGCAAATGCATCCTGTCCCAGTTTGTAAACACACCTACAAAAAGCCACAGTGAAAACATATTTATACATTCTTAACACTTTGGTGCATGAACTGGTTGAAAATCAATTTATTGCCGTGTCTTCATGTTTGTTTAAGATTGAAATGGACTGCGTATGAAAACGGCCCCGAAAACACACAAAAAGACACATTCAAACCTCAAATGACCTTGTTACTTTGTGAAAGTCTCTCAACAATAGTCCAAATAGTTTGAATTTTTTTTTTCTTTCTTCCCTTCTTACATAAAGTTTCTGGTTTTAGAAGGGATAGAAAGCCCATGTTTGACCCATTTTGCATTTTCATTTCACACATAATTGTGGTGCGTTTGTATCCTAAAGAAAAAGATAGAAAACAAACGAGAAACATGGGAAAACCTTACAAAGACCTTATACTGTATTAGAAAAACTGTCAGTGTTCAAGATGCAGCATGAATTGACTAGTACATTATAGCAAGGGAACGCCAAAATAAAAAAAAAAAAAACATAAATCACCCATGTCCCCTATGGGCCACCGTAGATAACAAATAAAGTAAAAGTACAAATTCCCTATTAGACAGGTATGATTTTAACCTAAGCGTGTGTTTTGCCTGTGTTCCCGTAGGCTCTTATGTCGCTGTTTGTTCTAGCATCAAAAGACGGCTGGGTTAACATCATGTACCACGGACTGGACGCAGTGGGGATTGACCAGCAGGTAGGAACAAACGCACGCGGCGTTCACTGGCCCATTTTTCACGCTCAGTCTAACCGTTCTTAACTCCTCGGTGTTGCAGTCCATTGGGTTTATGCACAGAGTGCATCATCAGATTTCAATCTGGATCGATTACCTTTTGTCAGGGTGACATTCTGTCTTTTTAGTTGGACGGTATGAATTCAGCCCTTCTGGTCCTGTGATTCCTCAGCCAGTTGGAGTTCCCTAATATTCCCTAACGTTCTATAACAGCGAGGCACACTTGGAGGCATCGTTATAAAAACTGCTACCAAACTTCAAACAGCTCCTGTTGATCTGAGTGTTTTAAAAACTCCAGCTTTCACCCGAAAAAACTTTTCAGACGGTCTGTGGAACTGAGCTGGAGGAGGATCAGTTCCAGTCATCTACAGTCATTCACTAATTGACTCCAGCTTTATGTTGTCGATACTACTGCTACACTAACCTATCTTTTTGAAATTATTTTATGTTTTCCTTTGTGAAAAAAAATCAACAAAGCTGATGGGGAAAACCATCAATCAACGATTTACTCCTAATCGTTTTTAACTACTTGTTTTATTTGCATTTCCCCATTTTTCAGAGCCGATATGACAAATAACCGAGGGGGGATTATATAACATGCAAGCCTTTTACATTTATTAAATCATTTATTTTAAACAATGTTCCAGTAGTTTTTGCAGTTTTATTTCTAATACAGTCAATATGAGGCTCCAACTAAGTTTGTTGTCCAGAATGATCCCGAAAAATGTTGTCTCATAAACTGTTTAACTCCATTTAGGGACACATTTCTTAACTTTATGTTTTGCTTGTGAAGGTTTGACCACATTGCAGTAATATAGTTATTAAAACTGTGTGTCAAAGATGCCATTTTTAATGCCATTCCACGTCTATTGGTTTATCTAGTTATTTTTGGTCTGTTAAAGTGCAACATTAGTCTTGTGAGCTTCCTAAAATAATGGCCTCAGTCATTTTCTGCCAAAAGTGATTTGTTTTTATGCCTAATATGTCTTGGAAAGATAGAGACTTTGATTTTTTTTTATTTTTAATTTTTTTGCCAAAACCTTTTTTGGCATAAAGAGACTGAGGTCATTCTTTTCGAAAGTTGACGATATGAGTCTTCTTGTTAACTGAATTGACATGAAGTGTTTGTATATTTCAGTCCATCATCAACTGATCCCACCACTTCCCTTAGAGGCAGTGTTGGGCAGCGTAGCTCATGTAAGATCAGCAAAAGAAAGAAGAAAAAGACGAAGATTCCTGACCTGACAGAACTTCTCAGTTCACATTTCGCAACACGTTTAGTGAACTACTGTGCCTCTTTTCATTTCTCTGAGTCTACAAGCTATCAAGATCCCCTCTGCTGTCGCCATGTTTGTTGTCGTCTGAGACGCTTCTCTAAATTTGGAAGCTAATTGAAAAACGCCCTCTAGTGACTCGGTTGCCCATCAACCGTGGCAACTTAATAAACGGCTTTTCAGGTCGAAGGGAGTGACTCTTGACAACGGCCCTATTTACATGCGTAAACGGAGCATAAATGGGGCCTTAATAGAGCACATCCGGTGGGCGGAGGGGAAGTTAAAATACTCAGACGGCGTCTTAAGACAAAATGTTCTGTTATTCGGCTTCGGGAAAGTAACAATGTTGCTGTAGCTGATTATTGCAGGTAGACATGCAGGGGGAACGTTTGGAGAACGTGGTTATTGAGTTATTAGACAGATCCAATGACATCAGTATATATATATATATATATATATATATATATATATATATATATATATATATATATATATATATATATAAATAAATAAACAGAGGACACTTAAAGGGGCAGTATTATGTGTTTCCCAGGCACATAGTCCCAATTTATAGCATAATTAAGTAACTATATGACCTTCAGAATGCTGTAAATATCAAATATGACTTAAAAGAAGTTTTACTTTGTAATTTAACACCATGAAATTGGCCCTTCGTCTCTTTAAAAGAGACAGCGTTTCTTTCTGAAATTTCGCCTTCAGGAAGCAATGACAACATGGCTCCTTTATTAACCCTTTAACAATGTTTTTAGCTGAGAAGTAGCTCCTATGAGCTCAGCAGATCCACAGTTCCACCAGGTGTTTGCTAATTGCTGCTGGCTAGTCTGAAGGAGCTGAGTAGGGTAGGGTTCCTCTGTGAGGTGGAAGCTCTGAAGCTTGGAAGCTACAGCTCTGGTGAGGAGCTTCATCCTTAAAGGCGGGGCTAGGCCCACCCAGGCGTTTTGTACAGCTAACTGGTTGCCATGGGAGATTAAAGGGTTTCTCAAACATGCATGAAAGAATCAAATCAACACTCTATGTATGTTTTTGATGAGAGAATAGCATTATAACATGATGTGAATCTCAAAGAAGTCAATTTTTACCTCTTATTTCCTCTTTAAAAAGTGAAAAAGAAAGTAAAAGAAAGCATTTTCTTCTCCGAGAAACTTCATCTTTGCAAACACCGCCCACGGTCGCCTCTGCGGTCTGACTTCTCTCTCGCTGCCGGAGCTCTCCTTAGTAACCGTGGCATCAGAGCTGTTGTACTTTCCACCTCAGCTTTGGGTTAGAAGTGTTTACAATGCAGTGTTTTCCACAGGAGTGACCATGAAGCCAGAGGATATAATGCAAATGCATCGTCTCTGGTGGCCGTCTCTTAAGAAAACGGCTCCATCAGTAAGAGCGGGCATCGTGCTGGATGAGTCAGTCTGCACGTCAGGGAATACCTCACCGCTCTCCAACTTTGCACAGCCTGACTAATTTCATTTACACTCCATGCTGAGCTTTCAGCACTTAGATTGAAAATGTGTCTCTCTCATCTCTGACTTTATTGCACCTGAAATAGATTTTTTTTTTGTTTCCTGATGATTATCTCCTCTTCTCTAAATCACCCCAGGTTTTTTTTTCTTCCTCCTTCCCACATTGTCTCCTTGCTTCTATCCTGTGCCTCGATTGTTGTCTCTCTTTTGTGTTTAGAGGCTTGAGGACCAATGGGAGTGGTCGTGTATGTGGTCGAGGCTTGGTAACGTCGCCGACTTAAACAAACAAGAGCTTATTTTATCTGTCAGGAGTCGCCTATAGAAACTCTGAGTCACAAAGATGCTGACCTGTGGAGATTCAGAAGGCTGTAATTAAGCACAGGCACAGTTTGTTTCTTCTAGATTTAGCCCAAGCCTTCTAAACATTAACAAGTGCAAATATTTTAAGGAAGCTTCTTAAAGTCTCTCGCTGGAGCCCAGTTTTCGATTCAGATCTGATCAAAGTCTGAGGTTTGAAAGAAACTCAATATTTTCTTTAAGCACTTTGCCAAATGATGAATTTGTCAGCTAGCAAAGGTGTAAACCTGAGACAAAGTAAGGGCAGGACTTAGAACGACACTAAAATCATCTGAACTGCTGAACTTGGCTCTTACTGACGTAGTGGCGTTACGAAAATTGCATCTTTCCTTGCCAAAGAAATACCGATTGACAGTAAGTGCAAAAACATCCAATGGCACAACACACCAAAACCACTGGCAAATGGCAGCGACCACACTCAAACACACACGCATGCCGTACTTCCTATTGAACTCTACAATCCTGTCCAAACTTAAGACCGGAGGAAAAAAATGTTTACCAAAATCTTACCAAGTATTTTTGGTCTAGTTTCTAGTGCAACTATCGTATTACACTTAACAGGAGACATATTAACTTACAATTAGTGTTCCAGCAAGGTTTGTGCTGAGATGGTTGATGTGGTGGGGTGTTCGAGAAGGCAGGACAATTCACTTCCCAGGTCAAGGTCTCCATTGAGTCTGACTGCAGCATCAATGTCAGGATCTGTGAGAGAACAGCCTAAGCTACAAAAATATATCTAAAAAAGGCACATAAAAAAATCTGCTCTGTTTGGACTTTGCAACCAGCACTAAAGATAGAAGACAGAAATATGGATGAAAGTTGTTTTTTTTTGTTGATGAGAAAATGTTTAATCTGAACCTGATGGCTTCCATGTCATTAGCATCACAAGGTCATCCAACTAAAAGAGTTTTTCCCTTCAATGGAAACGTTGCAATAGACATCCGTCTTTACACTGACTGGGTTTGTCAACAGGACAATACAACAGTTAACAATGGCAGAAAGGACTTGTTCCTGGAGCATAATGTCCTTTAAGGCCTTCTTCAATGTTACACTGTTACTCTAAAGGTTCATGCACTTTGTAGTCGTTCTTGACCATAAGGAGTAACATTCCCACAAGCCTCATGAAAACACATCAGGAATGGAGATATAAAAAAAAAATTCCCTTCTCACCCTCCGCGGGTGGTCTGTTTCATCCTCTGAGCTCGGGTCCTCTACCAGAGGCCTGGGAGCTTGAGGGTTCTGCGCAGTATCTTGGCTGTGCCTAGAACTGCACATTTCTGGACTGAGATGTCTGATGTTGTTCCTGGGATCTGTTTGAGCCACTGCTCCAGTTTGGGGGTGACTGCCCCGAGGGCCCCGATGACCACAGGCACCACTGTGGTCTTCACCTTCCAGGTCTTTTCCAGTTCCTCCCTGAGGCCCTGGTATTTCTCCAATTTCTCATGCTCCTTTTTCCTGATGTTGTAGTCACTTGGTATTGCTACATCCACCACAACGGCTTTCCTCTGTTCTTTATCCACCACCACAATGTCCGGTTGGTTCGCCATTACCATCTTGTCTGTCTGCATCTGGAAGTCCCACAGGATCTTAGCTCAATCATTCTCCACCACTTTTGGGGGTGTTCCCCACTTTGATCTCGGGGCTTCCAGTCCATATTCTGCACAGATGTTCCTGTACACTATGCCTGCCACTTGGTTATGTCGTTCCATGTATGCTTTCCCTGCCAGCATCTTGCACCCTGCTATTATGTGCTGGACTGTCTCAGGGGCCTCCTTGCACAACCTACACCTTGGGTCTTGTCTGGTGTGGTAGATCTGAGCCTCTATTGCTCTGGTGTTTAGGGCCTGTTCCTGGGCGGCCAGGATGAGAGCCTCTGTGATGTCCTTGAGTCCAGCTTACTCCAGCCATTGGCAGGTTTTCCTGACATCAGCCACTTCAGTTATTTGTCGGTGGTACATCCCATGTAGGGGCTTGTCCTCCCATGATGGTACTTCCAGCACCTTGTCTTCTGTCCCCATTGCCTGAGACATTCGCTGAGCACATCGTCTGTTGAGGCTTTGTCCTTGATGTATTTATGGATCTTGGATGTTTCATCTTGGACAGTGGCTCTCACACTCACTAGTCCTCTGCCTCCTTCCTTACGGCTCGTGTACAGTCTCAGGGTGCTGGATTTGGGGTGGAACCCTCCATGCATGGTTAGTAGCTTCCGAGTCTTAATATCTGTGGTCTTTATCTCCTCCATTGGCCATCTAATTATTCCTGCGGGGTATCTGATTAGTGGTAAGGAATAGCCGTTTATTGCACGGATCTTGTTCTTGCCATTGAGCTGGCTTCTCAGGACTTGCCTTATTCGTTGGAGGTATTTGGCTGTGGCTCCTTTCCTTGTGACCTCATCGAGGTTGCCATTTGCTTGTGGTATTCCCAGGTACTTGTAACTGTGCTCTATGTCTGCTATTGTTCCTTCTGGGAGTGAGACCCCTTCTGTGTAGACGACCTTCCCTCTCTTTGTAACCATCCGACCACACTTCTCTAGTCCGAATGACATCCCAATGTCAGTGCTGTAGATCTTGGTGGTGTGGATCAGTGAGTCAATGTCTCGCTCGCTCTCGGCGTACAGCTTGATGTCATCCATGTAGAGGAGGAGACTGATTGTGGCCCCATTCTTGAGTCGGAATCCGTAGCCAGTCTTGTTGATGATTTGGCTGAGGGGGTTCAGGCCTATGCAGAATAGCAGTGGGGAGAGAGCATCTCCTTGGTATATGCCACATTTGATGGACACTTGTGCAAGTGGTTTGCAGTTGGCTTCAAAGGTAGTTTTTGCAATGAAGGCTCTTAGAGTCCTATTGTTGTTGTACATCTCTAAGCATTCAATGATCCAAGTGTGTGGCATTGAGTTATAGGCTTTCTTGTAATCAATCCAAGCCGTGCACAGGTTGGTGTGTCGGGTTTTACAGTCTCAGGCGACTGTGTGGTCTACCAGGAGTTGGTGTTTGGCTCCTCTGCCATTTATGCCTAGGCCCTTCTGTGCCGTGCTTCTGGATCAGGATTGTCCGCCCTTCAGTTAACCATTCAGAGTGAGTCCCATTTTGTAGCAGCTGGTTCAGTTGACAGTCGCTCATGTAGGGCAGTGAGTTTTTTCAGCCAGGCATGGATCATGTCAGGTCCTGGTGCTGTCCAGTTTTTCATACCTCAGACTCTTTCCTGGACATCTGCCACAGTGATGGTTACTGGGGCTTGTTGAGGGAGGTTGCTGTGGTCCTCTCGTAGAGGACCACAGCACTGTTGTAGGATGCCTCCCTTTCCAGTATTGTTCAGTCTCCAGCCTTGGTGGGTCTGCTCTGTTGTTATTACCCTGCCATTGGGAGAACACGTTAGCTGGTTGGGTGGAGAAGAGCCGTTTGCGGATGTTGGAACACTGAGCTACTAGTTGTTTGGCAGTTAGTGTTGACTGGGGATGTTGAACTAACCATTCCTTCCTCTCTGACTAGGGTTACTTGAGTAGTAGCATTTCAACCTCTCGCCTATTTCCGTCTTGTTGTTCCAGTAGCCCATTTGTCATCAAGGTGCTCTGGTTCCCCAGCACCTGATGCAGACCTTGTTTGGCCGGGCGACGTCATGCTTATTATCAATGTCTCTCATGGTATGAGGTAGTCTTGCCTAAGGACCCACACTGGATAGCTCAATGTCACTGTTGTATGTTTGCCCCAGCCTGGATTCAAACCCAGGTCTCGTCTCCTGGGTGAAAGGCTGGTGACTTACCCATTGAGCTATACAGTCAGCTATATATATCGCTGACTGTATCTGACTGTATATATATAGCTGACTGTATATATATATATATATATATATATATATATATATATATATATATATACATAAGTTATCAACACAAGTAGTGGACTTACTCATTTCTGAGCCTGTTTTTTTTGACATTGTAGTTCTAGTTTTGTTTTTTTGCATTTTTATCTTAAACGTTTTATCAATAAATTAACATCTTCTTTAACTCTAAAGCATTTTGTCAACTTTTTCTTTTGTTTCCTTTCTCTGCATTTTGTTTTTCAAATTCAGATTTCTAACTTATCCAAATGATGCTTAAATACAAAAACCTCGTACTTTGCAAAAACACAAAATCTTACCAAATATTTTGGGTCTAGTTTCTTGTGAAAATATCTTCAAACACTTGAAATAGGACAAACCTAGCTTACAAGTTATTTTTTAGCCTCATGCAGAAGCTTGTTTTGTTTAATTCCTTAATATTAATTTAAAAATAAACAAACAAGTAACAATACTTGGAAAGATTGTGTTTTTCCAGTATATACCTGGTTTTGATATTGACATTTACACGCAGATGATCCTGTTTTTTTTTTGTTTTTTTTTTTTGGTCTTTTGCACCAATGGTGTGGAAATGTTATCTTGTCATTTTTCAATTAACTGAAAAGCTTACTTTGTTATTTCACAGTTCAGCACTTTTCATTTATTACAGATTATTTTATTTTCAGCTACATTGAATCTGTTTTTTTGTTTTGTTTTTAAATTCCAATCTGTCCATGCTTGTGGTTTCTTATTCCATAAGAATCACTTTTTTTTCCATCCCTGTCATTTATCATTTCATTTGTTTCTCTCCTCCTCCTCCTCTCTCCAGCCGTTGACCAACAACAATCCGTGGATGCTGCTCTACTTCATCTCGTTCCTCCTGATCGTCAGCTTCTTCGTCCTCAACATGTTCGTGGGAGTGGTCGTGGAGAACTTCCACAAGTGTCGACAGCACCAGGAAGTGGAGGAGGCGAGGCGCAGAGAGGAAAAGCGCCAGCGTCGCATGGAAAAGAAGAGGAGAAGTAAGAAAGAGAAAACTGTGGATTGACAAGTAGAGGTAGTAAATTAGGTGAGATTTTAAGAAGTGGTGAGTTTATGAAGGTGAAGGTGAGTTTATGAAGGTGAAGGTGGGGAAGGTGAAGATCTGAGCGGGGAGAAGTAGACGGCATGGGGACTGAACTGGTTTTATTTCAAATTGTCTCAAAACCGAATCCTGTTTATTTTTGATCTTTCCATTTATTTATTTTAATCCTTAATCTGACATTTTGCCATCTTGTCGTGCAGAAGCCCAGAAACTGCCTTACTATTCTTCCTACGGCCATACTCGGCTGGCCATCCATGCTCTGTGCACCAGCCACTACCTGGACCTTGTGATCACCTTTATCATCTGCATCAACGTCATCACCATGTCCCTGGAGCACTACAGCCAGCCACAGGTGAACACGCGTCTTGGTTCAGAGGGATTTTGTGGATTCTTTAGGGCGTCAGGACATCTGGTGATGATTGGCTGTTGGATCTCTTGCAAACGCCTGCTGCAGATTTCTGTCTGCTGTTTGTTTTTGATTATTTTTACTTATCTCAATAGAGTTTTCTGCTCTTCTATACCAACCCATTGTGATATAAGCACAATATGCATAAATCCATGAGAGATTTTCACTGTACAGTAATTAGAACTTTTTCAAGCTGCAATACCAATATTACAGCTTTGAGTATCGGTCGATACCGATACTGACAGAATACGATACCAGCAGGAATAATACAGATTTGATTATTTATGGGAAATATTAGAAGACATCTGATCAGGTGATATTACTCAGAGAACAATAGTCAATAACAGTAGGTATGAGAACAACCTGTAACTCAGATGAGAAGGGTATTTTATATATATTAGATGAATGGGCCAATAGGTTTGGCTAACGGAGCATGGTTGGGTGTTTAAATGACACACAAAGGCAGTTAAATGAATTTAAAGAACAACTGGCTTTAGTGACATAAACCATAAAATTGACAAACAGTTGTACAAGACACCCAATTATGAAAATAAAATTACACACAATAAAATACAAGAAATAATAATACTTGGCCAAGTGCTAGTTCTCAGTTTTAAATCTTTTGGGTGCACCCTGGTAATCTGAATTCTAAATAGTAATAGGCAACAGATTAATCAATTTCAGTTCCAATTAGGTTCAACTCAACACCGTTCACATGAGGAGAATTTCCTACACAGCAGTTTGTTATAAAGTTCCAAATAAAAACTGGTCCAAAAGGAAAGGTCAGAAATTCCAGGATTAAACAATAAGAATGAAAAATGTCAGCCAGTGGTCTCACTCATAACCAACTGTGTGTGAAGATGTGAGTGATACAGGCCTACCACACTGCGGGGTGCAGCAGGACTCCAAATGGAAAAGAAGGAATCCAGTTCTTTCTAAGCCCAGGTGGGAAGGCTCGCCATCAAAGTCGCAGGAAGAATCCACCTCAGGAACAATCCAGCATAAAAAAACCTGACCTGTCAACAGAAAGGACCAGCAGAATAATAGAATTTTATGAAGCTATCTAGCTTTAATCCTTAAATCATGTTTCTGTCGACATCATATTTGACATCAATTTGTTATCAAATAATTTGCAATAAAACAATTCTCCCTTACCTCAATGCAGTATTTCACTACATTGTCAATTTACTTTTCTGTAAATTGCAAAAGCATTTTTTTTCAAACACAATATTAAACATTACATTTTACCCAAAATCAGTAAAAGTTTACATTTGAATAATTAAATAGTTCAGATAAATATTATTCAACAAAAATGTGATCAACAGAACAAAAACCCAAATGAAAGGCACAGAATATGCTCACCGATCTCAATGCGACACGTTTGGGACAACAATAACCATATTGTGGTTATTGTTGTCCCTTGCAAGTCATCATGTAATCAGAATTCAGACCCAATCAGTCTGAATTCTGATTGGGTCCGGACTGAGACTGTGGGGCACTAGATAATGTAATAAGCATATTTTCCATGCTTTAACCTCAATAATATGTGCTTTCATCGTGAACAAAGTAAGAATACACTATAATTTAGGCTTTACCTTCAGCTGAACGGAGAACGAGATGAACTTCGAGGAAACCAGTAGCCAATAAGAGCTAACGAGGCTAACGAGTTCGCTCTTGCAGCTGTAGTCTGAATTCTGATTGGTTTAAACACACTGGAAACTAAACTTTCTATTGGCAAGGTATACCACTAGCTTCCCTAACCTCCGTTACTTAAAGAGGCATCACCATTTTATGTGGGTTACAAACCGACCCCATGTGGGTTTGCATGCAGGTTACAACTTCTGCTGGACAGAAATGCTGTAGAGGACTAAATGCTGTAGAGGACTAAATGCTGGAGAGGACTAAATGCTGGAGAGGACTGCTTCTGTTGGTGTTCTTGCATCACAGATTTTAGACACAGGCTAATATAATCCGATACTCTTTTTTCTTGGCTAATATCCAACCAATATCCAATATCAATATCGGATCAAGGCAATACTTATAGCAATCTCGAACAAATACACCAAAATGTCATAGTCTTACATAGAATCATGAAATTGCTTTTACTTAAAACAAAAAAAAAATAATATTTCTTCTGAAATGTTGGAACATATTGATTATTACAGTTGTACTAGCAGTAGACCTGGAGTATTCATGGAGGTTAGAGCCCAAAACCTCCTGAAATCTGAAAATACTTATAATTATATTAATAGCTTGAACTAAAAAATTTACGTCTGCATAGATTTTAATATTCATTAATAAACATGGACAGTGGATGCCGTCCGTGTTTATTACCACAGTAGCTAACATCCAATATTACCTTCATATCTGTCCTTAGGCATACAGCCAATCAGCACTAAGGAAAGCAAAAGGTGCTTCTGGATTGGCTGCTTTGTAAATCCCAGCCAATACCATGCCAAGCAGCAATGCACATTTGTATTTTTAGCTTCCAGAGCTGCATTTTCCTTTCAAATCCACTAAAACAATCAACTAATATGCAACTACACTCCATAGGAAAATCATCAAGTATGTGAATTCACATATACTGAACTACAAAGAAGCAGAGGTCTACTGTATGGCGTTTCTATTAGTTTACATGATGACTTGCAAGGAGTTTATTATAAAGCTTCATGTAACTGAAGTTGTTTGCAGGATATGATAGAAATTACCGAAGCTTCTTTAGCTTCTGCTTCTCTCCATCTATATGCAAATGAGATTTAATCATCATGTGTTTTCAATACCTCATTAATTGCAGAGCAGTAGCTAAAAAACAACAAAAAACAAATGTTGCGTATTTCCTCTCCAGAGTCGCATATAATTTACTTGTCTGTCTCAATTAAACTCGCCTCTATTAAGAGAGATTTTGTTGGAGATCATTTGCTCCTTCTGTCAAAACACACTCACTGAGCAACAATCCTCATAACCAGTTGAGATTATGTTTTCCTGAGTTCTCAAGTTAAAGCAATAAATAAATGAGCAGCAGAATCATATGAAACGAACAAAGAAAAAAAAGTCCAGACAGAAGACATATTAAAGTTTGCATTACTGATGCCGTTTCTGTTTTCACACTTTTCTTTTTTTCTCTTTGAACTTTTCTGCTGTCAGTCCCTTGAGACCACCCTGAAGTATTGCAACTACTTCTTCACCTCCACTTTTGTCATCGAGGCGTCTCTCAAGCTAGTGGCCTTCGGCTTCCGCCGCTTCTTCAAGGACAGGTAGACCTCCGGCTGTCTAACAGATGCCTGCTTTCTCATTTTGACTGTATCGTACATTAATGTGCTTTTTATAATCACGCTCTGCTTCTGTATATGTTAATACTGGACATGACAGTGCAGCCTAGTTTTTTTTGTTGTTTTTTTTACCATTGGCAGATTTAAGTGTAATTTTCTAATTTTACCAGCATGTTGAATGCTAACGTTTTTACAGTTCTCAGCCAGTAGCTAAAAATGATACTCAAGTAAGAGTATCACTACTTCAACATATTTCTACTCAGGTCAAAGAAAAAAGTATCCGCCCAAGAAATTACTTAAGTAAGAGTAAAAAAGTATTTGGTAAAAAAAAAAAGTCTACTCAAGTACTGAGTAATATTTTAAAAATATGTCATCAGTTGAACCAAAATATAAAGTTAAGTGGAAATTTTGGTATTTTAAGAACCAAATGACAATAAACCGTGTACATAACAGAAAAATAATGAAATCAGCCAAAAGAAAGTTTTTCCAAATCAGTTTCTTTCAATAAAAACTGATGAAACTTTAACAAAAACCGCAGGTGTGTGTCTGAGTCTGGTGAAGTTTTGTTTAAAACATGCTTGTTGTTCATTCGGTGGGTAGAGAATCCAGAAATTTTACTCAAGTAAGAGTAGAAATACTTCAAAAAAAACATTACTCAAAGTATAGTAGTAAAAATACTCCTAAAAGTACATTTTTTCAAAAATGTTACTCAAGTAAATGTAACTAGTTAGTACCCAACTCTGTGTATGAACTCCTGAAAGCATCACTCATGTGATCATAGACTGCTGGGCAGCTTCTTAATCTGTTGATTTTTGTGTCTTTTTGTCTCGTTATGAAAAACCTGAAGCCAAAGTTTCATTTCTCGTCTGTCCACTTCCAGCAGCAGAAAAGCCCCAAAGTTACGACGCTGCCAGCCTTCACAGTTGGAATAATATTCTTGGGCTTGTGCAAGCTTCTCTGTTTCTCCTCCAAATGTAAATGGTCATTAGGAAATGTTTCCCAGATCTGAGATCTTTGTCCCCAAGAGGATTTGTCAATTGTAATCTGGCTTCTTATCCTTGCATGATGAACCAAATGCCATTTTATATTTTATATTTTTTCTGTAGCAAATATTACGGATTCAGTTTATCGCTAACATTTTGTCTTTAAATACTGCTCCCATCTGCACACTGGTCTGTTTGCAAATATCACTCAGAAGTTGGCAACGTTTATGCACAGTTGAAACCACTGAATAAAAAAATACAAACACTTTTTTTCTCAGTCTTCTGCCAAAGTTTGACCCAACTCATACAGTTTAAAACATACTGACCACTGACCCATCTATATAAGCTTTTGAATTTGAGGAAAGTTGCATATATATATATATATATATATATATATATATATATAATTGCCTTGATCAAGTTTTCTGGAATTTAGCAAATGGAAATAATTTTGGTCATTCTAACTGAGCAAACAAGAAAAGTTTGGTCTGGTTTAACATCACATGGTTAGAAAGAAAATGGGTTTGTGTCTTTTTATTTAGTGTATGTAAATATTTGGCTTCTACTGCAGATAATGTGTGTGTGTCTAATCTACCTAGCAGTGCTTACAGTAGTTACTCATCTTAAGAAAATGCAAATAAGGTGAATTTGTGGCCAAATTATTTGAGACTATACTTTCAATTAGCTATTAGCATCTCCATTCCATTATTGTTATTAATATTAATGACAGCACCAGCCTTTCAAGTTATGGCCAAATGGTAGCAATTCATCTGCCGGGTTAGAAAGTCAAGCAAATTGCGCAACAAGTTCATACAAAGCATTAATATTCATTGCAAAATTAGTATAATTTGGGCTTTTTGTTTGTGAATTCCTAAATTTCAGAGCTACACACTTAATTAGGCAAATCTCTGCTCCTTTTTTTGTCTGATTAATGTCTAATTTAACATCTCGGATATTAGAGCTTTTGTTGTGTGTGTGTGTGCGTGCGTGCGTGCGTGCGTGCGTGCGTGTGTGTGCAGGTGGAATCAGCTGGACTTGGCTATCGTTCTGCTGTCGGTGATGGGCATCACTCTGGAGGAGATCGAGATCAACGCCTCCCTTCCCATCAACCCCACCATCATCAGGATCATGAGGGTGCTCCGGATAGCGCGAGGTAATTCCCCGAATAGTCGATGCAACAACAACAACAACAAAAAGCACAAAGACAACAAACGCTTCATACCTCAAGCAGCTGCATCACTTGTATACAGTAGCTGCCTCTGTTGCTGCTAAATAAAGCCGATTTATTAGTGGTTTTAAATGTCTCCCGTTTGGCACTTTGCTTCCTCATATTTAGAGGAAATTAAAGCAGACCCCCGTCGGGGCTTACAGTGTACTTTAACTTCACACTGAAGAGGATGAAGTCTAATCACATCAATCATGTATAATCCTCACCCGTTTATGTTCACCCTTTGCCCTCCGCTGGGTTGCTGAGGGACTGCTGAGAGGACCCGCGGGTAATATGCTAATTACTTTGCAACAGCTAGCTGTAATTTGGAAGCAAGAGGGGCATTTGACCGTGCCAGGACTACAAGTGACTTATAGTCTTTTTTTTATGCTCTGAACTCTGGAAAAACCTTCCTTGACTTCTGAAAATGACACAGAAAATATTTAAAGTTTATGTTATTTTCTGTATTATGACTAAACTATTATTATTCTGTCTTGTGCCACCGTTTTGTGTTTCTGTCTGTTAATAGAATGTTACACGTTTTGTTGAAGAGAATATAAATGTGATTGACTAATATGGTTTGAAAATGCACTCTGCAATGTTAAAGAGCTCCACTTTTGTCTACATTTTGTGAAGGAGACAGATGCGCTCATGTCCTCTTCAGAGGTTTCCATGTTGTTTTCTTCAGTGGTTCTTGATGCAGCGCCACCACAGGCAAGGAGGGGAACAGGTTGCTCATAGGACTTGGTTTGTTGGATGCATTGCGGTGTGAAAGCGAACCACAGCAGCTGAAAATGCAACAAAATATGTTTGGTCCCCAATCGCATTGAGTCTACCGGGTGTGAAAACACCGTGTAACAATAAAAGAAACCCTATTCTGCAAAAATATTTTTTCTTTCTGTGCATTGTTATTAATTCTGGCATTATTTTTCCATGTAGTTTTTGCTATGATGTTTCAGTTAATTTTTTTTTTCTATCTCTGGACTCATCAAACATCACAATCATCTCAAACAGTTTTGTCTTATGTAAGCAGAGCACAGCTGACTAAAGCTCCCATATTTCCGGCCGTCGAGCACACAGCCAAACAAACACAGAGCCTTGACATTATAGCTCTGCCAAGCCCAGCCGCCCCTGCCAGGGACCCAAGACTAATATTGAAGTCATCATTTACAGACATAATATTGAAATCCTCTGCAGCAAGCCATTCACACAGGCTCCACCAATCTGAGAGCAAACACAAAACTTCAGATTTGGAATCCCTTCTCTGGGACAGAGCCGGGGATGTTTGGATTTTAGGATCTGAGCTGCTTACATTAAGGTTTTACATGGACCGGCAGCGGCATTTTTGATCCGATCGCCACAATATGAGCCAAGAAAGGAGATGAGCAACCAGATATTTTATGTAAACATAAATGTGATGACACCTTTTCAGTTTCTCCTCTGGATAAGATGTAAATGTATTAATTTGCCACATCCTTTAGACCAAAGTTGAATCTCTCCTTCTGGGCTTTTAACAGAAGATTACTATGGGGCAATGACAAAATAAAATGTATATTACTGCACACCAATAACAATTAAACTGCCTTTAATTGTTATTTATTGCTATCTATTGGCATATCAACCTTTATCTTGTAA
Source organism: Poecilia reticulata (assembly GCF_904066995.2). Classification (NCBI taxonomy): domain Eukaryota; kingdom Metazoa; phylum Chordata; class Actinopteri; order Cyprinodontiformes; family Poeciliidae; genus Poecilia; species Poecilia reticulata. The sequence goes on along the minus strand of NC_088830.1, from coordinate 6,530,887 downwards.
TTATTAAGCACAACTAGTTTTTTTAAATGACCGAATTCTGCCATAAATATGTTTTCAGTACCCAACTACTGTACTCGCTTTAAATAAACTGTAAGCGTGGATTTTATTACATGTTGCATCTGATCAGAATGAGCTATTGTTAAATGCATAGGAGAAGTGTAAAGAAAATGGTGTTTCTGCTGTAATAACACAAAAAGTGTAATTAATTCAAACATTTTGATACACCAAACTATTTTAGTGTCGCAAATTGACAGTGCTGAGTGTTAATATTTATCCAAAGATCAGTTTGTATTGAATCTCCAGACATTTACCACACATGTTGCCTCATAGAACGTTTTTTTTAAGCGTGTTTGGGCCTGTTTGCATTTTGGAAAATGTCTTTGAATGTCGACAGGTCTGCCATTGATCTGGATTTCTCCAGAAGAATTTCTACCAGGCCAATTCACACTAACAGCCGCTTCGTTCGGCTCACCTCTTCTCTCTTTGCAGTGGAGGACGGTTGTTTACAACGCAGGCTATATCCGCTAAGCTTCCGAGCGTCAAACTAGCATATCACCGACACGTCCAAACTTTAGCGATTGGGTCAAATTTAACAGAGTCCACGCCACCAGGAAGCAATCGTTTCTCAACGTTGGAGGGTCCAAGAGGACGAAGTGAGGCGTAGAACAAGGGAGCTGTGTTTCACCAGGCTAGCATCAATCCACACAGCTTAGCTTTTCCAAATCCTAACTCGTATTGACATCTAGTGCTGATACGTTTCACTTTGAAGTAATTAATTTTAAAAATGATTTGCCATTTTTAGCATTGAGTAATTTGTGTTTAATGAATGCTTATGCTAGATAGCGGTTATTTAATGGGTATAAAGTGCTACAGTGTATATCTATTATTTTTGTTCGTTAGTTCCAAGGAGTAGCATGAACTCTTTTGTAAAAGTAAAGTATTTTAGAATACAGCACTTCATGACTGCAGTCTTTGTAAAAAGATATTCAGTGCATTAAAAAAAAATCTGTCTTTATGTTTGAATTAGAATCATAAAACAATTTACATTTCTATAAAAACTTTAGCAATAGAATATTTATCTTTGTAAACACACATCCATATCCCTGTTATCTGTGGAGCAGTACGCATCTCCAGTGATGCACATGTGGATTTCTCTCCAGCAGCGTCCGTGTTCCTTCAGAAATTGGACGCCTGGGAACAGCGGAGGGTCTCCTGCGTGGCGTCCAGAAACACATTCCCCCTCTATTGATCATTTCTCTCGCTCTCTCTCGTGTTGCCTGTCAGTCTCTAATGTGTCTTGATTACTCACCTCTGTTTTAGGCAGGACTTTTTTTCCCAGTTTTCTGTTTCACCGGTTTTTTTTTTTCTTTCGATACCTGAACTGCATTGCCTTTCAAGCTTGTCCGTGGCGTTTGGAAAATCTACCAAAATTGGATGGTTTGTCCTGTGGCCAAACTTCTCTTATCGTCTGCCATCTCTTCCCAGTGCTGAAATTACTGAAAATGGCAACTGGCATGAGGGCCCTGCTGGACACAGTGGTCCAGGCTCTTCCTCAGGTATGTCTCATCACACACGCACGCGCACGCACGCACGCACACACACACACACACACCCACACACACACACACACACACACGCACCTCGCAGTATCTTCCCTTAGCTTATTGCGAGGACACCTAGGAGCTAATTAACATTTGCTAAATGATAAACGACCAGAAACTGTGACTGGTCCCAGAGAATTACTGACTTTCAGGAAGTCAGGTTATGGCAAAGTTCTTCTCCCTAATGCCATGAAAATCTGTCTTCGGCCTTTTTATCTGAATTTTTGGGAAATAAAGGAACTCGTGTTGCACAAAGTTAAGGGTTTTATTCCCAAAGCTATTAATAAGACGAGCAGCTGAAGATTTTGTGCTCCTTCAGTACACAAAGACTCGGCACTCAAGCATTTCCTTCATTTTCATGTGCTGTTAAGTATGAAAGTATGTGAACAATGGCTGGATTTTAGTCCTGTTAGCTTCACTGAGACGTGTAAGGTTAGAACTTTATTGGACATTGGTTTCCAGTGCTGACTTTTAGCTTCAACAAAGGAGTGTTCAAATAAAATATGAAAAAAGACGGAAGAATCACAGAACCACAGCTGGCGAGAGCGTAAACATACCTGCTTAAAGGGGCGGTGTTATGCTAAATTGACCTTGAAGTCATTGTCGTCGTCTTGAAAATGAAGAGCAGCTCTCCCAGCTCCTTCAGACTAGCCAGCACCAATTAGCAAACACTGTGCATCTACTGAACTCATTATACGAGCTAATATTCTGTACAACACTGGCAAAAACATTGCTAAAGGGTTAACAGAGGAGCCATGTTGTGAAGGTGGAGTATTGGAAATAGCAGGACTTTCTTAAAGAGACAGAGGCCTAATTTCAGTGCCTTCAATTACAAAGTTAAATTTCTTTGAAGTCATATCTGATTAACATACAGTATTTTTATAGTTCCTTGTTTGTGCTATAAAGTGATTCTGTGTGGCTGAAAACACATAACGCTGTCCCTTTAAGTAGGTTATTTAAAAAAACAAATCTAAAACCTTTTTCAACAGATCTTCCTTTTTTATTTATTTGAATCATTTAATCTTTTTCATTTGCATTAATCCTTCACACCATCTGTGTTCTCTGCTGTCTCCAGGGCGTTTCCCTGTGTATCGGGAAAAGCTTCATTCCGTTTCCAAATCATCATCAATTTATGAAGCGCTCTTAGCACAACAGATTAAGTAATAACAGATGATATCAGTCTCACTTTACATCTAATAGTGAGAAAGCACCCGGGTTTCAGCTGTATGTGTTTATCAAGTATCTTCAAATTTAACAGTGTGTATAGAGTCATACATGAAAAGGTGGATGGTGTGTGTGAGGAACTGCCTCCTGAATGGAGACTCAGTGGTCTAACTCCTGGTTTCTTCCTGATTAAAAGTCAGTGTTTTTGGGGAATGGATCTGAATATTTGGCTGATTGAAGAAAAAACAAATGTACATGATGTATATTTTAGAAATTCCAAGTTCTTCCCACATTTTTCAACGACCTAGAAATGTTTGTATAAATTATATAAGTATCTCTCAAAAGATAATCAATGTAAACTGGGCAGGTTTGGAACCCCTAAACGTTCCTAATGCAACATAATGCATGTTGGTACAAAGTTTATTTTAAACTTATATTTTCTATTATCTGCACATAACAGATGTTGCAATTTTATATCAGATTGGTAATTGTCAATATGTGACACAATGCTATTCCACTTTACAATCGAACAAAATGACATATCAAGACTTTTGATTATTAGTAGAAAATAAGTGACTCATAGTTATTCCCTGCCTTTCAAACTGGCACTACTGTTATTTGAATTTTTTTTATCCAAGTACTTTTGTAATGAGATCTTGCCTGGATACAAAACTGTTGTGATAATTAGGAAAAACAGATGCTTATTTATTAAAATTGCTTCCCCAGAAGTGCCACTAATGCCGTTAGAGTGTAGAAGGTGATGAAGACAAAAAACCAGCAGGTGCTCCATCATAGCTGCCGATCAATTTTATTTTATTTTTTCCGTGCTAATGAGGGACTAAAAAGATGCCTGCAGAGATAAATTACATCAAATTTTCAAGATGGGAATATAAACTCCCAAAACCAAGCGTTAAAAAATATATACTTCTTTTCTTCTAATAGTGGCAAAATAGGAGGACATGTCATTATTCTTTCTCTGTGTCTCTCTGAAGTGTGATCAGCTTTTCTGCAGATAACATAAAACTTACATTTGGTCCTTTGTCTCCTTTCTCAAACACTGTGGAGCCATGTATTTCTGCTTTTTCTTGTTTTTGAATGCATTAAAAATGCCTAATGGAACTGGAGTTGTTTCTCCTTAAAACAGCTCTTTATGGAAGATGCCACTAATGGACTCAGGTGTTCACCAAATTTTCTCTTTCAAAGTTTTTTTTTCTTTCTTGTTATTAGTATATCATTTTAACAGCAGCCTTTCTCTAATGCATTAAGGCAAATTTCCACAAAAATACTTTTTGTCCAACGTGTTAGCTCTCCTTTCATTATGTTCCTCAATTTGTGTGACAGAAGATTGGACCAAAGGGAATTACAAACACAGGGCATCACAAAAAAAAACTTTAAAAAAATACATTACAGAGATTTACCTTTAATATAGCTGGCCATGTCAGAAGCCATGTCTCCAATATTCACTTAAAGTCAGTTAATTCAGTATTCTTCAAAAAGGATAAATTACATGTTCCCATTGTCATTTTCCTTAAAACATCACCACTGGACATATATGTATAAAAATCTCACAGCATTATGATGCTAACACAACAGTTTTCAGCAAAAACATGCAGTCATGTTCAGTAAGTCAGAATACTGGGTCCAACGAGGCTAGTTTGTCAGATTAAAAGATGTTTTGAAAATGCTTTCCATTGAGCGCATATTTCTGTTTTAGAAATGTTATTGATATGATGTAGTAATCTAATCTTAAAGTTGTGCTTTCATCACCTGTAAACAAAGAGATATGATATTTAACAGAAATATGATATTTAACAGAAATAAAGGCTGCAAAACCTCCGTCTGTGTGTAATTAATCTACATAATGTGTTTCACTCAGTAAATTGAGTTGCTGAAATAAACATCAAATTTCAAATGTATTAATTGTGATTATATAACGTGACCTTATTGTTTGTATTTATTATCAAAAAGCATCAATTGTGGCAGAAATCAACAATGATTATCAGTTCTGAAATCTATTAGCTGTATTTTGATCGACCTGATCAGAAACACACACGGACTTTAGTTGTAGTTTTTAAAGAGGCGGTAGGTACCATTTTCCAGGCACATACAGTAGCATTTTAAAGCACAATAAAGTATCATCTTGATTTGTGAGACGCCAGATTATGTGATATTTTTGTAATAAACAGACCTAAACGTTTAACTGAGAGCCATAGAAAATCAACTACATTGTAGCTGTTGATAATTTTTTTTCCCAATTTTAAAGTAAATTTTAGTCGAAAACATTATAATAATGTGTAAAGCTATGTTCCCATTATGAATGCAAGAGTCTTGGTTTTGTTGGGCTTAGATTTATATACAGTTGGTACACTGTAACCGCATAATTAAAAAAGTTTGCTCAAAGAAAAAGCTGACCAGTGTAGGTGTGCTAGCAACAGGAACAAGCTGTTTGCTTTTGTACCTTCAGCTAGTCACTCACTAGCTTCTATGCATTATCGGTGTTGAGCAGTTTTACAGCACCGTGTTTTGTTTTCATTCTCTTGCCAAAGGAATGAAAGGATCACATCGGTTTGAGTTACTTGCCTCAAACTGCTGAGGGCTTTCCGCGTTTACCTCTCCCAGTAGCTTAGTGCTACTTTCATCTTCTCTTCCTACCACGGTTCTCTTTCATCCTTTCCTTGAGTGACGACTGTACATGTTATTGTTTCCTCATCGACAATCACTTTATTTTCCTACCTCAAAGATTAGCACAGTTACATATTATTCAGAAGCTCCCCACCGGCTTCTCTGTGAAGCGACTTAGCTAATGGTGTGCTGCTAGCGCCCGCCATTGCACCCCAGGGGGGGGTTCCTTATCCATTTGCTTTGCATATCTCCCCTTGGAAATGCTAAGTAACCTTACAAGGATGAATTTCCAGGCAATTTATTTCTCTGTGAAGTAAAGTGATTTGCCTTGACACACCAGAGTGTGACTGCCTACATAATAAGCCTGTGCTTAGATTGTTAGCATTTACTTTGGGTCTTATGAAACATGCTTCTTTTTGTTTTGTTTTTCTATTCAGAAGTATGATAATAAGCTTAATAATGAATAAACTGAAGCAAATAAAGTTTAGTTTGTCTATATATCCAGTGCCAGAGCTTTACCCATGAGGATAAAACATAATTATGATTATAGTAATCATAATAAAGATTTAGAAACGTGTAGAGTGTTAAAGTGGCAGTATTATGTAAAAATGACTTTTTAACTTTACGTTGTGTTATGTTTTTCCCTTATCAAAAACATACCTGGATTGTTGTCCTCATTCTTTCATGCATGCTTGAGAAATCATTTAATCTCCATGGCAACCATTCAGCTGTGCAAAACATGTGGGTGGACCTCGCCCCACCTTTGAGACGAAGCTCCTCAGAGCTGCAGTTTCCAAGCTTCTAAGCTTCTGCCTCACAGAGCCGCCCTCTCCCACCCAGCTCCTTCAGACTAGCCAGCAGCAAATAGCAAACACCTGGTGGAACAGCACATCTGCTGAGCTCATTATGCGAGATACGTCTCTGTGCATCGCTGCAAAAAAATATTGTTAAAGGGCTAATAGAGGAGCCATGTTGTGATGACTTCCTGAAGGCGGAGTTTCAAAGTCAAATTTGTTTTAAGTCATATCTGACATATACAGCATTCTGAAGGTAACATAGTTACTTGATTGTACTATAAAATGATAGCATGTGACTGGAAAACGCAGCCCTTTTAGCATAAATATTTAAGCAAATACTGAAATAAAGTAAGATGTTTCTGTATGACTGGTAAGAAAATACATATTTCTAGATATAAGGATCATGCATATCAAACTTTGACATTCACAGTCTATTATTTAAAGTTCAGCCTGGTTTAGCTGAGATGGCAATGTGATATGTGATATGTTTTGTGCTTCAGGTGGGAAACCTAGGCTTGCTCTTCATGTTGCTGTTTTTCATCTATGCTGCTCTTGGAGTGGAGCTTTTTGGCGAGCTCGGTATGTGCTTGAGTTAATATTTTTTGCACAAAATGGAAAAAACGTACTTTTTATTGAAGTTCTCTGTGATATTACTCCACATGATCTTATGAGAGCCCCAACATGGCGTCTGTTCTTTCCTCTTTTTTCTCTTCTCATCACCTCTCTCTTCTAGTGTGTAACGCTGACTACCCTTGCGAGGGAATGAGCCGCCACGCCACATTTGAAAACTTTGGAATGGCTTTTCTTACACTCTTCCAAGTATCAACAGGTGACAACTGGAATGGCATCATGAAGGTACGACTTCAGTTAAAAGTTTAGTTAAAACTTCAACATTTTAACGAAAAGATGAGTGAAATTCTGAATATTTTCTTAAAGGGGCAGTTTTATGTAAAATCAACTTTTTTGAGCTTTACATCATGTTGTAATATTATTCCCTCAACAAAAAAACATACCTGGTGTGTTGCTTTGATTGTTGCATGCATTTATGGGGAATCCCTTAATCTCCTCCTCTCAACTCCTTCAGACTAGTCAGCAGCAATTAGCAAACACCTGGTGGAGCTGAGCTTATTCTGTGAGCTACTTTTCAATGAAACGCTGGTAAAAAAAAAAAAAAAAAAAAAAGTCAAGCACTTAGTAGAGGAATATTGTAATGATGTACTGAAGTGTCAGAAAGAGCAAGAGCTTCTTAAAGAGATAGAGGCCCAATTTCACATCCTTAAATTTCAAAGTCAATTTTTAAAAAATCATATTAGATATATGTGGCATTTTTATTATAAGTGAACGTAGCTAGTAACTTAATTGTGATGAAAATGACTCTTTGTGCTTGGAACGTATATAATACTGTTCCTTTAAAATTCCCAATCCACGCAACTACTTAAAATTTACGTAAAATCATACAATTTTTCCTAAGTTTTAAGTATTTCCAGTTCTGCAGTCATTCTTTATAAATGATTAGGTGTCTAAACCAACTTGTCACATGTCCTGTTGGTTTCTTCGTGTCCCTCTTATTATTAGGACACTCTGAGGGAGTGCCCACAGCATCTCCCGGGCACCGACTACGGCTGCCACACCGGGCTGCAGTTCATCTCCCCGCTGTACTTCGTGTCGTTTGTGCTCACGGCTCAGTTCGTCCTGATCAACGTGGTCGTCGCCGTGCTCATGAAGCACTTGGACGACTCCAACAAGGAGGCGCAGGAGGACGCGGAGATGGACGCGGAAATTGAACTGGAGCTGGCTCAGGGGGGCCTCTGCTGCATGATGGGAAACATCGGCGCCATCGCCGGGGCAACGGGTGGGGCTGCAACCGCGGCAGGGATGGGCGGGGTGGCTGCGGGGACGGTTGGGGGTCTGGGCGGCGGAGTAACGGCGCCGCTTCAAGACGGAACAGGAGGAGGAGGAGGCGGCTCGGCTCACGACGGACACGCCCACCCGCGATGTCGGCTCTACTCGCCGTCTCAAGTAAGTGGAATATCAGGCAATCAAGAAAACGATCGCTACACTTTGACTTTAAACATGCTGATTGGAGCTCTTTAACCTCCTGAGACCCGGGCTTTTGTTTGATGTGCATTTTTTATGTCTCCTTACTATTTGGGATTAGTATGACCTAATTTTAGTTGAAATTAAATTTTAGCTTTCTATGTGCTCTTGAACTATGTCAAAACCAATGCCCTCATATGAGGACAGTGGGTCTGTTTTTGCATATACATTTTTTCCTTGGCATTTGGGATCATAAGGACCCAATTAGCCTAAAAATGAAATTTTAGCTTTCTACAATAAGTGGTTATTTCAAAACCTAATGTCCTCATATGAGGACATTGGGTCTATCTGTGTGATGATAAGACCATTCAATCAATGTTATTATTTACATCTGTGTTTCACAGTATGTACAGTTACGCTGCTTTCTGTCCAGACTTTCACAATGAAGACACCATTGGCTAATAAAGTACAAAAGTTTATTTTATATTGCCAACAAACACAAAAGTGAAAATAAAAGTGCAGCTTTTGCATGGAAAAGTGCAAAGTTTATGAACTTCATTATGAACATGTCATAGTAAACTCAAACAAACATTCAAGTATTTCTGCTTGCCTCTGTGAAAGGCTTTGCATGGAAAAGTGCAACGTTTATAAACATCATTATGAACATGTCATAGTAAACTCAAACAAACATTCAAGTATTCAAGTAGTCCTACTGGCCTCCGTGAAAGGCTTCATAGCAGTTGCGCCTACTTTGCAGGCAAAGGAACACATTGCATGTCAGACAGCGTACACGGGATTTCCCAGCGCAGCCTTGTTGTCTGCAACGCATCGGGTTCTTGAGATCAGCAACTTCCGGCAGATGAGCAGCAGAAGTTGTGCGCGCTGAGATGTGGGGGATTGGCGTGACCAGGGCTCTTTGGCCAGGTTGTGGACAGCATGCACTCTCTTCCTCTGCATGTGTGACATCACACTTGTTGAGGAATACCTGAGCCACATCCATGCGGAACGCGAGGAACGTCAAGATAGCCTTTCTTGGGGTACCATGTTCTTGATGATCTCTGCGATACAGCAGCCAGCTGTTGGCCAGAGCAAGATCCATAAAGTGCATAAGCATGCGAATTGTCCACTTCTTAGTTCGCACGCTCATCCTGTAGTAGCTCATCATTCTGTCTGATAAGTCGACCCCACCCATCTTTGCATTGTACTCCTGTACAATATTTGGTCGTCTGATGGTTAAGTAGCATTTGTCCTTCTTGGACCACCGCTGGCAGGTATCCTCTGGCTCCTTAGCGTGGACAGCAGAGAGCATCAGGACCGGCTTGTTGTCAAACCATTTCACAACATTCAGTTTCCCATCTCCCCTGACAACTGATGCGGAGGTACCTCTGCCTTGCTGCTTCATGATCTTGTCACTTGGAAGCTTCTGCATTGCTTTTGGGATCCTGTTCTTCATGACTGTACCAGTTAGGTACACCTAAAAACAAAATCAATTAGATCATCTCAAAGTGATGTAGCAAGGACAATTTTTTTTATGGCAGCCATCTTGACAGAAAACAGGGTAAGCCTGCACCCTGAACCAGACTGACACAACAATTGACCAACAAATGGACACAGATTGATGAATGTTATCATTTGCTGCTGTGAAACCGAAAAAGCAAAAAATAATAATAACAAACTGAACAGTACTTGGGAAACTATATAAAATATATACCTGCTTCTCCAGCATGGATTCCGCAGCTGATGTGGAGGTGAAGAACCTATCGCAGTACACCTTTGTACCAGGATGTACTGTTTTTGTCAGGCGTTTGAGGACCAGGGCTCCCAAACCCAATCCTTCTGCATCCAGCACCTGTGCAGCCAGTGCCTTTGAACCTTGGTAAACTTCAAAGTCGAGAACGACGCCATCTGCTGTTGCCAGGACAAAATTCTTCATGCCAACTGGATTTGGCTTTAGCGGCACATACTGGCGGAACGGACAGGCTCCAGTGAATGGTATCATCTGTTCATCTATTGAGACGGATTCTGGTCGGGCCTGAGCATGGCAGCCTTTGAGTATGCGATTCATGAAAGGCCTCACCTTCCAGAATTTGTCTTTTTTCCTGTCTTCAGGAATGTCGTCGTCAATTACCACCTTCAGATGGCTCCTCAGCTTGAAGAATCGGTCGCGTCTCATTGTGTCACTAATAGCAGGGATTTTCAGGTTAGTGGACCAGAACATGCGGATTTGTGGGTAAGGGATGCAGGACATCAAGATGGATGCTCCAAAAAAGTGGTACATCTCTTCAACCGATGTGTAGAGAGATCTCCCACTTTTAGCTAATGACATAGAATTTGTACAGTCGGCAAGGCCTTTCATCAGTTCTATGTCAACGTACTGTTCCATGTACTGCACCGGCGACATATCTGCTCTCTCGTCTTGTTGTTCATCAGATCCTTGAAATGGGACTAAGACAGGGTTGAATGGAGCAGACTTCCAGTACTCTCTATTTCCATTTCTTGGTCCTGGCCTGCTACCTTGCACATCCTGGTCAGGTTCTTATAATAAAAATACAATACATTTTATTTGCAAAATACTCAACATTTTGAACGAAATAAAGTGCTACAGAGCAAAAACATGGGAATTAGGTTATGTCTCACCATCATTCTCAAGATGCTGTTTATGTTGTGGCTCACTCGCATCGCTGTCAGTATCTTCACTTATGTCAGCAGAATCAGGTTGATAATCAGAATCAGAATTATCAGGTTGCTCCAGAGTTGCTTCACATGGAGCGATTTCATCCTCTTCACCACCTGACAAATCTTCAATCTCAGAGTCATTTTTGATTGCTTTTAGCAATCGTTCAGTTGTCGAAAAGGACATTCTCCCTGTAATGATAAAAATGCACAATCTATTTCCTTGAAATAGGAAATAAAAACTTGCTCCACTGGCAAATTATTCTACTTATTTTTTAGTGAAAGTTCGCTTGAAACAAGTGGTGATTGTCTAAAAACACGTTACTTTTAGGAGGATGAGTCTTATTTTAAGTGTAATAAGACTTATTTTGACTAGAAATTAGACATTTTGACTAGAAGTAAACACAAATGCTCTTGGAAAAATTTTACGTTTTTGCACTGAAGCTAGACCTGATGTCCTCAAATAAGTACGTCATGTTTACAGACGTTGTAGCTTGCTAATATTACTCAAATATATCAAATAAGCATGCTATGTGAAGCTAGAGACATTGTTGTGCATAAAAAAACTAGTTTCAATCATAAAATTCGATTAGGATTTTTACCTTGTCCATGTTTCTGTCGGGAGCTGCCGTAGAAGACGTTCGCTGTCATTCCCGCCATGCTGTTTTTTTTCAAATGAGTGTAATTTCATTATGAGACCACTAGGTGGTGCAGGCAGGTCCCCCAGATGAGGACAATTGGTCAAAATTCTTACAAATTGAGTACCATGGGGCAGAACAGCAAAAATGTAATGTCCTCATATGAGGATGCGGGGTCTCAGGAGGTTAAGGAGAAGCTCGGCTTAATCACTTTGCAATCTTGCAGTTCAGAATACATTAACTTTGATCACATCTCTGCTTAACATCTGCATCCAGATGACTCAGAGGGAAACATATGGAACTTTTTCAGTTTTTCCTCAACATGTGGCTTCATAGAGTCCGTCCGGATGTGTTTGTGTTGTGTTTTTGTGGAATAGGTGGTCATGATGGTAATTAGGTTGCATTTTTCTTCAATTTTAATAGAATACTTCATAGGATGCAATAGAATAAAACAGTAGAGAATGGTGTTTTTAGTTGGTGTAGTAGTGCTTAAACCTGCTATATGTTACTTTTATGAAAAAATATATATTTTTACCTGTTTGTAAAAATTTGTATATTTTTACAAATATATATATTTCTAAATATATATAACTGTCATGTCTACCATGTCAATCACTAAGTCATGACAGTAAAATATGAGACAGATGATCTGTGAAAAAAATTGAGCTCCTCTGCCAATAAGAGCCAGGAGGACTGTCAATCATCCTAGTGCATGCACTGCTCACAACCTTCTCCTGCGCTACATGACATGACTGCTAACGCATGTCTACTGATGACGGTGGATAAACAGTTTTTCCAGTTTGGTAATTTTCCCCATTTGCACATTTAGCAGCATGTACACAAGCTTGATTGGCAGCGCTACGCCACTCCTCTTGGCTCTGATTGGTCGCTTTTGGTCTGGAGTGGTGTAGTTCTTCAGATGGCAATGCCAACACAGGGAGGAGGAATGAGCTTTTCACAGATTATCCGACTCAAAGCGTACCATCATGACATGGTAACAGTTTGAACAAATATGTAAAATAAACATATTTTTTATAAAAGTTACATACTGCAGCTTTAAATAGGTTGTTAACTGTGCAATTTCTGATCGGATTATTCTGTTCTGGTAATAATGCAGCCGGAGTTGCTTATATTGATATGAAACACATATGACCTACTTGAGCAGATACGATATGAAGACACAAGGCGATGCTGGAAGCCACACAGAGGACCCCTGCTCACAGATTTACCATGATATTAAATAGCTGCTGTCTCTGTTGTTCTAAAAATACCACCAGCGGACGCTCCGCCTATGTTGACTTTCATTCCTCAGCCGCCTGATTCATGCTATCATAATCATACCAGTGTAAAATTATAAGCCCTCTGGAAAATGGGAAGAGGTACTTTGAGAAGGTTGTCAGAAAATTCGAAACAAAGGAAGTAAATGAACTGAAAAAGTCAGTGTGCAAATAAACGGGAAGGAGTGAAAACGGAAGAAAGAAAGAAGAAACACTGGGAAGGAAGCAATGCTTTGCATTCGAGGGGAAAAAAAGCGATGAAGGGGTTGTTGAAGTAGATGAATGAGTAGGAAAAGAAAAGAGTGCATAAAGGTTCTCGATGTACCAGAAGAGCAGCCTGTGCTTAAAAATTTGAGATGAAATTATCAGAATTTGATATCCCTGGAGTCTGTGAAGCTTTAAACTGTCTGCTTTAGTTTTATAATGCAGTGGTCCCCAACCCCCGGTCCAGGGACACGTACCGGTCCGTGGACCACTTGGTACCAGGCTGCGCAAAAAATAAATATTTCCATTTTACGTATTATTTCAGTGTGGAGGATCTTTTATTTTGAAAATCCTTTACCGGACTCTCTCGGTTACTTGCGCACCAACATTGAGCCCACAAGCAACAAAATGAGTAAGTAAGAAACAGATCAGATGTCTTTGGAAAGTTTCTTTGCAAAGGGGAAAAGACCCAGAGAAGAGACAGGAGAATGGATTTATCCCGGACCGGTAGGTGAGTCCCACATTACAAGCCGCTTTGCGTAACATGCAGTGACCGGCTGCTAATGAGGTGCACTTGATTTGGAGGTGACTGTTTTTTCATAGTTAACATTTTTAACTGAATAAACATAATAAACATATATAATAATGACCTTTACATATAATAATAAACATTTCCACATATCATCTCCGATATCCATCGGACTCTCAGTGGCGCGATATGTCAGCTGTTTGGGATTCCCCTCTGTTCTTACGTCACCGCGCTTTCTGATTGGCTACCTGTCACATTCAACAGGTTGTGTTCTCGTTCCCAATCAGGGAAAAACCCCACAGGCTGCGATAAAAGGGCCAAGACAACCTGAATCGGGCATATTCAGGCTTTAACGGGAACACCAACATGCAGAAGCCTTATCTGACGGTGCAACCCCCCCAGTGGGGACCACTGCTATAGAGGAATTGAATATCATCATAACTCATATTATCTAAGGTTTTTCAAAGAGTAGTTGTGGATGGTGATGCTGTGGGCAGGAAAGATCTCCAGTAGTGGTCAGTATACCAGCGAACTGAAGAAGCCTCTGACTGAAGACTGTTTCTGTGTCCGTCTCATAACTGTCATCTCATGCTACCATGTATGAATGTTAAATTCATTCATAAAAAATGAAATCAGTTGTTTTAGTTTCCTGTGTAAAATGTATTTCAAGAATAACTTCAGTGAATAATTGTGGAATAACTATGTGAGATCCCAGCGTCTCATTGGTTGGTCTGTGGAGCAAGTAACTGCGGACCAATCAGATTGCTGCAGCACATCAATATAAAAGAAATACAGAGTTGAATGGCTTCAATAATTACTCATCTAATATAGTATTATTATTACTAAACTCTTACTTATATTTTATTTTTGATTCCACAGTCATGTTTTGTTTTTCTTAGTGTCAGGACTCATGTTTCAGAAATGGAGTTTACTGTATGAAAAACAATCATGTAATTATTTTTAATATGAAAAATGTTATTTTTTGAATGTGAGGTAAAATTCATTCATTCACATTCATCCAGTTTTCCCTTGTCCCCCTGTGGGGTGCCTCCACATGGTGTAATGCTTCGGACAAAATGTTACTCTGAATTGTTAGCCAGTTGAACATTTCGGGGGCGAGCGGGTTACGCCCTGGACAGGTTGCCAACGTGTCACAGGGGGAACAAATAGAGACAGACAGGACAAACAGGACCCCAATTAACCTGACAGTCATGTTTTTGGACTGTGGGTGGAAGCTGGAGTACCTGGAGAGAACCCACACACACACAGGGAGAACATGCCAACTCCATGCAGAAAGACCGGTGCTGGTAATCGAACCCGCAACAGCTTTACTAGCTGCACCACTGTGCAGCCCGCTATAAACGCCTAATTAATACTTTTAAGTCTTATAACAATTACGTCATGAGGGAACACTTGACGCAGCTCGGACCCTGTGACGTGTTTGACCCATTCCATTCTGTTCTATGTGACAACACCGCCCTCTGCTGGTCTTGTTTTGTTCCTCCTACTCATGGACTTTCACTGGCGACACTCTGTAAAGTCCTTTTTCCACCCTTTTCCCTTTTCCACCGGCTCTACTTCAACTACCTGGCTCGGCTCGGCTCTATTTCGGAGTGACCGCGTTTCCACAGGCCCAACTTGGCTCTGCAGCAGGGTGCCGCCTCCTGGTGGCGGAGGGGTGTAGCGCCCCACCACCAGGCGTCATGTGCTGTGCTTCGTTACATGCGACCCAGAAGTCGCGTTAAGGGAATATTTTCCGTATTTGACCGGTTTTTTTTAAACGATAGGAAAATTTAAAGCCCGTCGGTCATTTGACAGCTTATAATTAACACCCTCATGCGAGGACATGATAAACTTTACACAAAGAGTTCATCGCAGAGGCAACTAAAGTCAATCAATAAAAGAATCCTTTCTGAATATCATCTCATGGACACTGAACTAAATGCGTCTTTCTGACCGGGAGCTGGCGGCGTGTTGAACAGTTATGGACCGGACGCTTTGGAGCGTCTGGTTAGGAAGCCCATTCAAAAACTTTGGTAGAAATAGCGTGTTTAATTTCAGGCTCCATTACATACAAAACAGAGAAAACAAGAGAGAATGCAATGTTGAATCCATTTATAGTCTAAACAGAGGAGCCGGCAGTTTATCTTGAGGAAATAAATAAAGGTGCACAAGTTAATTTGATCGTAACATGCGCAGTGCGCTGCGGCTGCACAACCAACGCGGTAATTTAAGTGTAGTCGTTTAATTTCATTTATTATAAGTTATTGGGGCCACAGTCATAGTTTTTGTCACTACGGAGAAAAAGTTACATGTATTTATTTGCTTTATGTGTGATGGGCTCTGGATTCACGGTTCAACTGGGTGAATATTAACTAAACCGCATAAAAATGCGGCTAAATAGCCGATGTTAATATGATTATAATTTGACGGGTAAAAATAGAACATGACCGATTATTTAAAATCCTGTCGGTCAAAAATGACGGAGAACAAAAAAGTCTAGCGCGACCTCTGCGACCTTACACCCCCGGGCCGCAGCAAATTTCCAAGTCGTGACCGGTCCGCGGTAATAAAAAGGTTGGGGACCACTGTTATAATGTCTCTTTAGGAGCTTTATTATAGGAAGATATAAAGTAAGAATTAATTTTTTTTTTCAAGCCCTACTTCTGTGACAGATCATAATTACTTATTCATGTTAGAAATGGAGGTAATTTCTCTCCATGTGTGAAACACGATGTTGGTGTGTGCTGAATGTCAAATAAGTGGCAATGAATTTTTTAACACCTTCTTGATAATAAAAATAGATAATTGTGAGGATTATGTTTCTCCACTTAGTAACAGTGTCAACACTGAAAAGTGTTGTTACCATTCATGGTTGAAGAGAATCTGGATTTTTGATTTTTTAATTGGTCAGACACCGGTCAGAGCTCACGAAGCTGTGAACTGTCAGGTTTCAATTCCCGACTAATTTCTAAAAAATAAATAGAAATCAGACTCTGCCTCCAATTCCTATGTTCATATTTTTTGTCAGTTGTTCAGATCAAAGTTCAGAATCGAGGGGAAAGTTTTCTGATTCCACTCATCTGCCGTTTTCTCTGTTCTTCTGTAATCAACAAGGATCCAATTGTTTCATAGTCGTATTAAGTAACAAGTCATTTGAAATGACATTGAAATATGAACTGATATCTACGCACATCTCATTTAAGTGCCAGCTATGACTTAAATTCACATAATAATAAAAAAAAAAAAAACGTAGCTTCTTTTTCAAAAGTACTTTTGTCAACTAACTAAATTTCGCAAGAACTTTAATTTTGTCACCACATTGTCTGGATGAAAGGCTTTAACTGCTGGCTGCTCTTATCTTTTGTTTGATTGTCTTTGATGATGGACAGGAACAGAACAATGACTGTACTTTTTTTTTGTTAAAACCAGCAGGTGAAGATTATTTTAATAAGAGCTGTCAATGTGAGTAAAAGATAATGGAAAAAAATGAATGAACAAAATCAGAGTTGAGGTCTGTGACATCAGCTGCAGAGGTTAGGATTGGTTTTGTGGCTTTACAACAGAGTTTGACTTTATCTACGTAATTTTGTAGAAATGCTCGTTCTGCCTGCTTTAAGTAATCCTGGCTCAGACGTATTAACCTACTGAACTGTACAGAGTTACTTCCCAGCATATTGTTCTGTTTTGCTCTATTGCTCCATTTACTATCTATTATGCTTTTTTTTTAAGTACTTGTTTTGTTCCCAACTTGAAAAGACACAATGTCCTCTACATATTAGTCATCTTGTCAGCAACTCTGACTAGACTCTTTTTGGGAACCCTATCAGCAAAAATGCTCTGTAACCTTTCATAGCAAAGTTCACTAGCAAGAAATTACCTTTGTCACCCGTCAGATGGAATAGCACTGAATCGATGGCAGAGCGGGAAGGGAAGAGAAAACAGCAATA
Organism: Poecilia reticulata; assembly: GCF_904066995.2. NCBI lineage: Eukaryota > Metazoa > Chordata > Actinopteri > Cyprinodontiformes > Poeciliidae > Poecilia > Poecilia reticulata. Next base: position 6,513,395 of record NC_088830.1, on the reverse strand, counting down.
GATGCTCTCAGAGGAGGGAAAACAGTGAACTGAGTGGGAGGCAGGTTCTCCCACAGGCTCATTGTGTTTAGAGCTCTTTGTCAGCTCACTGATATCTTTAACTTTGCAAGATTGAAAAGAGAATGGAAAAGGAGAGGGAAAGGAAGACCTCTCTTTGTACACCATTTTTTTAGAATTACTTTATTTCAGATATACAGCTCGGATACTCCTTTATGCTGATAGTAAGAGGTTTTTCAGAACAAGGGTTTCCCAACAACATTTTGCTGATGGACTTGACTGAAAGTTGTCCATAACAAAGAGAAGGGTGAAGTTGGGTTGTGTCATGATTGGCTTATTGGCGCTAGGAAATTACAAAGGATTCTTAATTCTTTCTTTTACCTCGCGGCTCACACCAAAAGTTCATGGACTGGTAATGGTCTGCGTCTGGTAAATTTAAGAAGAATCTGACGCTACATCAGTTTTCTTTACGTTTCGTGTAGAAGGAAGTTGAGCTCAGTGACTTCTTCTGATGTTTTTGTGTCGATTCCTTCAACAGTTCTTGCTGCAGCGCCCCCGCAGGTGAGGAGGTGCAGAGGTTTTTCTAAGTGTTTAGTTTGTTTGACAGTGCAGTCAGACAGCAAACCTCACCAGCTGAAAATGGAAGTTCGATTGGTCCCCAAACAAACTGAATCTACTGGCCTATCAATTAAATGATCAAAATAAGAATTCCCACCTTTTGTCTTTGTTTTGTCAGAATAAAGACTTGAGATCTGACGTGTGGAATCCCAGCTCTTCATCTAAATCTGGCCCTAAAACAACATCATAGTCCACCATTTGCAATAGCTTATTTCCAAACAAAACACACACAAAAGCCGGAACGATATTATTTTAACATGCCTGTTAAATAATTCATGCTGTCTGAATCATTTCATTTACTAATGACTCCAGCATGAGTAATCTGTGACAGGGTTGTTTAAAAAAAATTTAAAAACAACAACAACAAAAGAACAGTGACCAATTACCACTAAGTAGACACAGTGTGAATTAAGATTTGTAAGACCTTGAAAAGTGAAAACAAGCAACACCACTGCATTAATATGTTAATAAGAACTGCCTTGCCACCTTTATTTGTGTAATTAAAATGTTTTCCAGTCTCTCTCTTTCTTGCACAGTGCTGTACTAAGAGAAACAGAAATGGAGGGAAAAGTGAAGCTCATAAAGGACTAGTACAAAAAATATTATGAGTATATTCTATCTATAATAGTTTATTGGCCAAAGAAATGGTAAGCAGATTGATGGGGCGTTTCAGCAATTCTTTTCGAAAAGTGAAACTGCTGTTATGTAGATTTATTAGACACAGTAATGTATTTTAAGCACTTATTTCTAATAATTTGGATTATTAGGGTGCAATGAAAACCTAAACCCCACATTTTCTGAAAAATTGAACAATAAATACAATAGAGCTACTCTACTGTACTTAAAAACTTTTGTCTTCCACCACAGAACTCCTGACATCCGAAATCAGGAGGCATTTATGCTAAATGAATATAATAATTATACAATAGTAAATAAAAAACATTAAAAGTTGATGTTTCTTTGCATATTTTTTAGCATCGTCTGTTAGCTTGCAGAGGGAACCACAACCAGAGGTCAGTGCTCCACAGGGGGTCATGTCATGGAGGAGTTTGGGAACCCCTGCTTGGCACTACAATCAATCATTCATAAACATATTCACACACTGATGGTGGTAAGCTACATTGTAGCCGCAGCTGCTCTGGGACAGATTGACAGAAGTGAGGCTGCCATTCAATCTGCGCCGCCGGACCCTTTGACCAACACCATCCGTCAAGGCGGGTCAAGTGTCTCGCCCAAGGACACATTGACGGGAACGAACGGAAGACGAGCTCGCAGCATCTGAAACTCAGTCCCCGCGTGCCGATTTTCCTAAATAAACCCAAGCAGCAGCTTCATCGTGACAGTTTCACTAAAGAAGCATCAGTCTTCATAAGAACTTAACCATACGGCACATCTCTCTCTGTGGCACCTAGCATGGAGCAAAGGTCTGAATGTTTTGAAGGAATATAAAGTGTATGTTGAGGAAGATGGGCGTATTGCACAATAGGGGCTGCAGAGTGTGAAGAACCCAGATAGCAGTGAATCAAACGGGGTCATGGGCACAGTTTACCACACTCACTGCCCGGCACAATCAATCAATCAAGCTGCCTCGCCCCCCCACCGCGTGAAGCCATGTGTACGCTCAGTGAATACTTGGGCGCTGCCAAGGACTTGCTATTGTCTGCTGCCCTTTTCACCTTCCACCCTTTAGCAAGTCTTTTAATGGTATCTGGATGGGAAAGGAAAAAAACAGGAGGAAAGGGTAACCACTGGAGGAACAAGCACAAAAACTTTAGCAAGAGATGAAGAGAGAGAAGAGCAAGTAAGATAAAAAAATAAAAATTACCTGTTAATTAAACGTCCAGCGGTTTAGAAAGAGCTTTGTAACCAAACTGCTCCATAAAAATAACAAGATACCAGGAAGCAAACTCTTAGGAGATGAATAGATTGTGACTAGATGTCAGAGACAAGATGGGGGGAATCGCAATTAAACTTGCCGGGTTGACATTTGTCTCCGACTCCGGCCCCGTCAGAAGGAGGTACAAGTGCAAGAGTCGGTGATAACCGTCTTGCAGCTGCCAGTCGGAGCTGAAAATAACATTGGCTCCAACGTATTGCGCTTAATTAAACAGCACTTCCCGCCATGCACTCGGCATGTTCTACAGAGGAGGCAATAATGAAAGAGAAAAAAAATAAAGGAATCAAAGGAGAACGGTAGAAAAGAATAGCTGACGCTTTAGTTTCTTCGGAGAAACCCGACACAGAAGATCAGATGTTGGCTAAGTTGACTTTTATTGACATTTGGAGAATAGGGATTTGATTTCCTTTTTGTTGCTTCTGAAAATGAAAGCTACATTCACTCCTCATCTTGTGAGGTGACAGTAGCACCAAGCCACCATGTTTTTGTTCATGCTGCCTGTGAGGTAAACGGCGTGTCTGTTGCTGTGTGCTGCAGGAGAGCCAGTGGCTGGACAGTGTGTCTCTGCTGATTAAGGACTCGTTGGAAGGGGACATGATTGACAACCTCTCCGGGTCCGTTTTTCACCACTACTGCTCTTCTCCCGTCTGCAAGGACTGCAAGAGTCACCCGCAAGAGGTGAGTGTGGGAAACGCAAACACACACATTAGTTTAACGGACACATGTCCGTTTAGATGTCAATGTGGCGTTGCTTTTTTTTTGTGAACATTTGTCGTAAATTTCATGTCAATTACCCTAAAATAAAGATATTTACTGAGAAAGACAGTGACCTGTTCAATGTACGTTTTCTAAGCTGCATATAAATATAACCTAATAACGTTTTGGGTTTTATTTACCGTTTTGCCGTCTGCACACTGCAAAATGTGTGTTTTTGCTTCATGGATGGATGAGCTGTTACCGCCTCATCAACATTCTCATTTGAATAACATGGATCTTTTTAAGCCAGATGTAAACAACGCAGATCACCAAAGCATTAGAGACACTTTGATTCAAGAACAGATGAATCTAGACAGACGGTTTACACGAAAAGCAACAAAAGTGTTGAATATTTATATAATCCTTTTTATCTGTGGAGACAAATATATTCAATGAAATTCCAGATTTCCCCTATGGGACAATAAAGTTTGTTCTATTCCAAGTACCAGTCAGTTGCTAGGTTGGTACAACGTTGCTATGCAGGGACATTTAGGTCTGCAGTGGCTTTTAAAAGACGTTCGGTTGGTTCCAAAGTTTTACAAGGGAATCCCCTCAACACACATCACTCTACATGAAATAATGAATTCATACTGTCGTTTCGTGTGAATCATGACGGTACCATCCGAACGACACAGCTGAAACAGAGACGTGTCAGACCAGGGAATGTCTTTCCAAACTGTTACTGAGAGTTTATAATCGCCCATCATGTGTTTTAATACTGTAAACTACAAGACAAAAATTTCAAAAGTGAAATTATTCCAGTCTAAATAAGTGTGTGTACAAACTGTGGTCTTGCGTGTGAAGTGTGTGACGAGACGTGATTCTGATCTTGTCTGTGTTTCACTTTGAGAGAAACTCGATTCAACTCAGTTGTGAATCTGGGTTTTGTTAAAAGTAAAACTAATTACTGATTAACTTTTAATGTGTGTTTAAACAAATAATTAAAAAAAAAACTGTTTACACTAAGAAATAAGTCAAAATCTTGTCCTGTTTTAGTTAGAAAAATACTAATTAAAACACTTAAACTTTCACATTCTCCTTCACTCCAGATCAGTTTGTGTTCCGAACCTTTACGTCACATTTTGTTTCCTGACTGTTGCGTGCTTGCGATGCAGATCCGCCTGGCGGAGGTGGAGCAGGCGTCACTGATGTCAGAACAGCTGTCAGACAAATCCTCCTCTCCAGCGTTACCCGATGACCTCAGCCTGGACGAACACAGCAGCTACCAGCTGCTTGTCAGAGACGGTCAGGTGTGTCTCCACTCGCTCGCTCATGCTTAACAAGACCTTTCCAACTCGCTTGTCACACTCGTGTTGTTTCACACTGGTTACCCATAATTCTCTCCATGGACGAGATATTATTGTTATATCGAATTTCACGCTTTAAAAAAATAAAAAATAATTTGTAGCATCTAAGGGACTTTTTTGATATCAAACTTTAATGAATAGAACAATAATTGAAAAACCATTCATACCTCTTGAATATTTCCACTTTTTCACACTAAAAAGCAAAGTTGAGAGTATTTTAGGAGGTTTTCATGTGACAGACCAACACAGTGTGGGACATAACTGCGAATGGGGAGGAATATGATTTATCATTTTCATGTTTCAGACAAAAGAAAAATCTAAAAAGTGCCTCCTGGCTCTGATTGGTTGTTTTTGGGGCAGAAGGCAGAGGAGCTCAAATTTTTCATAGATTATCTGTCATATTCTATACTGTCACGACATGGTGATAGTTTCTCTAATGTGTAAAGATACTTTTTAAAAAAAAATAAAAGTTACGTACTGCATCTTTAAATATCTTTGTAGCTTTATCCCCGGCTGGTCTGGTGTAGTTTGGTTTTCATCACCTTCACTGAAAATCTGCATTTCACTCACATTTAATTACACCCAGGCTGACTAGTTACTTCTACTGACAGCGTCCGGGCGCTCTTCATTTACAGGTTTCACTATAAAGGGGACTGTGACAGACTGGCGACCTGTCCAGGGTGACCCCGCCTCTCGCCCGGAACGTTAGCTGGAGATAGGCACCAGCAACCCTCCCGACCCCACTGAGGGACAAGGGTGTAAAGAAAATGGATGGATGGATGGATGGATAGACTATAAAGGGGATTGAATACAAATGCATGCCACACTCTTCACTGTGGCATGCACCTTTACAGCCATGCACCATTTTGTACTGTTGTTCCACTCCAGTTCACAACAAAACATTTGTAGATTTGCTGACGTAATGAGACAAAAATAAATTTATTAATTTAAAAAATGAAAAATTCAAGAGGTATGAAAACTTTGGTAAGACATCAAAAGATACTGTCGTTTGGGTTTTAAAGAGCTACAAATCATCTTGACAGACTAACTTGCTAATCACCTTTAATTACTATTTATGCTTCAGCGAGTGACTAAAACATGTCTCCCACTGTGTTTTGATGTGGTTGAGCTGTAGTGTGTGTGTGTGTGTGTGTGTGTGTGTGTGTGTGTGTGCGTGTGCGTGTGTGTGTGTGTGTGTATAAGACACTTTTCTTTCATATTTCCATCTTCAGACTGACTCTTTGCTTCCAGCCCACCTGGCCCGTTTCATCTCTGCTCAGTTCATTTGATCCCGCGGTGCCGTCAACAACAACGGCAACCACGACAACAACAAAAACAACTAAACAATTATGATGCTTTGAAGGCCGTTGGTGTTATATACCTGTTAGCGCTAGAAATTTCAAATCAGACTTGCACGGATGCACAAAGGTGGGGGCATGATGAGCAAGCGTTTTGAAAGTGGAAACAAATTGATTTCCATTACGGCGCGAGGAAACGAAAGGCTTCAGTGAAACGTCGGTGCATTTTGGGCGTAGTGCCAACTCTCTGCTAGTTTTCCTTCTCGACTGACCCGGCTTTTTAAGAATTTCTCCTGTTTTTGGTTTTTTGTTGTTTTGTTTCCAGAGGGGCAGCAGTGACTCCCACAGCTCAGAGGAGTTGCTCATGCAGGGAGGCTGCAGGAGACCTTACCCCTCCAGTTCAGGAAGTGAAGAGTTCCTCCATCCACCTCTGAATCCTCCTCCTCTGGAGCAGCAAACCTCAGCACATGGAAAAGGTACTGCAGAAGATTTATTTAAAAAAAAAAACAGTTTTTATTTTATTTTTTCCTGTTGTGGAACAAAATTTATTTCCAAACACTGTTAGATGAAATCACTCCATCAGGTTTATTTGTATATTGTGCAAAATACAGAGAGCTTGTAAGACAGTCAGTGATGAAGAGGTTCTGGATGAAAAGCTCCTCCAGGCAGAGACAAACATATGACTTTTATTATATTTCTGCAGTCAACACTGGGAGAAGGTAGCAGATAGGTTTTCTGTCTCATGTACTATACTGTCACAAAATAATGATAATTTGAATATGTAAAAAAAAAAAACATATTTATTTTCTTATAGCTCCATAGTGCAGCTTTAAGAAAAATGCCAAAAATGAGAACAAATCAGATTGTTAGAAATGAGGCAGATGAGAATCTGAAACCTCCTGATTTGGTTAAATGCTGACTTGACATAAATGATGACGCATCTGATGACACTTATAGGCAGCATGGTATGATGTATGCACGCGCTAAAATGCTGATCAGGAAATTCGGCTGAGTGCTCAAGTTGTGTGAAAATAGCTGTTTTTAAAGCCTTCTGTAAACGGCCCATCTGTGGCGACGGCGGCGCACAGGAAGCAGCACGCAGAAACTTTATGCGACGTGCATTAATGGTACGAGGCCACAACTCGACGTGCCACATGGAGTAATGCTAGCCATCTGTTTGGAGATGTTTTTGTTCCCGCAGGCCCTGCAGTGCTCAGGAAACTGGTGTAGATCATCTCTCATTTCAACGTGTCGACTTCAATCTCTTTTTGCGTTTTTGTTTTTTTGCCTCTTTGCGCTTTAGACCCTTCGCCGCGTCCAGAACAAATATGGTCCGATTCATTTGGATGCATTTATAGAAGCCGATCTTTACTAAAAAGTCGCCTTCCTTCCGCAGAAGGCGATGAAAACACACGCAGTGGGGCGGCCGATGCGGCTTCGCCCGTGTTTCAGCTCCCAGCAGACTTCTTCCACCCAGCCGCCGCAGCGCAGTCAGACGCTCACGGGGACGGCATGAGGCCGAGGGACATGGACCCGTCCCGGCTGGCGTCCCCCGCCTCCTGGGCCTCTCTACGCTCCCCCGGAGCCAACAGCAGGCCTCTGAGCTCTCAGGTGAAAACATAACGCTGTTCTCTTTTAAACAAGGAAAGCCCATCTAGTTGTGTTTTCCATGTGTCTAATCAAGAGAGAGTCTTGACGCTTTAATGTCCTTGAATCCAAGGATCTTAAGTCCCAGACTTTTTGGACTTCCACTAATATAAATCTGTTGGTTTTTGCCTTTAAATCCACACTTAACTGAGTGAAGTGAGAGTTTTCAGCCTGGCCTTTCATTCAGACAATAACTGTGTTTGGGTTTTTTCCTGCAGCTGAACATTCTTATCACTGTTTAATGAGAATCCTACTCCACAGTGAAACCAACACACAGCCTTTTGTTGGCTTCTGCATGAAACAACCCAGAATAAAAAAAAAGAGGAGCTTTTTTTAGTTCTTGCTCTTTTTGTAACCATGGAAACAGATTTTTATTTTTTTATTTTCCCCCCTCTTCTCCTGTACCTGCTCGGTTTGTTTAGCTCGTGGCTGAGTGGCTCTGTGATCCTCAGCTGCTACAGTAATGCTCTGGGGTCCTCGGCTAATTAGCCTAGCCAGCCCAGAGCCTGATACTGACGCGCTGCACGCCGTTTCCCCCCCGGCTCTGGTTCCTTACCGTCTCCTATGTTGCCTTTTTCTCTCTCCCTGCTGCTCTTTCTCTTCCTGTGTCCCTTATGAGCCTTATTAGTCTTTCGGATTGACTCATGTCAGTTTAACTTTGGTTCAAAATACATACATGAGAGATAGATAGAAAGGTAGGTGGGTGGGTGGGTGGATGGATGGATGGATGGATGGAAATATTTTTTCTGAGTGTACTTTCATTATTAAGCCATTATTACTGTAGTTGTTGAAAACAGAGCCAAAATGACAATATGATCATTTACAGCAATCATTTCTGGAACAACAGGTCTACTGACATTCTGTTTTATAAAACCCTTCATTTTTCTTTTTTGCAGTATTCAGATTATTATAACTTTGGGTTTTCAGTTGCTGCACAATTATGAACAGAAAAAGAAAAATATCACTGTGTGTAATGAGATGCATTAACTGTTCAAAAACTCAGTAATGATTCTCTTTGTGCAGCATCCATCGCACAGCGACTCGTCCTTGGCCACAGGCAGTTCAGATGGCAGCCTGCAGGCCGCGCCGGATGAAGGGCTCGGCTTGGGCGTGTGTCCACCTCGACATCTGGATCTCCCCGTGCCCGTCCTCCGCCCGGTGCCCGCCGTTGCGTTGCGCCCTAAAGAACAGCCCACAGCGGACCGGGGACAGCCACCGCTGAGCGGACGGAGCTCTGCCACTCGGAGGAAACAGAGGAGCCACAGCAGCAGCGGCGCCCCCAGCTGCCCCCAGCAGGACTGCGTGGACCCTTCAGATGAAGAGGCGGGGACAGGAAGGGACGGCAGCGAACACTTGTCGGAAACGCTCAACAGTCTGTCCCTCACGTCGCTGCTCGCCCCGGGCCCTCTGGCGCTCACGGCGATGAAGAAATGCAACAGCACGGGATCGATGGACCGCTCGAACCTGTCCGCCCGAGGGAAAGGCGGCCGACACACATGCGCCGTAGATCCCCATGGATTCTCGTCCAGTCCTTGGATCGAGGGGAGGGCAGAAGCGTCGCTGGAGGAGAGTAACGTGGCGAAGAGCTGCGCTCGGCACGTCAACACATGCGCCAGGAAAAAAAGATGAAACGCACGTTGGTCTTCTGTCGCCGAACAGTTAAATCCTCTGCGTTTCTGGTGTTTGAACGTAGCAGGAGGAGACTTCTCAACGCGTGTCCTTTGTTCAGTGCTCTGTGTTACTCTGTTGGGATCAGTCCTTTCTTTAAAAGATGCCTAATTCTTTCCATTTTGCACAGGAGATGGTTACTTTTTGACAGGTTTTAGCAGTAATCACAAGTCGATTCACTTTTTTCTTTTTCTTTTTTTGGCATAGCCATGATTTGGCTTCGAACTTTGCCAGTCTTGGGGGTTTTTATGGAAGAAGCATTTAGAGAGCACAGGCCTGAAGTTTGCAGTGATTACTATGATGACATTAAATTACAGGAGACGGGGCTCCATTGACCCGTGTCCCCACAGCCTTTGTGCAAAAACAAAACAGTCTTACGTGACTGCAGACGACCTCCAGAGCTCCTCTTTGAGGAAACACTGAACTTTGTACAGCTAGTCTTTAGGGGTTTTCTAATATCCATGGATAACAGTAGCATCCCCCTTTTTTCCAATCTCTGGTGAATTTCGTAGATTCAGACAGACTGTGTATTTTTATTTTTTAGACTATTATTATTATTATTATTTGTTCATTTTGAAGGCCCACCCACCGGCCTCCATTTTTGGGAACCAGAGGACAGAAATGTAACAGAGTCTCTGACTGATGAAGGGATTCTTGTTGAAAAGAATCCATGAATGCTGCTAAGAATTAAAGTGAGGAGTAGAGGAAGCATTGTTCACTTTAACAGAGGAACCATTTTTACTTTTCAAGTGCATATGAAGGGCTATAATGTACTGAAGGCAAACCTGGGCTAAATACTATGGTTATTATTCAGTTTTATTAGAAAATATTATCAAGGCACCTGGAAGACCTCATGACTTTAGACATGGAAAATGTAGGCAATAGTGTTTCCATACTAAACCTCCAAAATATATTTGAAAAGAGTAAGTAACCCTAGAAGTGAGGTAATCACTTTTATATCAGAATAATGAACACTTTGTCAGTCTCTGCAAGAAGACAGTAGGTCCTTGTTAGCTGTTGGGTCAAGTCTTTGGACAGGGATCTGGTTTAAGCCGGTCTGACCAGCTTAGCTAAAGCACAGCCTTCATTAACACCTTTTTCTTTGCTTTTGGGGATTTTCTGAGTGGTTTTTCTTGTGAGTCTTAATTGGCAGGGTGCCATCTTTCAGACTTTTGCAGTTCAGTTTGTTTTGTGCGTCGCATTGTTGGTACCCGACAGTCCGTCAATTCATAGCAGCTTTAGGGATTTTTCATACCCGCATTGGTAAGAAGGGAGTCCAGATCATTTTTGTAAACATCTATTCGTAGTCTACTACAAAGAAAAGAAGTTATGTGATTTCAACTGAGAACAAATTGCCATTGAGACAAACTGATCCAAAGTTTTTCTGTTTGTTTGTTTTTTAGCAGGGCTAATATCTAGCTTATTGGCTCGGAAACACTATTGATTCTTTGAGAGGCAAAGACACACATCTAACAAAAACGAGTGCTGGAAAGATCATCCTAAAGTTATACTACTGATCCAATCCAAACAGAATATAAAGAGACCTCTGTTATGATACTTCAACTTGCAGTGTGTAACTTTGACAAAAATGTCACCATGTCGTCACATTATGGTATGAGGCAGAAGACATGTCTGTCTCATAAAAAAAAAAAAAAATCGAACTGTCAATCACTGTCGTCCACACGCCGCTCATACAGGTTCTCTTGCTTTCTACTGCACTACAGCTGGTTCACCACATGCGATGATCATGTTTTCAGTTCTCTGAATAGAACAGTAACTTGTTTCTCCCCCATTAGCCATTTAACAGCACTAAGCCCCTCCCCTTCACTCTGATTGGTTGTTTTTGATCGGGAGCGGTACATTTCTTCAGGTAACAGCAGTTCAGGGATGAGGAGGAGCAGCTCCATTTTGTCACAGATTATGTGTCTCGTACCATACTGTGACAACATGGTGACAGTGTTAACAAATATGAAACAAAAAACAAAAAAAAACAGAACACAAGTTTTTTTAAAAGGATCCAGACTGCAGCTTCTTTACGCAATCGACCACATAGATTTCATTTAAAATCTATGTGGTCGAGTCAAAAAGTTATTTGACCCAGGTCTGCTTGAGTGTAGCATGTCTTTAGAAAACAGCATAGCGAGCAATGTTGGTTAAATTGATGTTGTATGTTTATATCTGAGCACTTGTGTTGACTAAAAGTGATTACGAATCGTTTAGTACATGTCACAGTCCATAAATATCCAACCAAGATAGACCTCAGGTGGACAAATGCACACACAAAAAAAATCATAAATACCATCGCAAATGTCATACAAACAAACACCTTCATACCAAGATGTTGATGTCAACACTATGCAGGATTTCTTTGTGCTTGTTTCAGACGAGAGAGGAAACCTGGGTGTTCATGATCGCTGCTTCGTCTTCATCCCCTTCGTTAAACTAACCCAATTCCATTACCTCCCTCCTGCGAGGAAGTCGGCGTATTAAATGACTACCCCACCTCTATTTGAGATATGCAATATATGCTGCGATGTGATGATGTACAGCTAGATGTGTGAGACTCATAGAGACAGGCAATATAAAGAGAGGAGATTGTAATTTATGAATTTATGTATTGGAATAAAATGTCGCCATCATTCAAAAAGGTCACCAAAAGGAAGATTGTGTATTCATGTATTCTGAACTGTGTGTTGCCTTTCGCTGCCATCTCAACCCAGTTTTAGTTTACCAAAATGCATGTTTTTTTTTCCTCCTTTCTTTTTCTTTTAGTTTTCTTAAATGTCAAACTTGTGTCATAAAAAAATGGAATAGCTTTTCAACCGTGTTTGACTCTTGATGTTCTTTCATTGTGTTGTTTTAGTAAAGTCAGTATAAATCTTTATTTGCACAGCACCTTTCAAGATAAACTTATTGGTGTGGGTTTCCTCATGTGGGGTGTAAGGATGCATTAGTCCTGTCTGCTCTGATCCTCCATCTGGATATTCAATGGAAGATCTGCTGGGAGCAAATGCAGATGGATTAGCAGTGGAATCACATAGAAAACAAAAAAAAATGACTATTTAGTCAGGATCATGGCGGCAGCATTTTGTACAGACTGCAACTGGTCCGGGAACGTTGTGCTCAGATGTGTGAGACAAAAAAAAAAAGGCTTGAAGAAAAGATTGTATTTTAGGAGAAGAATCAACGGAGCTCAATTTGGCATCATTTCTCAAATCATACAAACTGGATCAAACCGGATAATTGATATGAATGTCAAAGCATAAAACGTAAGTCAAAGGCCATCCCAAGGTTTCCAACAGTAGATCTAGCAAACAAATGTAATAAAGTTTTTTTTTTCTCTACTTACCTGAAGAAATCTGTCAGCTTTTAGTTGAAAGCTTGACATTTTACTAAAATGTGCAGTTTTGAAACCTCATTAGGGAGACGAGGAAAATATCAGCTGCAAAACAGACATATCCTTAAAAGAGACGACAGCAGAGCAAAAACAACAATGGGCCCATTATAGACCCATCATCTAACTGATTCTGCTGGAATGCTTTAAATAAAAACCTGAGACCTGGAAAGCACTAAAACAGCTGTGATGCTGCTCCACAACAAAAACTAAAGGTCAACTCTGTTCTGAAAGGAGCTGGAGCAGAACGGAGAATCCCAGCTGATGAGGGAGAGCCGTAAAGATACTCAACTAAGGTGACTCCGCATATTTAATTCCAACTCATAGCAGGTAAAAAACATTTACACAAACCGAACACAAAACAATAAATGGTACCAACAAATATTTACGTGCATGCAAATCATTAGAACTAATCTAAGGTCAATCAAAGAATAAATGTAACTAAATATAATTCCTCAGAGTATTGCGCTCCAGGAACTTTCTGGCAGCAGCTGGAGCTCCTCTTGTTACTCCACCCTGCTGACGAAACGCACCATGAACAGGTAAGTACTTCAACAATTGGCAAACTCAAATTAAACTAACAGAAATTAGAACCAAACTGACATTTTACCCACAATCTCCCTGTACAGAAAGGATGGCCAGTCCCTCTGCCTGCAAGAATGTTTAACTCAATGTAACTGAAATAAAGAACTGAAAGAAAAAGAATTTGGTCTGTAAATAAACTAAACAACATAATATCAACAATCAATTAGAGATGGATTTTTTGGCACAAAAATGGCTCATATTTCAAAATCATAAGGCAGAGGAGAACGTTCCGGACACATTATTATTTAAGGTATAAATTGTTAAGCACATGAAGAAAAAATTGAGGCGTCCAAACAAGCTTGTAAAGCTGACAAAATGATTGTAGAGATGCCGCCTGTACTGATCAGTGTGTCGCTGGCTGGCAGTTTCCCTTCTTTCATTCAGGCAACATCATTGCTGAGGATGTAGAACAGGCAAAACCTTAAAGCTCATTTTTGTAAAAATGTTCCCTGCTATACTTCCATTCACGTGGAAAGCAAACTTTTCCCGGATTCACACACACACACGCACACACGCACACACACACACGTCCTATTTGGGTTTTCCCCAAATCGTCTCACTTCTCAGAGCTATTCCTGCACAGAATTGGCACTAAGCAAACTTCACAGCTGAGGCCCCCTCTCGTGTTGACACCTGGTTAGCTCTTGTGGTAGCGACGCTTCATCAAAGCCGATATGTAAACGAACATCTGGCTCACAGGTAATCCAGCCTAATTTAGCAACCTGTGATGAGGACTGGATCAAGTGAAGAGGCTTTAGAGCAGAAAGTGAGGAAAATCTGTATTTAAGACTTTTTTTTTTTTAGTATATTGTTTGTGGTAAAATGGATCTTCTTCAGTTTGAGATAGTAGCTCTCTATTTGTTGCAATTTTAGCTTTCTGAATTTATTACTGCAGATGAAAGTTAAATAGCACTCAAACAGTTAAAAGCATTCAGGTTCAACTTATGTAACTCAGTTAAAGTTAAGTTAAAATTATAAGCTAAATTTCGGACAGTTTCCTATTCATAAAAGCAGGGCAAGTAAGATCTTGTCTGGACAGAAAAAACTAGTTTAGGGGGAAAAAAAACAGTAAAATTCTGCTGAATTGATTGAGTGCATAAAGTTTTTGTAACATGGTAAACTTGACAAAATAAAGTATTTAGGCAATCACTTATTTATGTTAAATAGTTGTGTATGGTATGTCATAATTTTGTGGGGATCATTATTCACTTTGTCATTGAAGATTTATTTTGTAATTTTATTTGGTTGAAAAAGCCAAATTTTGTTTACAATGGCTGATTTGTAAAAAGATAAGCAGTAAAACCAAAAAGTTTTGTATATTACAGTTATGTAACAAACAAAATATTATTTTGAGCCATATAAAAGTAAAAAAATGCATTATACCTTCCAGTAGATAAAAAAAAAGAAAAAAAGGAGGAATATCCAGTTTTACCGTAAGAACAAGACACATACCTCAGTACTGCATTGCCACTCAACCTTAATGCACATTGATGTTTAATAACAGCCTACTGAGATATTTATTGCAAATTTGCTAGAGGAAAAATAGTCTAAGGTAAAAAAAAATAATTAAAAAAAATATATTGACAAATACAAATAATTACCTCAATATCTCTACAATATACAGAACATGCAAAATCTCAAAGGCTACACTCAGCCCAGGCAAAACAAGTGACAATGGTTCAAGGTTCTGGATAATTAGCTGCGTAGTGCCAAGCGTGTCACTGCCTGGAATGTCAGTTTCATCCTTTTTCAGCCAAAATGGTTGGAGGGACAATGGGCGAGTAGCGGCCTCTGAGTCAGGGCTGGCAGGGTTTGGTGTATTTCTGGGAGTACACACTGCAAAAACTAAAATCTTAGTAAGATTAAATATCTTAAATTAAGGAGATTTTTCTTGTTTTCTTTCTGACAAGATAATTTTTCTCACCAAGAGGGATTTATGTTAGAATATTTTTCTTATTTTAAGTGTTTTTGTACTTAATTATCTCAGTAAGATATAAAAGCTTAATATTAAGAAAATATTACTTATTATGAGTAAATATGTGCTAGAATCTAGAATATCAATATTTACCTATCAAACTTCAAGTCTAGAACTTATATTATATAAGTAAAAATTTCTTATTTCAAGCACAGAAAGCGAAATCACATACTTAATGAAATGTATTCAGATAATTAAAACAGACTATGTCCAAATGGAATCCTTTGTGTTATTGTCAATGAAAAAAAAAAAAAAAACATGAACTTATATTCTTGTATAAGTTGGCAGAGTGTACTGGAGATTATAATTGAATATTTAAACGGTTGACATTTAACACAACAATTTCAGAGACAATATCAGTTTATATATCAAGATAATTCTTGGCATGTTTCCATCTGCTATGGACCTTAATCTGATCTTCTTGATGCAAGATGTGGGACCTCTTACTGACATGTCATGAAATTTCTATTGATGTGTGATTTGAAATGGCTGGTATTCCACACAATGAGATTAGAATCAACAATATTGATTAGCTCAATGTCATGATAAATATTTTAACTTTTGGTTTATATTTCAAATTCTTACTTTATCAGTTACTAATATTAGTTTGAACAATATTTTATTCATCATGTTTGTAACCCCTTTTATGACATCATACAATCCAAATGGGAAAGCGCCCAAAATGTCAGTGAGATAGTATTAATGTTCGATACAACAGATTTTCTTTCCGATCCAATACCGAGTAAAATTTAAGCTGGTATTGGCAATACAGATCCCATACTTTGTGCAAAGACAGTTAGTTTGTTTCTTAATTAAATAAAAAATAAATGTAATCCATATCTTGGCTTCATAAAAAGAACACAATGTACTCTGATGCACTCATTTTAAACTCAGAAGTATATTGAGACAACAATCTTGTTTACTATAAGCTATTTTAACTCAGCAGAAATATACAAAACATGTGAAAATGGAGTTGCAAACTAAAAAAAAGAAAATTAGTAAAGTAATAACCCTACTAAATAGACTGCTCAAAAAAATAAAGGGAACACTTAAGTGTTCACTTAAGTGTTTAAGTGTTCCCTTTATTTTTTTTTAGCAGTGTGCATCATTGTTTAATTATTAAAACTACTATAAAATGGCAGCTGAAATACATCCGTGTCACTTTTATAATCTGTCAACATGTCCATTTCTGAGTGAGTGAGCGTCAGCAGCACGCTGCGCTTGGGCATTACGTCCTTACACATTACATTCTTACCAGGCGGAAGAAAAAGTAGTTCCCATTAACAACGTTTCATTTAGGCAAGATCTCAATAATTTTGTTACTTTCTAACTTGCTCTTGTTAATCTACATTATCTCAAATTACTAAAGTGTTGAAAGTATTGATCCTTGGATCTGACAATAGATTTTAAAGAATTAAGTTCTGGTATCGAAAGAATCGATATTTCAGTATCAATCCGCACATCACTAACGGCAACGCCAGAGATCATTTAACTGCCCTGATTAACGGTTAATTCAGTTGTAACAGCCTAACTAAGCTGTTATCTACTGTACTTTTATAAGATTTTCTTTTGGCAAATTTTCTAATCTCGGTTGGACATGGATGAAGATGGAGGACTTTTTACGTGTATAGACCCTACAGCTGCTGTACTGAGAGGTAAGTTTAAAGTTGTCTGTCTTTCTAAGATAAGCTAACTGAAGCTAGTTAGCATGTCGTGATATGCCAATTTTCATCCGCGGTTAAAGAGCCGCTCTTATAATATGAGCTTTGAACAGTTATTAACCACAATAGCTGTGGCTTAAAAATAATATCGACACGGGTTCATGGTAGCTTCCGTTTTTTAACATAGCTAAGGTGGCTTCTCATTCGGGAAATGGTTAAAGGGCATTTCCGCCTAGTATTTCACTAACTTTGAGGGTGTTTTATGTGCTGTAATTTAAAAACTTAAATGCAATGAGTTTACAAGGTTAGATATTCCACACTGTTACCAGGATATTTTAAACACTATTTTTAATTAGTGAATTTAAGTAGTCCTTGTTTGATTTAATTAAAATAACTTTCTTGCCATCTTGAATTCATGTAATATTGTAATTGAGCACATGAACTAAAATAAGACTTGTTTTATTTTTTAGTAAACCAAACTGTTGCCATGGTGAAGCCTATGCCAGACACGTCTCCAATCATGTATTGCACCATCTACAAGAAACTTTGGGAAATGCAAGTGACAGCGTCCTTCACATTCTCAAGGTAAGAAATTTATGATACTGATTTATCATTACACTGATTAGTCCCTAAAACGTGGTTTGTTTTGTGATTGTTTTTCTGTCTGTGCTCCAATTAGCAGATGACCCAACAACTTCAAACAAGACCACTTTTCAGCTCTGTGGTGATCATGAAACCAACTTTCTACTGGCCATTGGAACCATGCCTGCCCTGATCTTCTGAAAGGAGGACATCACAACTACTACACCTTTCAGCATCCGTGTCTGTGGCCACTCCTCTCTGTGCTGCTGACAGATGTCTTGAGAACAGCGTCTGTAACTGAGGCAAGACTTCCACATATAAAAGGCTATGGCTTATTGGAAGAAGTTCATTGCGGAGGAAGCTCCTATTGTTGACATCTAATCCCAAGATTTTTTTTTGCTTTGGACAATTTGGTTTGCTTGACTCTTAGGGCATCTTATGAGTGCGGCAGATGTGTCAGATCTTCATTGTTCTGTCATTTTACAGGATTGTTTCAGAATCAGATGCCCATCCAGACTTTATTCTGACCAGTAGACATGTTTTATTGTGCTTATGTGAAACTTAAACGTAATAAATATGTTAAAAGTAATTGAACTCATGTCTTCATTTCAGCAAGCCAATAACATCTCTTGTTCCAGTATTCACAGGATCAATTTTTGGATTTTTGTCTTAGCATAAGAACCTTGAGTAAAGCTATGATAAAATATATATTTTAATCCAATGCAACAATAAAAATAAACTAGATTTAGGTATATCACTGCAAAAAGTCCCCTTTCAAAAACAAGAAAAAGAAGTACAAAAATAGGGTATAATTTTCTTAAAATAAGAAAAATTATCTGCCAACAGAACAAGAAAATTTATCTCGTCAAGATTTTCTAAAACAAGAAAAGATAAACCTACAATATCTTAAAATTAGTGTATTTGTACTTAAAACAAGCCAATTTTACTAATACAAATAGAATATATGAGATTTATTTTCTTAATACATAGAACATTTTTCTTCAAATAAGAAAATTTTACGCTATTTCAAGAAATTCAGTGTCGAGTAACATTTTCTTTACTTGAGATAATTTTTCTTAAAATAAGATAATATATCTTACTCGTATAAGTAAAATTGGCTTGTTTTAAGTAAAAATACACTAATTTTAAGATATTGTAGGTTTATCTTGGTTAGATATTTTTTCTTGTTTTAGAAAATCTTGACAAGATAAATTTTCTTGTTCTGTTGGCAGATAATTTTTCTTATTTTAAGAAAATTGTACCTTATTTTTGTACTTTTTTTTCTTGTTTTTGAAAGGGGACTTTTTGCAGTGCAGCATGTGTGGAACAATTTAACCATACAAACTGAGAATTTTAACCAATTATAGAAACTGAATGGAAAAGAGTGCAAATGAATAACCAAACTGTTCCAAGAGTTGTGAACTAAAGGTTTTAGCAGCAAAGATAATTACACAATTAATTTCATGACTTTGGGCACTGTTGTCCACTTTTGTTGGTCATTTTTGACAGTCATTAAGGTTCAAACCAGCCCCGTTTATTTTGCTTTAATCCAACTCTTTTTCATTTGTCTAGAAAGTCCAGTTCATTTGGGGAGGCATGAGGGCGCAGTTGAACTCCGGTGGGGACCAAAGAAAAGGAACTTGGTCCGGATAAAAAACCTAGGTTTCGGTTCGGATGAAGTGAACATATGTGTGGATACATGCAGAGACCGCTACAGAAGAAGGAACAAGACTCTAGAGCAGGGTATTCTGGGAAAAAACAGCCAAAACAAACACGCAAGTCTAACAGTTTCCTTGACTCATTTACCAAAGACAAAAGAGCTAAAACTGCTACAATCTGATGCTACTCCATCTTTGTTAACATTTTATGAAGAAGGAAGTCGTGCTCGTGTCTTCTTCGAAGGTTTTCGTGTCGTTTCCTTCAGTGGTTCTTGTTGCACAGGAGAGGAAGAGAGCAGGTTTTTCAATTCGTTTGGATTGTTTCACACTGCAGTGCGAAAGCAAACTGCACCAACTGAAAATGCACCAAATGTTGTGATCTTGGTCCCCAACAGAACAGAGTCTACCAAACTTCCAGGGGTGAAAACATCCTAAAAGACCAAATATGCATTGAACTTTACCAGCAACTTGCATACAGCGGATCCTTTGATAGACATTTGCTGTTAAGATCAACAAATTCAAAGATAGGGAAGGTTAACTAATAAGAAATAAACCCTCTAAGTTTCAAGGATAATCATACGATGTCTGAATATTAGGTTTATTGCAATCTATAACAAAAACACAACTATTGATTTCCAGATTCAATAAAGAAACAACATTTCTCAATTTCACTACTTCAGTATTTAGTGGCGTTGCTCCTCAGTCAGTGCCTGTTTCCAGCTCTCTCATTGGCTGCTGGTCATCAGTTCATGTATTCACCTCTGTAGCATTGAGTAAATCTAACTCCGAAGCATTAGCACTGCGATTCAGTCAACCCTCATTTACTGCTATCACCAGGATGTTTCCTGTTCTTGTCCTGAGCCGGTTTCCTTGTTTCTCTAAGTTCTATTAATCAGTGAAGCTCGTCTTTGCTTTTGGCTCCTCACCATCACAGCATAAAAGCTGCATTTCCATTGGCCATTTGATGGACCCTTTTCACAGTTACGTCAGACAACGTCCGTTCTGACCCGAAGCAGTGTATCTTTACTTCCGGGGTAATTTTGCCTCGGGAAAACCCAACAGAAAAATGTACAGACACTCATTATCTTAAGGATATAAAAAAAAGGTTAATAACAACAGTATTTATGTGCTAGATAGTCATGATAACATTGTCAGTCATTGTCAATTTACCGTTTTCTAACTGTATATAAAAGAAAAAGCCTCCAGCAAGCAGCAGCTTTTGCCAGTTAGGTAAAATATACACCGTTGCGTTTTAGTGCTGTAATGCTAAAAGTGTGAGGATTTGAGTTTTTCTGTGTTTATTTTGGTTTCTGTGTTCTGTGGGTCTCTGTGTTGTCCCGGTTACCCCTTGATTAGTTACACCTGTTTCCTGTTTCCCCTGATTGTCTATTTAAACCCACCTGTGTTCCTTGTTGGGTCCTTGTCTAGACTGTCTGGTGTTTGTGTCTGTTGTTAGATGTCCTATGTTACCACTTTTGAGCCGTAGCCTTCTGTTCATTCTGTGCTGCCTGGATTTTGGACTTTGTGTTTCTGGATTATCATAATTTTCTTCATTCCATCCTGGGTCCAGAGCGTCTTCCTCACCACCTCTCCACCGCAAATCATGACAGAGAGTTTCACTTTCTATATTAATGTAAAAAAAAAAAAAAACACGGACATCTTCCAGCATTTTTAAATATCGACTTAAAAAGATTTATATGCAAAATCATTCACATACTCTGATGTGATTCATAATTTCTCTTTTTGTTTCACGTTCATCTTTCTCAGCAGCAACCCGCCAAAATAACAAGCATGGCACAATCATCAAGACGTTGCTATTGCTAACAGAGTGCCATGCTGTTCCAACAAAAACGACCATATTGGAGCTTCCATGATTTTCCTGTGAACCCAGAAATTTGCGCCCGCTGGGTGAGAGCAATCAGGAGAGATGAAGTGAAAACGTTTCAAATCCTCCGTGAGAGCACCTGTGTCTGCAGCCAGCACTTTGCCCCAGAGGATCTAAGCACATCAGCCAGTGGAATAATTCGGATTAGACAAGGAGCTGTGCCTTCTAGATGTCACTGGAGTGATTGGGGTAAATGGAGGAGGACAGTGTTGGAATGTTTTTTTTAAATATTATGAACAAAAATGTGTCATGAACGTATTTCCCACATCTAGGGAAAAGATCACAAGCTGGTGAATCTGTTTACAGACGAACCAAAGGGCGTCTTGGTGCTGCTGGTCAGCGTGACTCCCAGAAGATGCCCGACCCTGAGGACAGCTCAACGGAGGAATTGCCTGCAGCTGCGGAGGCAAAATACCATGACTACGCCTGCCATCCTTCTCCAGGTTAGTATTACAGAAAATGTCTTGTAGAAAAAATATATGGCAGTGAAGGACATTGTAACCATCTTGAGGTTGTATTCAGAACACTTTAGACTTTCTAACTACTGGGGAGATTGTTAGTAAATACATAAAATGAATTGAGTGAGGAGGAGGTATGGTGTCCAATTTCTGTGTTTGAATAATCTTCATATAAAAAGTCAAGTTTATCTGTAGAGCAGCAACAATGTATGTATGCATCTGTGTATATGTATGATTTTTTTTTTCTTTCACCTCAAGCTCACCAACAGCCTCCCGTAATGAGAACAGTGAAAAGTGCTATATGTTTGAGTGATGTCTATTAACGTTTATTTTACTTTTCCCCTTAGTGCCACACAGAGAATTAAAGAGTCGGAGTTCCAAGTTTTGTCTCTAGAAATGGAAATCCAGGAGCTAACTCTGAAAAAGAAGCAGCCACTGTTTTTCAGGTTTTGTGTGACTGATGAAGATTTTGGTCACTACACCAAATTCAGCTCAAAGGTCTTTAATGTGTTTTGGGAGTCAGTTTACCTTTCTGCTTCTAGTGTACTGGTCCAAGGCACAGTGGACCGCAGAAAAAACACTTAGACCTCAGCCAAAACTTCTGTTCATTGGTGAACTGTTCATGTTTCTTTGTCGTGTTGCAGCCGGTGAAAACCTTGTCGTCCATCTTTGAGGTCAGTTTATCTTCAGTCAGTCGCATCATTTTAACATGGACTAGCTAGCACCTTTGCCAGGTTCTTGGCTCGCTATCATTGTGGACGACAAGAGAGCAAGTTCAGGCCACCATGCCTGACGAGTCCAAACGGTACCGGCCTCATGTGGGAGTGATGATAGACTGCACTGAGATCCGATGTGAAACAGCATCCTCCCTCACACTACAGTTGGAAACCTTTTCCAACTGCAAACACCACACAACCTTTAAAGGTCCGGGAGAGTGATTAGGTCATCCAGCCACTGTCGCTGTAGAGCATTTCAGCCAAGTTACCCGCCTCGTAGATACTTGATTGACACAGAAGACGTGCGGGCAGCGTAATGGCGGTGAATAACGTTCCAGCACCCTCTTGCTTTAAAGCAGATGTGTGGCACACTTTGGCTTCAAAAAGAAGGATAGCGACTCCTGTCACACCTTGCTAAAAGGTACCTCTGCATCCTTTGCATCAGTGTATCCTCAGAGAGTCTTCTCCACCGCTGGAGATATCATCACTGCGCAGAGAAGTGCACTTCTCCCAGAGCACATCAATCAGATTCTATTTCTAAACAAAAATCTGAGGAGAATGTAGCTCACTTGGTCTGCAGAGTATACTTTCTGTTTAGAGTTCACTTATTAGTCAGGGTCTATCTACAGGCCTTAAGCTGCTCTGCTAAGATGGGTGCATTTGAAGTTAAATGTTCTTCATTACTTGAATTATATACTGTTTTGGAGAAGTCATAGTACTGTTTACTTACCAAGTGTTTAAAGTGATACCTTCAGATGTTAAGTGTCAAGGTTAAAAAGGTATCAAACTATTCAGAGTAGGGTACTTGGTGCACTTTATTTACTTTACAAATGCATGTAAGCTACAGTTTGTACAGTTTCAAATAAAAGAAACATGTTTTCTCACCACTTCTTTAATTCATTTTGTCCAGCTGTCGACTCTGTGTACTTTAAGTCTGAACCCCACAGATTCTCTAATGGGGTTCAGGTCAGGAGAGTTGGCAGGCCAACTGAGCACAGTAACACCATGGTCAGTAAACCATTTACCAGTGGTTTTCTCACTGTGAGCAGGTACCAGGTTGAGCTGAAAAATGAAATCTTCATCTCCATAAAGCTTTTCAGCAGATGGAAGCATGAAGTGCTCCAAAACCTCCTGATAGCTGCTGCATTGACCTGCCCTTGATAAAACACAGTGGACCAACACCAGCAGCTGACATGGCTCCCCAGACCATCACTGACTGGGTACTTGACACTGGACTTCTGGCCTTTTGGCATTTCCTTCTCCCCAGTCTTCCTCCAGATTCTGGCACCTTGATTTCCGAATGACATGCAACATTTGCTTTCATCCGAAAAAAGTACTTTGGACCACTGAGCAACAGTCCAGTGCTGCTTCTCTGTAGCCCAGGTCAGGCGCTTCTGCCGCTGTTTCTTGTTCAACAGTGGCTTGACCTTTGACCTGGGGAATGCAGCATCTGTAGCCCATTTCCTGCACACGCCTGTGCACGGTGGCTGTGAATGTTTCTACTCCAGACTCAGTCCACTGCTTCCTCAGGTCCCCCAAGGTCTGGAATCAGTCCTTCTCCACAATCTTCCTCAGGGTCCGGTCACCTCTTCTCGTTGTGCAGCGTTTTCTGCCACACTTTTTCCTTCCCACTGAGGTGCCTTGATACAGCACTCTGGGAACAGCCTATTCGTTCAGAAATTTCTTTCTATGTCTTACCCTCTTGCTTGAGGGTGTCAATGATGGCCTTCTGGACAGCAGTTAGGTCAGCAGTCTTACCCATGATTGTGGTTTTGAGTAATGAACCAGGCTGGGAGTTTTTAAAAACCTCAGGAATCTTTTGCAGGTGTTTAGAGTTACTTCGTTGATTCAGATGATGAGGTTCATTGTTCGTTCAGAGAACCTTTTCATGATATGCTAATTTTTTGAGACAGGGATTTTGGGTTTTCATGAGCTGTATGCCAAAATCATCAGTATTAAAACAACAGAAGACCTGAAATATTTCAGTTGGTGTGCAATGAATCTAAAATATATGACAGTTTAATTTTTATCATTACATTATGGAAAATAATTAACTTTATCACAATATGCTAATTTTTTAAGAAGGACCTGTATATCGTATCGTGAGCAGAATATCGTGTATCGTATCGTGAGATTATTGTATCACTACAGCCCTAATCACTAGAGATGTGCCGATTCCGATCACCCATGAGGGCCGATCACAGATACCGATAACATAATTTTTATTTTTTTTTGTTTATCATAAACACTACCGATTACAT
This sequence comes from Poecilia reticulata, assembly GCF_904066995.2. Taxonomy (NCBI): domain Eukaryota; kingdom Metazoa; phylum Chordata; class Actinopteri; order Cyprinodontiformes; family Poeciliidae; genus Poecilia; species Poecilia reticulata. Next base: position 6,489,032 of record NC_088830.1, on the reverse strand, counting down.
TATGTGGGAAAAGGAACCATGAATTTACCTTAATTTAGACAAAAACTTGTTTTTAATAACTTTTTCCAAGAAGAAAACTAAACAAAACAGGCATTCTGCAAATGGTACTGCTATTGATAATACTATCTTTAACAGACTAACATATGAAGGCTCTGAAGAGGCTAAATAATGCAAAGAGTCAAAATAAAATCTCAATATTGACAAAAAAATTAAAGTATAAAACATTCAAAGGCAAATACAGGTTCCGTTACAATAAACAATCCTTAGTTACTGAATGAAAACTTCCTGATAGCATGGCGGCTAGCTGATTACTGCTTGTTCTGATTGGCTGTTTCTGACTGAGCGGAGTAATTATGCAGAGCAGGGAGGAGATCAATAATTTTTTTAGAGATTATCTGTCTCATGTTAGGACAACTAAAGTTTTAATACGTATGTAAAATTATTTTTTTTAGGTTAGATGCTGCAGCTTTAAACAGAGGTTTGGTGTGAGAGTCACTACCAGGTGGAGCAGAAGCGGTGCTCCGTCTGTCAAATATTACTACCTGTAGTGCGTAGCAGCGGTTCCACAGCGAGAACAGAACCACATCGCAGCTCGAAGACTTAAATAATTTTGCGTGTTATTTGTTTAGCTTTCTGACCGTCATGCTAATCCGGGTGAGTGTTTGTAGCTGTGCGCTGCTTTACCTGCTGTCTGATCCTCCATATGTCTGTTTTACTGCAGTGAGCCTCGATGTAGCCAAACTCAGTCAAGTATGGCATTGTTTTTATGTCGTATTAGCTTCGTTGTGTTGATGCATTTTGACGTGCTTCCAATTTTCCGCCGCAACACGCAAACTTCCCCATTCACTCAGTGCGTTATAGTTCCACATCGCTTAGGATTTGTTACTGCGCGTTTGCACAGTGTGAAGGAAAGAGGAGACCAGCTGCACAGGCAGGCTGAGAAATGAGAAGCAGGTGATCGGTTTGTGTGATCGGCAACAAGAGACCACCAATCACACACTTTTCACGGAAATCGGCCGATTATGATCGGTGGTCGTTTGATCGGCAAACCTCTACTAATCACCTTTGTGTCCAAACTGTACACACCTCGGAAATCACAGATCTTAACATTACTTCAGCCCGGAGTTGGAGTAATGGCCAACAAGGGTTTCCAGATTGAGAAGATTCTGTCTAAGGTGGAAGCAATATTTAGCATTCCTCCACTGAAAAAATCCACCCAACTCGGCATGGAGGACAGAAGACCCAGGCTATTGCTCAACTGAGGATTTTAGTGAAAAGGGCCATACGAAGGGTGAAGGAGTACCATATCTGGGATGGTCTTGTTTCTCTGTCTATGGCAGGTTCAGTCAATCAGCTGTGGGTCATCTGCTGTCTACTGTCAAACTATCAGGGGCCTCTGGATCCAAAAGGAGACAAACCAGTACACAAACCAGTACAGAGCCTCTCTGCTCCTGCAAGTCACAGCTCAAGGATAATGCAAGCAGCTGTGTTAGAAATGAAATCTTTCCATATATATATGTAACCTGTGTGTTTTTTTATCTATTCATGAATGAATTATGTGTACAGCTCTGTCAAATCTATTGTAAATATTTTATCTTGAGAAATCTGCATATGTACAACTTTTACATTTACGTAAATTCAGCCCATTTATTTCTGTTGGTCCAGCATCAAAATGTCTAAAATCTGTGTCCTGTACGGTTCTTTCAACCGTTCTAATAGAGAATAAAGATAAACGTTATTTTTGTGTTTTGAAGGTAGCTGGTCACAAGGGAGTTAATTTAAAAAAACTTACTGAAAAAAAGAGAAAAGTGGATCAACAATCTACAGCTAAAAACAAGAGGTGTGAAAACTAAGGCCAGAGTTTGCAGTGACCACTTTCTAACAGGTAACGATCGCATTGTTTAAACTGTATTTTAAGATATTTTATTGGACAGGTACTTAGAAAGACAGGCATATCCAAGCCCCTCTTGAGAATGAGATCCAGATCTCAACCTGGTTAAATAAGGGACATTCTTATGTAAGGTAAGATGTATTATGTTTATGCTAATATTGTTAGCAGCTAATTCAGTAACGAGGCTCGGACAGAAAATATGTTTATTCAGCGGGACTTTCATTATAATAATAAAAATTTTAAAAAAACCTACCCAGCCATACAGTCACGGTGAGCTGAGACTTTCCCCCCACATGGTTCAGTTTCTGTAGATCGGAGCGAGTCGTTGACCTACATTGGACCTGAATCCTACAGCGACTCAACATTAATGTACAACTCCAGCATGAATTTAGGTTTACAGAAGCTAAATAAATTAACAGGAGATTCAAGCTCATAGAAAAACACGAGTTAGTTCGTTGTTAGCGATAGCATCGTTATCATATTACTTAAAATAGCACAACTTACTACTCACCCGCATAAACAAGTCAACAGTCATTTAATGCTTCTTTTGATCCTAAATGCTTGACCCAACTTGAAACTAAATGATTGTATTCTCCAGGATTTTTAAAGCTTTCCTTCTGGCTCATCGTATAATATGAGGTCTGCAGCTCCAGGTAGTTAGTTATGTGGATCGACCAGGTAAATCCTCAAGATTATAAGAGAAGTCTTCTTTACCGAGATAATACGGATCATATCCTAAATATATGTGAGATGCTTCGTCTGTTTCAGCCTATGATCAACTTAGCTTAGTTTTGAACCAGAGAAATCCACTTCCGGACCTCTCTCTCTCTCTGGACCATATATATATATATATATATATATATATATATATATACATATATGGTCCATGCTCCATAAGTAAAGATACACCGCTTTGAGTCAGAATGGAAGTTTGTGACATTATGTGAAAAGGGTTTATTGGAATTATGAAAAATTTGCTTACGACCACCACCTTGAGGACTAAGGCCTCAATACGTGGGTCATGCTTTGCCCCTCCACCACAGCACCCACTGCGTGTTTTTTTTTTTTTTTTTAAACAGATTATTGCGTGAACAAACTATTCCCCTGTGATTTTAATTGCGTTTAACACGGCAGTTGCCGAATTGTGGGTCTTTTCAACATTAGCGGACCACCAATAAAGTTTTGCCCGCATTTGTAATGCATACGCAGGCAGCTGCAGCCAGATTACTTACTAATAGATCAAAATATATGAAATTTAAAGAGAACAGAAGAATCCCTTTGACATTTGAAGGACTTTGTACCCTGCAGCCTAACATGAGCAGCAGCAGCAACACTGCCTCGTTCAGACCCAGTGCTGAGTTGGCATTCTGAGCATGCAGCAGACAACAGCCTTGTCCTCATTAACTGGACAAATGTTAGCAATAAGAGCATGAGGTGCTTGTTAGAACTGAATCCCTGTCTCTCAGTTTGTCTTTTAAAACTTGGGAAAAAACAGTTCAGCTTCGCATTTTATTTGTGTATTAAGAAAAAAAATTTTTTAGCACTTTGTCAAACTGTCTTATGTCAACGTAGTGGGCATAGGTTTGTGACTTTTGTTAAGGCATTAATTGGACGTAATAATTTGCCAGGACCTGGCCGTTTCTGGCAGCAAACTAAAAGGTGAATTTCCTTTGCTCTAACCCCCTAAGGTCCAACACCTCAGAGACGTTCTACTTCCACAAACCTGGATTTCAACCTGTACATATGCTGTGTCAGCTTGTTAATTAACAGAGAGCATCTGCTGGTGCAGCAGAGAGAAGGCTGTGGAGCTGCTGAGCCAAAGAATGAGGAAACTGACCCAGACTTCTGCCCCCCCCCCCAATTCTCTGACCGCCCCCCACTGCCAGCAGACAGATGGGTAGGCCAAAAGTTTCTCACTGTGCGCTGCTGCAACCAAATCTGGTGTAGAATCTCAACCCCAATGCTTTGCCACCCGGTTTGTGGAATCCAACATGTCCAAGCATCACGTTTTTTTTCTACAGTAACTTTGTCTAAGGAACGCTACCTGAAGAAGGTCCAAACAACAAAATAACTTTTCTTTCATAACAGTAGCTGTGTTTCCATTACAAATGTGTGCACATTTTTGTCTGTATTCTACTAACGTCAGAAAAACACATTTTCGCAATTGCGGTGTTTCCATTAAGTAAGAAATACAATTATATAAGTCATTAAAAATTATGGATGTAAACAGTTACATGAGACATAATTTAATTCAGCCGTGGTGCTACGCTAATCATCCATCAGCCAATCAGAGATAACGTTGGCGGAGCAACAAGCCCCGCCTACCTGGGAGAGACTATGTGGCGTTTTGGGGAAATTGTAGTGTGGTTTTACAGAACAGCTGTGGATTCAAAACTTTTGGATGATAAACTCAAACGATGGTAGAACCAGCTGCATCTCCCAGCATTGCAAATCAGCATTGCTTGGCTGCAAATAAGCGTATTGCTGCTCTATACTAACTGGTGTGACGTGAAAAAGTGTTTCCACTGCAGGTTTTGCTAACTTTCAATACAGCTGAAAAATCACCTCGTCCTTGTGCAAAACCTTTTATCGAAAAATACCAGCTTTTTTTGAAAATTGGCCTGTTTTTGTTAAGCAAATGTAGTTTTTGTAATTCCAATTTGCGCAATGTTATGGTCGATGGAGACGAAGGTAGGCGAAAGAAAACTGTAGAACGTATAGTTTAAACTATAAAAGTTGTAATTCAGTTGAAAAGGTGACCACGCTGAACACGAAGCATTGTGTTCATGAAGCAAAAGAACATTTATTTGAAGTTTTTCCTGCATGTGGTTGAAATGGAATCTCTCGTTTCTAGCTTTGAATTATTGACAAGTTTTATTCAAAATAAAGCAAGCATGCTAATGTTAGCCTACCACTTTGTCCCTCACCTTATTAAAGTCTGTATCTGTTAGTGTTGACAGATATGTTGTTCGAAACATAAAGATGAAGCAGAAGCTTGAGATGTCAGAGGATGTCGTCTTCCACCTTCTTGAAATCTACCATGTTGTTTCCTTAGTCGACAGATTATCAAAATAACCTTAAGGGTTGGGGAAAAGTTTTTAAAACTAAAAGAAAAGCCTGGATATTTGTGCATGTTTTTCTTACATTGCCCTTTTTACTTATTTGGAACTTTTTTCTCTCTCTCTCCTATTTTTTATCTTGTTTTGCAGCCGTTATAAAAAATGGGTTTCTTGTTTCAGTGTCAATGAAAAAAAACATCAGTTTCTACCAAGTCATACGAGTGGTGGTGACATCAATAGTGTTCCAGATGATGATGCTCTGATGCTGAATGAGCTGATCAGCCTGTCACTCTGACAGGCTGAACTTGTTTCCGTCACTGGCTGCCAACAGCCAATCAGATTTTGTCAGTTTTCTTCTTTCATAACTCCTGTCATTTCATAGACTCACTTGGCAAATAGGAAAATAAAATGTGGTTTACAGGGACTCTAAAAAAAGTTCCTCCTATTGAATGCAGAAACAATGTTGAATATGTTTTTCCCCATTACATTTTCTCTGTGCATATTTAGAATACTACACCGTACCAACTTTATTTATAAAACAATACAAAAACATGATGGAAGACTGACAAAATATGAAACCAGTTAAAGCAAAGAAAGTCTTACTGATATTAAAGAATAAAAGTTGTCATGATGCTGGATGTTGACGCTTGGGACAAAGGCTCAGGCAGACGGTGGCGTGATGTGATGTTATGTTATTTCTCATCTTAACACCCAGAAATCGGTGGTCGGACTCGGAGGCACAGCTTAGTCCGCACTCCAAAAACCATCCAGGAACGGAGCTCACTTCTAAAAACTAAACTAAACTCGGAGCTACTCCTCTCCTACTCACACGAACACAGGAATGATCAGACGACGATCCCGCGCCACCACAAGGTGTACGCAGACTTAAAAAACAAGGGGAACAGGTGAAGGAAGTTACTAATCAACGGGAGACACAAGAGGATAAATGAAACTAAGGACCAGATAAACATAGAAACACAGCATAAACCCTAAACATAGCAAGAGAATAAAGAAAAAAAACAAATATAACTGACATTGTGACAAAAGTGGCTTGTCTCAGTTTGGTTTCTTCATTTGGTTTGTTTTAAGGGACTTGTTATAAGGGTTTGAATCTGTTATTTTGAGGAAAATAGCCCATTTTCTTAAGAAAAACTACCATTGTGGTCTCATGCTTAACTGGATCAGTCCCTCATTATTACATACACTCTTTAAATTGTGTCTCAAACCCAAACTGTTAATTTTGTTGTTAAACTGTTCCATAATTTCACACTAAACGTAGCTACAAAACTGACAAGTATCTTTAGATTTTGTGTTTTCTGACTGCAATTCTTCCTTAAATCAAACACAATTAGTCTTTCTTAGAGTTCACCAAGACCAAAAAGAACTGCTGGGTTTTTTTTCTTACTTTTGTAAATCTTTGAATTGTTTTGTTGATTCAACCAGACTCCATTCCCACCAGCCCTGTTTAGTCTGTTTTAATTGAACTCTAGTTTGTTTGCCTAGAAAGTTTGGTTCATTTTGTTGAGGTGTGAATATGCAAGCTAACCCTGATGTGGGCCAAAGAAGTGAACTCTGGTTCGCCTACAAACCTGGTGTAGTTTGAATGGAGATGCAAGCGGACTACAGCGCAGGGCATTCTGGGTAAATACAACCAAACTAAACACTCAAGTCTAATGCTAGCAGGAGAAATAGTTTTTTTTCTTTTTACCAAAGTCAAAAGAGAAATCCCAAAACCTCTAAAATCTGATGCTACTTCATTTTTGTTTACATTTTGTGGAGAAGGAAGTTTTGCTCGTAGTCTTCTTCTGAGGTTTTTGTGTTGTTTCCTTCAGTGCTTGTTGTTGCAGCGCCACCACAGGCGAGGAGGGGAACAGGTTAGATCAGTGCTTCTTAACCTCTTTTGAGGTACCGAACACCCCAGTTTCATATGCGCATTCACCGAACCCTTCTTACACCCCCCCCCCCCCCCTCCCACACACACACACACACACACAAAATACTTTGCGGTATTCTGATTTAGTAATGTAATTATATTAGCTGTGTTACTGCCCCCCACCACTAGAGGCAGTAGCAACCCCGAAAAGATGCGACTAAGGAGCAGATTTAGACTGTAGAATTTGGTAAAAACGGCGAGTTTTGCTGAAAGACACAAGTTCAAATCCATGCTGAGAGTGGAACTCCTTCAATCAGGGCTCCTCCGCAGCTCTGATTGGCTAAGCAATGTAACGTGATCCTCTGCAGCAAGTGATGACAAAGCGGGGCGTCATCACGACTTTACACAAGTGTGTCTTTACCAGTGGCGGAGCTAGACTTTTAAAGTTGGGGGGGGCCAAGGGGGGGCCAGGACTACCTCTGGGGGGTCAACATTTAAAATGTGTGTGTACATCTATCTATCTATCTATCTATCTATCTATCTATCTATCTATCTATCTATCTATCTATCTATCTATCTATCTATCTATCTATCTATCTATCTATCTATCTATCTATCTATCTATCTATCTATCTATCTATCGTCCTGCAACTTTTACATGTGTCTCTGCTCAAACACACCTGGATCAAATAAGCTGCTCATTTCCAGCCTATTGCAGAAATGAATGAATGCTGGTGAGGAAATTCAGACATTTTGGAGCAGAGGTGAATCTAAAGGTTGCAGGATGGTAGGTAGCCCTTGAGGACTGGAGTTGGTGACCCCTGGCCTACTGGATCATTTCAGTGGAGATTTCAGACTGTGGCAGGAAGCCGGAGTGCCCGGAGAGAAACCTGTCAAATCTTTTTACATTTTGTCCCATAAATTTAAATCAGACACATGTTTGGTCCCAGTCAGATTTCTCCAGCTCAAAATGATTACAAATTTGATCTTCTAGGATTCTTTTCTTCTTCCGATGTTAATATTTGTAGCTCCTTTCCAAAGGGCCCTTTGCCTTCTTCCAGAGGAGGGGCTGGAGAAACTAACCTCTGGTGTCTGATCACTTCTTTTCGTAAATGTAAATGAAACCGTTGTTGATCATGTCTTCACTGCAGTCGCTGTCTGCAGTGAAGACATGCTCGTTGTCTGCTTTCACGGTTCGTTCTCCCTTCATTAAGTAACAGTAAATGTCTGTCTGCTTTGGATCCCCACAGATGACGGAGGACAGGTGGTACGTCTCCGTCCCACATTCTGCAGGCACATCGATGGTCTGAGTGGCTTTTGTTTGGTATTCCCTGGTAAACCTATGCAGAAAAAACACCAGGACCTTGTTATCGGTCAGACAGTGTTTCTTCTGCCAGGGTGACCCGCAGCCTGAACAACGGCGTTTGCACGCCAAATCCAACCAGTATTCAAGCAGTATAGAAATACTGGTTGAAAATAATACTGGTGGAAGTGAAATGAGGGCGCCGTCGTTCAGGAGCCTGAGGGAAGTGGCTCCACAGTTAGAGCAGGAGTCGTTGTCATACAACTCTCTATCTGTGTCGCCACCAAACGAATCCAGCCAGACCAGCACAGACTCCAGCAAACTTTTTGTGTCGAAATCCTTTCCCCCGCCTGATGGCAGCTTCTTCTCCCTCAGCTCCATCAGAACTGGGGAAAGGTCTTCCTGACTAAAATGCTTGCCGGGCTGGCGGACAGCTGAGAGGAGGAGACTCCCACAGCAGGGGATGGACGATGCCTCCAGAAAAACCCTTTCCTGAGCGAGACACCGCTTGGTGACGCTCAAGTTTAGGACGCTCTGGAAGGCAGCGTTCACCCAGCTGTTCTGGAGCTCATCGGAGAACTTGAAGTTCTCCTCCTCTTGTCCTGGTCCTGCAGATGTCGTCCCTACATCTGGCAGATCTGAGCCAACGCCATCCACTGCATTAACGTCAGGGGAACAGGAAACCTCGACAGCAACAGAGACATTTACATTTAGAGCTGGTTTTTCGGACAAACAAGCAACTCTGTTGTGTTCTGAAATACAACGATCCCCGTCCGGGAAACGTTGTATTTCAAAGGACCCTGAGAAAGTGGCCATCAGAGGACTACTATCCTGTAAGGATGGGACCAGCGAAACCAAAGCTTTGGCTGTCACTTCAGCCACAGCTTTGGCTGCGAGATCAGCCGCAGACCAATCTTCCCCAGCCGGGTTAGATTTTTCTGCGACTGCAGTCTCACCCTCACGTTGTACCATCGTTTCTGAACAAACCTCCCCAGCCGGGTCGGTTTGTCCAGAGACAGTACCATCGTCCTCTGTACTGTCTCGTTCAGAGGACGAGATGGAGTCCGAGGTCCCAACATCCAGCGAACAAACCTCCCCAGCCGGGTCGGTTCGTTCTTTGGAATTGGATGGAAATCCATTCCAAAACAGATCGTCCTCTTCATTCTGATCGTTTTCTTCGTTGCCATCCTTACCTGGAAAAAAACGATCGCACACTTTCTTCATCCCAGTCGTCACGGCATATCCGATGCCCCAACCAACCGGGAATATCAGGGGAACAAGCGCTGTCGCAAAACTGAACATTGTTGCTTTACACAATTGTGAAACTCCAAGAAATGTAGAAATGTCTGGATCCTGACTGATGCTTAGAGATTCCAGCATTCAAGCATTAGAACTTCTTTGATCTACTGTGATGTACATAATGTCACCTATGACCTCATCAGTGAGCTCACTGGACTTCTGGTGCAACGCCTTGCTTCTGATCGTTGCTATGGAAATGATCAGCTCAGCTCTGCATGACTCAAGCTGGCATAAATATTTAAATAAAACATTATAATTTTTATTTTACATGAAGAGATTAAAGGATTTGTATATGATTTAATTTTTGCTTTTGTGGTTTTCCATACCTGCTGTGGTATATATATATATATATATATATATATATATATATATATATATATATATATATATATATATATATTATAAGTCCCTATGTTACGGAGAGAAAGCTTCTTCAATCAAGACAGGGCTCGGATGTCTTTTACTGTTCAGTTTTTATTGAGGAGAAAACGGCCCATGCTGATAACGGCAACAGCTGTTCGTTACCTAGCAACTAAAATCAACAGAAGCAAGACAGTGACAAAAGACAGAACCAGATCCTGTTAAGCATTCTTCAAAATAAAAGACTTCCTCTATCCAAATAAATCACACTTAAATATGTTTCACTTCACCTTTTGTAATTATATACAATCATGTTCAATTCAATTAATAATAATCATCATGTAAATTTTGGTTGACATATAATTGTAAATCAGCCACTTATCATGCAAATTATACTTAACATATAAGTGTAAAGACCAGTGGCAGAGCTAGACTTTTAAAGTTGGGGGGGCCAGGACTACCTCTGGGGGGGCAACATTTAAAATGTGTGTGTACATCTATCTATCTATCTATCTATCTATCTATCTATCTATCTATCTATCTATCTATCTATCTATCTATCTATCTATCTATCTATCTATCTATCTATAATTTAAAAAAATAACCAAACTGAATATTTGGTTATTTTTAAGCCCCTCTGTCATTTGACATGTTATAATTAACACCTTTGACTGGCGCACATGGAGACATGATAGACTTTATGCAGAGTTCATCGCAGAGGAAACTAAAATCAATCAAATAAAAGATCCTTTCTGAATATCATCTCATGGACACTGAACTAAATGCGTCTTTCTGACCGAGAGCTGACAGCGTGTTGAAGAGTTATGGACACCTTGGTTAGGAAGCTCTGTTTGGACAGGTAATTTGACAGGTAACAATATTTCGGGTCGGACCAGAATTATTTGCCTGATGGTGGTTCGGGCTTCTAATGAGTTTACATTTAATGAGTTTGCAGCACACAGAGAAAACCTAAAGAGAATGTGATCTACTTATTGTAGTTTAAGTAGAGGAATAACAGCTGACTGTCGAGAGAGGAAAGAATTTAAAGTGCAGATCCGTTAGGCAGAAACAAGCGCAGAGCGCTGGGCAATAAATGCGCGTAAATGCTCCACCGTTACGCTCCAACTAATCACACATGAGATGACAAACGCCAAATATACAATTTATAGTTACACTGCTTAGTTAATGGTGTTTTAAAAACAAAACCAGTAAAAACTAGTTAATATGTCAGATTCCCTCCTCAGCCTCATTTTGATAAGAACAGAGAGCAGTTCGCTGGTTTCTGTCCAGACTGAGATCAGCTGACCACTTGGTGCGCAGAGTTTCAACTTTACGCACAGAGAACATCGTGGAGCTCATTATTAATCATACTAAGAACAATATGAGTCAGAGAATCATCTCTGATCTGGACGTTTAACGGACCAGAGACTTTGGAGCGTCCAGCAGCTGATCCGCTTCTGCTGGTTTTTCTCCCGCTGAGGGATCAGGAAACGATCAGAGTTCTGTCGTCTTCTAATCACATTTCGTGAATTGTTACCTGATTTCAAAAACGTTCTAACAGAGAAATAATAAATGTTTCGTTTGATGTCTACAAATTGGAAATAAAATTATTTTTTTCTTTGACGGACAACGAAAAAACTCTAGCGCCACCTCTCCTCCAAACTACGAACATCGTCGGCCCCTCTTCGGTTTTTTCTTTTTTTTGCGGAGGATCAATAAATAACTTATTGGTGTTTTACCATCACCACCAGGTATGAAGTGCTTTAGCCTTTGAGTTGCACCACAGCGCAGCACAACTGAAACACCCAGGACAAGAATTTCAGCTTGTTTTTATGAGTATAAAGGAGGCTGGTATCGCGCCTGATCTAAATCTATTTATTTATGTCATCACATGGACTTATATAAAGTTTTATACATTTTCTTTTGATATATTTATTATTGTTTTTCTTCTTTAGATATTAGGTTGACTTAGAATGATTCCAAATAATGTACAGGAATAACCTGGTGCTGTTACATGTCAATCATCTGGGGGGGCCACTGGGGGGCCAATCAGATGACAGGGGGGGCACTGGCCCCCCTGGCCCCCCCTCTGGCTCCGCCACTGGTCTTTACATCCGCGGCAGAGGCTCCGCCGAACCCCTGAGACCGACTCATCGAACCCCTGGGGTTCGATCGAACCCAGGTTAAGAACCACTGGTTTAGATCTCTTGACACAGTGGGGTGAGAAAACTAACCGCACCTGCTGAAAATGTAAGAAATGTTGCAATTTTGGTTCCCAATCAAACTGCTGGACTATCAGGTGTGAAAACACCCTAAATCCATTGCCGTTCCAGCATTGATTTTATATTTTTATTTTAAGTTTGCATATTTTACTCTTCTTAGCTGTGTGTCGTGTCTCTTGTTGCGAATCTGAGGTGAAAACAGCTTGAAGAAAATATGTGAAAATACATTTAATGAATGTTAATGGATGCTTGCTGTCTTTGGTGCTGCTCCAATTAAAACGCCTGTCACCTTCCTCAAAGGAGAGAGAAAAACCCTGATTAAAAACCCGATGGAGACGGAGTGGAAGACACGGCGGCATTAGGAGAGCACTCAAAGGGAGCACTCGGAGCAAGTCGCCTGCCCTCTCTCGGAGCTCAAACAAAGGTGATTTACATACACGCGGCTCCCTTTTCTATTTCTCTGCACCTTTTAATAAAATTTGAGCTGGTAATTTTTGCACAATTGTCACAATCAGTGCAGACAATTAGGAAATAACAAGCTTGGAACTACGCTTTTACACAAAACACTGGGAGGAAACGAGACAGTCTGCTTCGCCTTCACCTACAGTCAAATGAGTTCTGTTCCTGTTTTACTCCATAAAGTCTTTATTACTTTTTGTTTGGTTTGATGAAAAAGCATCTTGAAGATTCCCAAATATTATTTGTTGTTAAAATGTTTAGATTTTTTGTCAGGGGGGATCTTTAGTTATTTAATGATTTCACAGTAAAAACAAAAAAACACTTTTTAAAACATGTCCAATCATCTGTGCATGTTATTCAGTGATGCAAAATAATTAAACAAATGTTTGATAAGAAGTGTTCGTTTATATTTCAGTCCAGCAGTGAGAGCATTCGCTGCACTGCTTAATAATAATAAAAATATAAATTCTTGCTTTAGCATTCATTTATGTCATTTACATGGACATAATTCTGTCTTTGAACTCCATAACTATATAAATATATATATATATATATATATATAACAAAAACACAAAGTTCTTCATTATATCAGCCTCCACTCCTCCTGTCTCTTGATATTTTGTGAAGCTGGTTCTCTGTTTCCAGTCTTTCTTTTCTTTCTTAGGTTCCTTGTTTTCTTTTCTTTATGTATCCCTGGTCCATCTTTCAGGTGTTGTGTGGGGATTACTTGGTCTCCCCGTCGTTTCTTTACGGTTGTCTTTTGAAGATTTTGTCTTCTTTGATTTCCTCCGCCCTCGTCAGGTACGAGGTCCTGGCTGATTGCTTTTTGCTTTAATACATTTTTCATTAGAGCGGCGCCACAAAGGCTTTTGTCACTTTTCTTTTTGTTCCTCCCGGATCTTGTTGATGTCTCACCGCTTGGTATCTGATCACTGTCAGTAATGCTTGCCTGTGATTTTTTTTTTTTTTATTGTTGTTGTTTTTTTGTTTTTTTTGCTTTTTGTATTATTTTGCTTGCTGTTGGTTCCTGCAGTTTTGGCTTGTTGTAATTCAAGCTATCAAATATCTTTTATGACTTTTTTCTCTTCGCTTTTTGCATTGTTTTTTGGGGGTTTTTTTCCAATGTATCCAATATTTTAATTACTGATTTATGGAATCTGTTGACATAAATTATAGTAACCAAAAAATAATAATTATTGGCACAAACCCATTTGATTAATGTAATGGAAAATATATAGAAATTGAATTTATTTTATCAAGTTTATTTGATAGTTACAGACACACAATAACACAGACAGACTGAACTAAACAGAAGGGTAACACTTTATTTGAAGGGGGTGAATAAGACTGACATGACACTGTCATAAACATGACATAACACCTTTCATGAACATGAATAAACCTTCATGAATATTTATGACTGTTGTCATAAAGCGTCATTCGGTAAATTATGACACTTTTAATACAAAGTTGACATTATTCAAAATGTCTTTGCTATGACAACTTGACATTAACCAAGAAATCATTACTGATATAAATTTGTTATAAAAGTATTACTGATTCCACTTTAAAAATTGGGTAACTTTATGTTATTAAAGGTAAAGATTAAACAGTAATGATTTCTTATTCACCCCCCTTCAAATAAAGTGTTACCAACAGAAGTCCCATGGTTGTATCATGTTGCTTATAGCTAATTTGTCACTAAATTGGCTTTTCTTTTTCAAACGGTATACCTAGCAGCTATTAGGAAGTGAAATAATAATAATGTAAAATAATAACACATGACAGTGGCAACATATGCAAAATCATACATATAAAACAAATAAATAAAAAAGATGATAAACAGAAACATTAGGTGTGAACACAATGCGGTTTATGACATAGACAGAGTTTTGTTTGTTTTTTGACGATATAAGCACTAAAATAATCTTTAATGTTTGTGCATTTAATGTAGAGGACATTTCTGAACCTTTCTATGCTTTGTGTTTCTGGACTCTGATCAGTGTAAGCTGACCTGGATCTTGTTTCTTTAGTGACTTTTGCTGTCACGTCTCTCCCTGCAGACTGATGTGACAGATGTGAAATCTGCCTTGTGTGGCTGGGAATCCCCGAGAAGGCAAAACTCTCCAAACTGGAAATATTCAAACCTGCACCAGCCTCTGCTGGATTCTTTCCTCCTCCCACTCAGCGGTAAAAGTGTTGCTACAGTTTTCGCTCTGACAGTTGACAGAAACATTCTGCATCTAAATGTGCAGCTGGAAAACCGAGCTAAGTTCCTGCTACATCTTCTTTTGGTTGCCCAGCAACTGGCACCGAACTCAAACACGTTCAATTGTTTTTTTGGCCTTATTTCCTTTAAGCAATTTGAAACCATTTTAGGACCAACTGTAACTCGTTGCTCTGGCCACTTGTGGTGCCTTGCTTTCATTTTCGCATTTTTTTTTTCAAACAAAGGATTTTGTTTTTGCTAAAATGTTGAATCCGACTGACCCAGGACAACAGCTTTTGCCATATGTTTTGTGCCATGTGTTAAAATAAATTGCAGTGGACTTTCACAATCTTTTAACTGGGAGATCACTTTTGCTTTGGCCTTTTTTGTCCTTAATCTGAGATCAAATACAATATGCTGGTGCAGATCCTCAGCCAATCAGGACATGACAATCTGAAATACTCCAGCAGTCGGCAACAGGACTTATTTTCTTATTTCTTTTAAACATTTCTCATATATCTCATGCTTTGAATGTGCTTGTTTATATGTTCACTTATTTAGAAGGTTAAAAATGATCATTTTACTTAATTTTTGTTAGTTGCAGAATTATTTAATCAATCGGCACTTTACATTAATGCATCGATTTGTGAAGCCTGCCATTTTTATATATTTGTTTAATTACCTTTTCACCTGCTTATTATAAACTTATTTTCATACATATTTACTAAGTAATTATCTTTCGTGTGACTTAGCATAGAAATGTACTCATCTAAATTATTTTTTTTACTTATTCATTTCTAATTTATCTATTATGAATTTGCCTACATATTTTCCCTTTTAATTGTTGTTTGACTTATTAATAAACTTGTTTTACTTTTTAGACATTTACTTGCCTACATACTTATCCCTTTCTTAATTTAGTTATTTATTGTATTTGTTTACTCTTTATTTACTGTCCAACTGACAAATTTACTCTTCATATTGTTTTATTATTTACTTTTCAGTTATTTACCTACTTGTGCTCTTTTATTTAAAGATTTTATGGTGCATGTGGATTGACACTAATCAGACAAGAACAGCCTTTCTCAGTCAGGCTTAATCTTGTCTCAATTGCATTTTTACTGTTATTCATTTCGTTATTTATCTTAAAATATGTTCTTAGGTATAAGTACACTTATCTTTGTATTTGTTTTCTTCCCTTAATTGTTTATTTATTTGCTGCTTATTTTTTTGTGAATTTACTTGATCCCATTTTTCCTTACTCTTTACCTCTTTATTTAACTATTTAGCAACTTACTGGCTTGCCTTTTTTTTTGAACAACGATTTATTTACTTATATTTTAAAAAGCAATTTTCCAAGACTCATGCTTCCATATTTCTAGTGTAGGATTATAACTGTAATGGCAGAAATTCAAGGACACCCACATGTACAGTAGCACACAGCTAACGTATATGACACATGTGGGTCAGTCGGCCGTATTTCCTTTTTTTCCTTCTGCGTAATTCTCAGCGTGCCATGCAGAAAGCTTAAAGCTGAGCCAAACTTCACATTCAACTCTAGTCCTCATCTTAGAAAACCCACATTGGTGTAAATGACTGGGGGGAAAAAAAAAAAGATGCTGGTAGTCTCCATGTCTCATCTAGTCATGTTAACGGGCAATAATTTTTCCTCCACATTATATAAGTCAGATAAACCTTTTACTGTCGCCATGGTTTTCAATGTGAAAACTGCTAATCTGTGGGGATGGCTGCTCGGTGTGACGTTGGCCGCCTTTTTAAATTTTCAGTAACGGTTCACGTTTGAACGTTAAACCAGCTGCGTACGCTCGGATCCCCGCTGCGCCTCTCGGTGCTGCATTCATGATGCGGGTTTCCTGCCTGGCCTCGCTTTTCACACAGTGGCTCACAGAGTCTGTCGTCTCGCCCAACTTTGGAAGGAGTTAGCTCGCGTGTGTCGCTAACTGGTGACAGTTTATGTAGAGGAAGCGTTTTTAAAAAGTCTAACCTAGTCGTCACTGACTGTAGATTTTTTTCTTATTATCCAGAATTGGTTGTCTATTTTCATCAGTGTTATACCAGTAGAAAGTTGCTGAAACTGTATGAAAGGGTAAAATTACACTGCAAAGTTTACTGCTTCAACATTTCATGCGACACACCAACACAAAGCAGTGAATTCACGTGAAGTAGTAAAGAGAGATAAATGGTAATGAAAACATTTTGAACAAATTTGCTAAAGGGTAAGTATTATATATTATCCAGGCACATAGTGCCATTTTATGACACGATCAAGTAACTGTTACTTTGAGATGTTCTAAAAATGCTACATATTTTTTAACATGACTGAAAAGAAATTTAACTTCGCAATTTGACGCCTTGAAATTAGGCCTTTGTTTTCTTAAAGAGACAGCTGAAGATAACACATTTACTTTATTGCGCTATAAAATGGCACTATGTCCCTGAAAGATGTAAAATACCCTCTTTAAGCTCTATTGTGTCAAAGAATGGGCAAATATTTCAGTCTCTAGACGTGCATGGCCAGTAGAGACACATTTTAAAAGACTTCTGGGAAGTATTGATGCAGGGTAACCCCACTTTCCATGTTTTTATTTTTTTGTTTAAAAAAAATCTAAAAATCTCTCATGTTTAACCTACCAGTTCACAAACATGCCCAGCTTTCTATATTCATAACCAGCAAACATTTCCACATTTTCTCATATTAAACTCACAAACGTCATGGCAATTTTTTAAAAACTTAATATGATAGTCAAAACGCAATAATGTTCAAACGATATGAAAACTATACACATATATTGGTGATGTGACCTTCATATTAATGAACAATAAATAAAAAGTAAAAGCGAATCGCAGTCTTCGAATGGCATTTCCAGTCCTTTCTGCTGTAAGTGAAAGGCTGATAATTGACAACCAGCATTTCCTCTGTCAGTAATCACACTAGGTCAGTTTGGTCTGATCTTTTTAGCGGCAGCCTCAGGATGCGCATTGTCCACATGTCATTACACGCTTCCATACAAACAGATGAGTGCCTGATGATTTAACTTCCCATCGCACGGCTGGCGATCTTTTCTGTCATTAATAATGAAAGACATCGCAGCCTCAGTGAAAGGCATGTCAATGAAGAGCAAGATGGGAGAAAGCGAGGTCCTAGCGATGATAAACGCGCCAGGCAAGGGCGACGCAATCATTTAGCTGATGAGAAGCGATGTTACAGGCATCTCCCAGGAATCCAGTGGGACTGAATTATCAAAAAACAAGAAACGGCGAGAGGGCTGGGAGGATTCAAGCTCAGTTAAAAATCCTGACACTGAACCACATGACCTTTTTAAAACCCTGGAAGAAGAAATGTTGATTCAGTTTCCGCAACCTGATGACACAAAATCTCTTGGCCGCTATTAGGGTAATGACCCGCAGCTCTGTAACCCTCCCCTGAATGCGATACTGAGCCCAATTATCAAATCCTTATTAAATCCTCTTAATCATTTATGCTCTTGTAAACTACATTGATGAGGCACCGCATTAAAACGGCTAATAGGTGAAGTAAACTATGTTGCTCCTCAGATAAACGCGACGTCTTGCTGCCGCGCCTGACTGTCACCCTCCGTATGGATGATTTCCCAAGTCAACAAGCGTTCCTCCAGGGCATCAGCTTACATCGCTTCTGAACTCCTCAGAAATAGCTCAAAGAAAATAGTCAGTTGTTGACTTACTTTTTAGTTTATCAAGAGACCTGAAGCCCCAGTCTGAGACCCATGAACGTCTGTTGACAGTCTCCTACTTGCAAGGACACAACTCACGTCCTGTACAATATTCTACAGCTGAATGTACAGCTACGGCTGATTATGTGTTTTAAACACTTGTCATTTTCAGATGAAGCCCTCTGATGTATTTTAGTAACAATCTATTAAAAGGAATTCAAGCAAACCCGTACTGCATATGTGTTGGTGTGGTGTTCATGCGAGCTTTACGGTGTTTTCACACCTGCTTGTCTCGGTTCATAAAGTTTGCAACATTTGTTACATTTTCAGCTGGTGTGGTTCACTTTCACACTGACTCGTGTCAAACGATCTAAACCGTTTGAAAAACTTGTTAGATTTGCATTTTTGTTTTGGTTGTATTTACCCAGAATGCCCTGCTCTGTAGTCTACGTCAGAAAGCATTTGCCATCCCGTAACCATTCAGACTGTGCCAGAGTTTGCTAGAAACCTATAAAACTATTGTTGATAGAAAACTGTAACTCCCATTTAATGTTTTACTTATTTTGAATGGAATATTTCTATCAAATTTCTCTAACTAAACATTGAACTTAGATAACATACATATCTGGTTTTCAGTGTTTAAAATGTGCTGTCGCGTGGCTACATACATTAACCACTTAAACATTTTGTTCTTATCCAGAGAATCTTCTGAATGCAGCACTTGAACCCTTGGTATTAAAAAAAAAATCAGATCTCAGTTGTGTAAGTCTGCAGTTATTTATCTGGCAAATTCATAGAATATATCAACAACATGTAACAAAGACATCAGTGATTACGGTACTCGTGCGCAGAGCAGTGTATAATAGCAGTGATATAAATAAGAGCCTTCTGAGGGAAAGGTCAGAAGAAATTGTTACAAATTGCTTAGCAACACCTCTCCTTTGGAAGGTATTGTATTCTTCTCTCCCGTTTTTGGCCAATACGATATATTTATTTATTTTCCTTTAAATAGATTCCTATCTGGATACAAATACATGCACACTGTGAGACAGAGAGACACTGTCTGCTGACCTTAAGGCCTCTGGCTGTCCGGTAAAAGTGATATTTAATAGCCTGGAAAAACTCTGTATATAGAGCGAGGTAAATTACATTTCTCCCGTTTTACACGGCTGTAATTTGTTTTTGGTTGTTTGTTTTTTTTTTATACACAACATGTAATCCATCCCACTGTCTCTATAGCTCTCACACGGCAGTAGGAAGGCGGGGGTACCAGTGGTCAGCGTTATGGGAAGCGAGGAACAATCTGGACTACACACGTCACCAGCCCACATAATACAGAAGACCATAAGATGAGACCATATGAGAGAATCCCATGTCAAAAGGTATAGAAGTGTTGTAAATATTTTCTTTTTTATAGGTTTAATGAAACCCACTGTTAGAAAGATTTCCTCAAAATTCAACTGGAAGCAAAATGTGTGTGTTTTTTTTAAAAATTATTTTCTTTGTGTTTATTACAAATAAAATGTACATATTATCTTCATCTAACAAATGTACTTTATTAACTAAATTTAAGAATCTCTCATTTCATTTTTCTAGCAATTAATCCAAACCTGAACATTATTTTATTGATTGCCTGCATATCCAGTTGGACGATTTCCTTAAGCTCATGTCTGACTGATATTTAAGTGTTCATAGAAATCATTTCTAGGCCTGTCACAATAATCTATAAATCAATTAATTGCATGATAAATTGAAACAAACTCAGTCATTTTCATTGGCCTGATCTATCGCTTATTTCTTTCTTTCTCTCTTTCTACCAAAAACTATACTGATGTGGCTCTGAATTGAAACTGCGCTGGCAGCCATAATGTAAAGATGCTCCATGCAGGAAGCAGTGTGCCGAAAAGGTCTGTTTATTGTTCAAACTCATTTTCTGTGTGTAAACCTAAAAATTTCCAAGTAAAACTTTGTGTGGTCTGTGATTTTCCTGGAAGTATATTGCAGAGCAGCAAAAAGAATAATACATATTTCATTCATATTCTACCCCAAGATCTTTTGTTTTCACACTCAGTGTTTCCAGGACTAGAACTAAACACAGAGACAGATTTTAGTTTCCATGCTCCTCGGATATGGAACAAACTCTGAATAATTGAGATCTGGACAAACTGTTGGTTCTTTTAAATCGGGACCGAAAACATTTTTGTTTACGGCTTTTGCTTTAGGAACTGTATGAAACATTTGTTTTATGTCTTTAATATCTGTATTTTAACTCTTAGTGTTTTCTTTCTGGCTTGCCTTTGATTTCCCATGAAAACTTTGTATAGTTTTGTGTATGAAGTCAAGTTTATTTGTATAGCACATTCCAGCAAGAAGGCAGTTCAAAGTACCAATTTATGAAACTAGCAGTGGCATTACGTTTTGTCAAATGCTGTCATCAAATATATTAATCAAGGTTCCAGTTATTAATCAAAGACAACTCTAAACTGGTGGGGTTTTGGCCCTGATTTATAGGAAGTCAGTGTTTCGGCTGTTTTTCGGTTTTCTGGACATTTACTGAATGGCGCTAGGTGAGTAAACATGACTTGCCTCGCAGAGGATGTCAATGATTATCTGATGATCATTTGTCAAGTCAGCAGTTTTTCACGTAACTGTGCAGATCCTTATGTGAACATAGCTATTTC
The DNA here is from genome assembly GCF_904066995.2 of Poecilia reticulata. Classification (NCBI taxonomy): domain Eukaryota; kingdom Metazoa; phylum Chordata; class Actinopteri; order Cyprinodontiformes; family Poeciliidae; genus Poecilia; species Poecilia reticulata. The sequence continues at coordinate 6,467,963 of NC_088830.1, read as the reverse complement.
TGAATATTCACATTGTCTGAAAAAAAGAAGAAAACAAACAAAAAAATAGAAGTTTGGGTTTTTATTAGCTGTAACCCATAATCACAAAAATGACCAGAAATAAATGCTCAAAATGTGTCACTCTGTGTGAAGAAAACGCTTAATTGGCAGAAAGAGCTACATATAGAAATTTCGCCACCTGATATCAACACACGCACACACACACACACACACGCACACACACGCATACACGCGCACACACACACACACACACGAATTATGAATGTAGTCACATCCACCATTCTCAAAATGCTGCTAAAGAAACATTGCAGCATCTTCAGTATTCTTGTTGCATCACTCCCTCTCTTCTGTGAGTTCCACCCAGGAACCTCTGAAGACTTTATTCTTGTGAGAACGCATCGAGAGGAGAAACTCTGACTGTGAGAGGGTCAGGAAAAAAAAGGCCCTGACCAGTTCATGTGTTCCAGAAAAGACCTCTGTTCCTCATATATAACATATAAAACAAACTTTGACATTCAGTGTTTTGGTTGTAGAAAAATGAATCTGTTCATCCACTGTTTACCTGATGACTGACTGTCACAGCTTGACCTTGACTTTTGTGTTCTCTGCGGGAATATGCCCTGTGCATTTAAACCATTACCTCACCACAGTGTGAAATTAATACGATTCATTAATCATTTCAAATTAAAAGTGTCAGGAAATGCTTGATGTGATCTAGATGCAACTGGGAAAAAAGATCTAAAGTATTTATTTGTCAGTGTGTCTGGAAATTCAGTTGAAACCAGATTTTACATACACTATATTACGTTTTACCCCTCATTTAAACTATTCCACTTTTGGCATTTAGCAACTAGAAATAATCTGCTAACTGACCTACTATAGTCTGAATTTGTTGTCTTTCATACACACATCTGGTTTCAACTGTACAACCATATCAGTTAGAATATTATTGAAAAGTTCATTTATTGTGGTAACTCAGTTCACTAAGTGAAATAGACTGTATATATACTATATATATAGACTGATGTTTAAAAGACTTTATTTTAGTTAACTTTGAAAATGTTGTGCTTACGGCTAATTAATGCAACGTTTCAGATCAGAATATTACATCAGACAAATTTTTGAAAAACAAGAAATATGGCCTTATTGAAAATGACTTTATGAGCTAGATTTTTAACAAATATATTTTTAGAGGATATAATTAGTCTAGTATATTCTTATCATTAATAACTTTGATCTCGGCACATCAAGGAGAAGCTTGCTAGTTGACCGGCGTGCTCTTCATAGTGTGTTGATATTGAGGAGATCGTGTGGATAGGATGGTACTAGAGCACTTTAAAACTTTAAAAGTGAGCAATAAAATGTTCAAATCAATGCGATGACAGACAGGAAGCCAATAAAGAGATTTTAAGACTGGAGTTATGTGTTCATGCTTCTTTGTATCAGTTAAAACATGAGCTGGAGCGTTCTGTACTATTTATAAATGGTACAGGGATGATTGATCGAGCCCGACGCATAAAGAATTACAAGTGTCCAGCAGAGAGGCGATAAAGCATGAATAACCTTCTCAAAAAGGAAGATGAAGCTGCAGTTCAGCATTGAGCTTCAAGCTAGATTTACAACTGGTAATTTAAGTTATCTCCTAAAAATAACTTTTTGTCTGCCATCAGGAAACATTGTTCTGTGAGTTCAGTAAATATTATCTGCCATCAGGAGGTCACTCCGTTATTTCGGTTGTGCTCTCTGGCCTGTACTGTCTTCCTCTTGTAGTTTTTCTCTTGTTTCTGTGTTTTTCTATCTGTTAATGCAGATCTGGTTGCTGATTGGCTCATTCTCCAGACCACACCCAACACCGAAATGAGCCACAGAACAGAGCACTAACACAACATGTCGGAAAAGACATGTCCCGGACCAACCCCCACTTTAGTTTGTTACAAGCTTATCGTTTTGTTTTGGAAATGATGAAATGAAAATGTAAAGTTTTGAGAAAAATAAGTTGCAATTTATTTTCAGCGTCAGAGAACAAAATAAACAAATAAAAAATAAAAAAAACAGCAATACACACTTCTTCTCAAGACGGGACTAAAATACTAAAATGAAAACATCCCTCCCCATCAATAGCAAAAAGATGGCATGAAATATTAAGAACATTTTATACTATTAAATAGGAGGTTTGAGCAATTTAATGTAATTTCCTCTCCATAATTTGTCAAAATACAAAATTAACTAAAGAAACTGATATGGTTTGTTTATGGCTCTCGGATCTCATGTCTGCTCATGTTTTGTAAGTTATATTTTTGTTAACTTACAAGAGAAAGCTTAAAAAAAAAAGGACACATTGTTCTGTCACTATTATGAGAAATTGACCCAGTTTTTGCTACTTTTAAAAGTAATGTGACCCCAATGTCAAAAATGGAAGGAAAATAAATGCACTCACATGTTTGCAAATCTTCTTGCAGATATATCCACAAAGAAAATTAGCATCATTCTCACGGCCTACACTTTATAAATAAAATGGCAGAAAAATAAATGATCCAACACTATGCTCTTGCACATGTAAAATAATAATTCAAATCCGCTGAGAACTAGGTTAACCACATTTGTTTATATGAAAATATCAACACCTACATGCAATTTTGTTTGTGAAATGACATGTTTATTCTTTTTTTCTGTCACGGAAAACTAAATATTTTGCCTTTTTGTCTTTTGCTCTTTATTTTTAAGTTATTAAATATGCAACAATAAAATTTCAGCTTAGGTAAAGAAGATGATATTTTAGATTAGATTACATGGACTGCATATTTAACCAGAAGGCGAGGAGACAGGGACCAGGCTCTGGCTGACAAGTTGTCCTGCACAAGAAAAAGAAGATGAGGCCCCTGGAGGGAGGCAGAGCGGGGAGTTAATGATCTTTCTGCATGCAAGGTTCATGGTTCAGGAGGCAGTGAGACGAAAGAAGGAGGCAAAACCCCATTAACTCCTCGACAGAGTCTGCCACAAGTAGTAAGCTTTATTTGCCCTTTTTCTTGTCTCTTTTTTTTGTTCTTTTTCTTGCTTTGGGTGTTTGTCTCCCATCATTCCTCACTCCTCCTTCACATTCCAGTCTTTTTCTTGGGATCTTTTCATTCATCCATAGCTGGTTTTTTTTCTGAATTAACCTTTTTTTTTAGCCTTTATCTCCCCCATTCATGTTTCTCTTCTTTTTCTCTGGAGTTTACCGTACCTCTTAATATTTTCCATTCTGATTTCTGCTGGAGTTTTTTGTTATTAACTTATTCTGGCCTGTGTCTGTAACTACAATGTATTTCTTACATTTTTATAGTGCACTTATAATGTACGATGAACTAACTCTTAGTTGTTTTCATGACCATTTGAGCAAAAAAGTATAAATAATGTGAAGTATTATTTAACTGTGTGGAGAATATTAGATCTCAACAAAGACAGAAAAATATTTTTAATTAGATTTTTCATATTGTATCTTTGGCTTCTACACACTGGTTCTCACAAGTATAATTATTTAATATGAACTCTGTAGAAATCAATACTTTGAACTACATTTATCATGTATTGTGATAAATTTCTTATCATGATAAAGAATAAGGAATAATTCTCCCAAAACTGTCTGTACTGTTGCAATTGTTAATTTTACTATTTTCTCCACTGTTTGTTCAGTAAACGCATTAATACATAGAAATCTTTTTTTTTTTAAATACAGTTACTATGTGCCGTTTGTGATTCAAATCACACTTCTTTATGTGATTGGTGACCTAAAGAAGCGTGCTACAAAGGGAACGTTTTTCAAGAGCATTAATTGTGTTTGTGGGACTATAATTGCTGTGACACACAGACACGGTTAGCTACAAAAGACGTGATTAATAGTTCTTATTGCACTTTAATCATTATCACAATAGAACCACAAAATACTGTGATGAAGTTTATGTCCATATCGCTCACACCTACTTTGAACCGTGTTTTAACTAATTGTAAATGCTGTAAGATCAATAATTTAGAGACGTCTGACCAGTGCAGCCAGTTAAAATTTAAGCTAGCTGATCGCTGATGTTTTGCACACATTTTAATTCTTCTTTTTATTTATATGTAAATAAAAAGACGTTTGTACTACCACTCCCATGATACTCTGCGTGGTGAGCCATATTGACGCATTTAAAAAGTCTTCACTAAACTCTTTTAGAGTAGCTTTGTTGTAGTCTAATGACATTAAGGATTCTATGTTGTTGGACCCAGAAAATCGAGCATCGTCTAATATTTGAGAGTAAAAAATAAAAAGATAAACACAGAAAATACAAACCTACATTACACTTCCTGGTGATATTTTGTTAGGATTTACTGACCCAGTGAAACGACAGTCATAGTGTGAGACTCTCAGAAACCCTGGATTGTGCTTTTACTCTTAACACCTGGCATCGCAATAAAGTCTGTCAGTGTCGGATTTCATCACTGTAAAGTCTTTTTAAGCTCATGAAATGCTTTAATGTGAAAATTTCGTATGCCTCCGGTGTCCAGCCTACAGGATTGATTTAAACTTTGCTGGAGAGCTGTTGTTTCTTCGTTTTACAGCTATATATCACAGAACGGACAAAGAGCCCAACCTCAAAGGCAGGACCAAATACAAGGAATGATATGTCAGAAGCACCCAGCAAGACACATAATAATGGTCTGCACCAGCTGCCATTTAGTCCCTGTCATTCCTGCCGAGACTCAAAATGCCACCAACTGCGTGCGTATAAATCATCAGCTGAAGAAACAGAATAGAAATACCATATGCGGTTTGATCGTCAGGATAATTGAACACATTTGCCTATAGTTGTCTTTCTTTGATTAAATATTAAGTGTGACGTAATGACTGTGGCACGTTTAGCCTAATCACTGACTGGTAGACTACAAAAGTTGTGTTTCCATTTTACATAAAATGGCGCAATTTGAGAATTCACTTAATGGAAACAAAAAAAAATCTTGTTTTTTGATCAAAAGTATTTACGCTATAATGAGGTGGGAGGTTTTTATTGATTTTCACAAACCTGCAATGGAAACACTTATTTTGCATCACAGGAGTCACATGATCAACAATTGGATGTTACTACTGGCGGAAACGTCGAAGAACATGACAGGAAGCGGCAGGAGGATGATGGAGCGACATGTTTTTCAATAAGTTATCAAGTTATGTGATTTTAATTGCATTTCTTAATTAATGGAATTACAAAATTTTGTTTTTTCAACGGTAGCATAATACCAACAAAAGTTTTGTGTGCATTTGTAATGGAAACACAACTAGCGTCAAGAAAACTGACAACTTGACTGAGTTTAAAAAATAGATACAGTCAACAAATGATTATGAAAATGACTATTTCAGGACTAACAGAAACCTAATTCAACAGGAGCTAATAAACAGCAAAGTTAAATGTTTAAAACTAATATTAAGGACACTGGGATTTTTGTAACAGTTATTAACTGAGATGGAGAAAACAAACTAACTAACTAACCAGAAAAGAACAACTACGACCCAAAAGGGAAAATTTAAGTCTTGGGGTCTGAAGATTTGAAATATTATTAAACTAATTAAGGATTTAACATTAAGCGTTTTCTGTTGTCCCTTTTCCACCGGCTCTACTTCAACTACTCGGCTCGGCTCTATTTCGGAGTGACCGCGTTTCCACAGGCCCAACTTGGCTCTGCAGCAGGGTGCCGCCTCCTGGTGGCGGAGGGGTGTAGCGCCCCACCACCATGCGCCATGTGCTGTGCTTCGTTACATGTGACCCAGAAGTCGCGTTAACGGAATATTTTCCGTATTTGACCTTTTTTTTTTTAAACGACAGGAAAATTTAAAGCCTGTCGGTCATTTGACAGGTTATAATTAACACCCTCATGCGAGGACATGATAAACTTTACGCAAAGAGTTCATCGCAGAGGCAACTAAAATCAATCAATAAAAGAATCCTTTCTGAATATCATCTCATGGACACTGAACTAAATGCGTCTTTCTGACCGGGAGCTGGCGGCGTGTTGAACAGTTATGGACCGGACGCTTTGGAGCGTCTGGTTAGGAAGCCCATTCAAAAACTTTGCTAGAAATAGCGCGTTTAATTTCAGGCTCCATTACATACAAAACAGAGAAAACAAGAGAGAATGCAATGTTGAATCCATTTATAGTCTAAACAGAGGAGCCTGCAGTTTATCTTGAGAAAATAAATAAAGTTGCACAAGTTAATTTGATCGTAACATGCGCAGTGCGCTGCGGCTGCACAACCAACGCGGACGCGGCTCTGCAGCTGCAAAGAATTAAACTTTACTCACCCTGTTGTTTTAACAAATGGAGCTGAAGACGTGACCCTCCTGCATCCAGAAGGAGAGCGGCGCGGCAGACATAACATCTGTCTGTTTCGGGGAAGTGAAACCACGCAACAAAAGAAAAAAAAAAACTCGCACAGAGTAAAAAAGAAAAGTTCAATGGATCGGTTTGGATCAGACAGATCCAACTGCCCGATGAACCAGCACAGATTTCTCTCCAGATGCGAACCAGGAGGAATTTGTGAATCTGTGTGTTCAGACCCCAGCAGGTGAAGTGCTGGTAATTTATGTGGAGTCGTTTAATTTATTATAAGTTATTGGGGCCACAGTCAGTGGTTTTTGTCACTACGGAGAAAAAGTTAGACGTATTTATTTGCTTTATGTGTGATGGGCTCTGGATTCACAGTTCAACTGGGTGAATATTAACTAAACCCCATAAAAATGCGGCTAAATAGCCAATGTTACTATGATTATAATTTGACGGGTAAAAATAGAACATGACCGATTATTTAAAATCCTGTCGGTCAAAAATGACGGAGAACAAAAAAGTCTAGCGCGACCTTATATCCCCGGGCCGCAGCAAATTTCCAAGTCGTGACCGGTCCGCGGTAATAAAGAGGTTGGGGGCCACTGATTTAAACCACAAAATTTAGACAATGGGAAACCACCACAACGATGTAAACAAGTTATCTCCTCAGCCATAACTTATCCCTGAGAAACCTTTCTTATCACTATTGTTCTCAAACATGTAAGGCTGGAACGATTAATCGGATTAATCATGATGAATCAATCGTTAAAATATTTGTCAACTAATTTAGTAATTGATTAGTTATTAATTGGAGTATACAGACTCAAATAAAAGTCCATTTACTGAAAGAACAACACTCAGAACAGGAAATAAGCCAAGACTGTACAAAAAATATGTAGAAAACATTTAGCATTTAACATTACAAAAAAAAGTGTACCAACACACCGAGCTTCCAGCTGCAAAACTCCCATAAAAACCTGAAGATTTAGGGACTGCTATGAAGCAAACGGATCGCAGTCTGCCATGTTGGTTCTGACAAATGAGCTCAGTGACAGGGCATCAGCCTTTCACATGGGAAAAAAAAAGAAATGGTATTGCATAATGACATCAAACCCTCGCTGACAGCCGAATTGCCCTATCTGTCTCACTTAAGTAACCCAGCTGGAGTAGTGAATGATCAGCTGAGGAATCGTTCCTCAAAGTCGAAATAATTTTGCTTCTTCAGAACATATCAGTCTCTTTCTTGTGAGAACACCGCTGGACTGCTGATCAGCGTTACGGTCAATGATACAGTAACACGTCCTTCACACTTGACTGAACGTTTCTTTGGGGTTTCACGTTTCTCCATGGAGAGCTGAAGATGCAGCCGCCTTTGAATCACATGGACAAAATCCTAGAGTACATGTAGGAGCAGGAACAGTGTTGAACTGCTGCCATCTACTGGCCAAATACGGCATAAATGTAGACTGAGGTTTTGCTAGAAGGCATGGATTAACTGTTAAAGAATCAATGCTTTCATTTGTTTACATGCAGATATTTTATGCACTTGTTTTTAACTTTCAATCATTTTTTTTACGCTTGTTTGTATTTCTTATACCTTTTTCTATGTTCCTTTTAAGTTCTATTTATCATGTCTATATTTTATTTTAAGCAACCCTAATGAAACTAAAGAAACAGGACAGAGCACCAAAGCAGGGGTTCTGTTTTTGTGGAAAAACAACAAGGATATAATTATTTTATGAAAATTGTTTAACTGAATATACTCCTGCTGTGTATCATCAGGAATCTGCTGTTTGAGTGCATAACACATGATTTCTAAAGATTTTACATCATTTCTATAGAAACAGTTACAAATACTGAAGTGAAGATCTGTTTTTTATGCCTTTCCACTATTAAGTTGTGATTTATTGGTACTTCAGCTGAAGTACTTTCCTTTTTATTATGTATTTTTGGAAATTAATACACACACCCATTAGAGAAATTTAAATAATATTGAAAAGGCATTTGTTTCAGTAACTCTATCACCGTTGTATAGATTAATTACACAAAGACTGATGTGTTAACACCTTTATTTCTCATAGTAATGATAATTTTTCCAACAGTTAGTGGAAACATGACATGTACAATTAAAATATTTAATCAGACCAATTTAAGTTTGCTTAACACCTGCTGAAAGTTTGTTATTTTCAAAAGCTACTTTTAATATGACTAACTAGGCTCACCAGACTCATTCTAATTTATGGAATATGACCGTTTACATCCACTAGACATAACATTATGTCTACTGACAGCTGCAGTTAGAGACGTTGTTGGGCAGGGGATATACGGCTGCATAGCTGATATGTCAGAAGGTGGAATAGCATTAGCATTTGAGAAAGACTGACACGTGTCAAGTGTTTGAATAGCACAAGTACAAGGTGTTTCTGTCCAGGTTTCAATCCGACTGAGCATTTCTAGAAGGTGAAGAATAAGTCCAAATGACAGAGGGTCCACCTCGTAACTTCCAAGACTTCCAGCATCTGCTGCTAACATCTTCTTCCCAGATACCACAGCACAACTTCAGAGATCTATCTGCGTCCAGACGTCATCCATTCAGGGCTGGTTTGGCACCAAAAGGTTGAGATAGTTGGTCACATATGAATATGTCCATGTTCTACATTTCCATTTCTCAAGGCCTTTATGAATATAATAGGGGTGTCCAATATATTCAAAGTGTTCTGAACTTAACATTTTACATGCCAGTGTAATTTTTAGCTTGTCGGATGGCGTCTCACAACAAAGTCTCATTCCAGACACAACAGCATTGCCCAAAATACTAAAGGCTACAGAGGGGTGGAAGCACCGATGAGAAGCACAGTTAAATGTCTAGTGATGGGTCATGCTAAAAACAGACTCCCATGAAGAGAGAGCCGGCTCCTCTTTTGCTGCTCAGCTCTCACTCTCAGTAGCTCCGCCCTGCTCAGAACGTTTTGATTGGGAGCACGATGGCTTGTTTTTTTTTTTTTTTAAAACATTCTTTGGTTCTGTTTTTGTTATGTTTCTGTTTAGTAGATTTGATAGCAGTAGCCTATTTTGTTCATTTGTATTTTGTTCTTGTTTTATTTAATGAAAATGAAAAGTTTGATTAGAATACCTCACAAAATTAAAAAAAAAGGCCTGCTGTCGTAATAGAACAAATACACCAAATTAGGAAAGTATAAGGCTTCTCATAAAAAATTATGCAAAAGTACTTTATTCACATTCATAGCTCGTGAGCTGAAATGCGAGGCTATCGATGATGGCAAATTAATAGGTGTTCGGGAGATGAGCCAAAAGAGCTGGCTCTCTGAAAAGAGTTGAACTTCCCATCATTAATGACGTTATCAGAATTTATTTTAAACCAACATCATGCTGCTCTACAACTGTTAAAGTTCAAAGTTGGCTTGATGCAAATTTGACATATTTATACAACATTATGTGTGCAGCATTATGGATGCTCAAAAAAACCGACTGTTTATACTGATGCACACACGACAGCTGGAGGTTTTAATTTCAAATGATATAAAACCCATGTCAAACTCAAGGCCCGGGGGCCAAATCTGGCCCGTCGTAGCTTTTTATCCGGCCCTCTACACTCCAAATCACATCAATTAGTCCCTCCAGTTTTTCACAAATCTGCAAAACTCTTACAAAATCAACAGATCCCCAAATTTTTTTTCCTAATTTTTACAGCAATTTTTGTCTTAGAATTGGCCAAAAACTTTGGGTTTAAGTGGCTGATGCCTCAGCCTCATGTCAAGTTATAGTCCATGACCGATCTGGTGAATAATAAAAAGTTACATTTATCATGGTACATTAGCGCAAATTTCATAAAAATTCCTTACTAATATTTTTAAATTAGCACCACAAAATCTGTAATTCTGATTGCAAAAAAACAAAAACCATAAACATATTCACAAACTCCTGGATGGACTGAAAAGATATCCAATATTATCTCATTTAAAGAGAAGCTTTTTGAATGGTGAAAAGCTATTGATATTTTTGCAGTTTAGTGGGTTTTATCAATACGTGCTACCGGCCCTTTAAGAACATTCAGATTTCTTATATATATTTGATATATTTTGATAAAATGAGTTCGACACCTCTGGTATAAAACTTAAACGGATATGTATCTGCTTTGACGTCCCAAACTTTAAATACATCTTCAAAACATAACCCAGTTCTTATGTCTCTTATTTAAAGAACACAAAACCCAAATGTACTTCTTTTATTAACCCACAAACATCTCACACCTTTACATTCAAGCATTTCTAAACATAGAAGTGAAAAATGAATTGATAGCCAAAAAGTGGTGACTGTATGGTCTAGTTCACCCACATCCTGGATCTTTTTCTTTTTTTTCACTTTCAGCAACTGAAATTACTTGTTTAATAACTGTGCTTATTTATAAATGCGTGGAAATGATTTATTCTCTGAAAATCACAACAACAACAAAATCTCTCTTTTTTGCATCAACATGCAAGCCGACGTGTTGAGAGCAGCAGAGCATTGCATAGATGTGCAGCTGCGGGGAGGGATATGCGATCTAACCGCATAATATGCGGAACAACAGCGTGTTGGAACAACCTCGGCGCTTCACTTCCTAGTGTGGCGTCTGACTCTCTCCGTTCAACACATGCAGTCCGGCCGGAAGTAGAGCGCAATCTGTCCGCTGCTCTCACTGGGGATCCCAGGAGAGGTGTACGATTTGGGGAATTGAAAAGTTTGGATGATGTTTCGTTTTTCACCGTGTGACTGGACGGAGAAGCTTTGATTTGCTTTCCCTTCACCTGGAGGCATAAAGTCTGTGCTGCGGCCGCACATCGGGCCTACCTGTGCGGACTCGTCCGCACCTCAAGGAAGGAAGGAGGGAGGGCGCGACGCGAGTCGGCACACCTTTTTCCTTAAAGGTTTCTGTCTCTCTCCCCCCCCTGTCTTTTTGCTCTGCTGCACTCTTTCTCTCTCTCTCTCTCTCTCTCTCTCTCCCTCCTCTCGCGTTGCAAGCCGGCGGATAAGGGATCTAAACGCCGAAATGTCGACAAACGAAAGAGCTATCCGAGCTCTTAAAGAGATTCTGCAAAGGCCGGGAAATGACGTCTGCGCAGACTGCGGCGCGCTGGGTAGGTTGAAGAAAATCAGTGTTAACCTGTTCCAGTTAAGTGTTTGATGAATGCCAAGGCATTTAGGCTGCATGGGACGGCCACACTGGTTTAGTTTGAAATCTTGCAGATTGGTGTCTGATTTGAAAATATGTCACAAAGAATGCTGGGAATTCAACTTCAGCTGGACCTCAGGTGAAGTTGTACGGGCCTCGTTCTGCTTGGTGTGTGCAACGTGGAGTATCCAGAAGAAAAAAGGAAAAAGCCATGAGATTGGAACAAGACTTCACATGCTTAGTGTAGGGCAGTGTAGGACTTGCACAGAACACACCCTTTTTTTTTCAGTCAAGCCCAAAAAAGAATGATCTGCCTTTTATTTATTTATTTTCTCCCATACAGCAAAGAATATCTGAACATTTTTAACACTAAAATCCACTGGAGTTCACTAATCACACTGGTCAACAGACAAAAAATATTGTCTGTGGTTTTTCAAACTGTTTCAGGGTCATTTTGATGAACTGAATCCAGAAATCACTTTGGTTTTGCCCAATCGGGTCAACTTTCTGACCTATGGAGCAACATGAGCATCAAAATGCATGACCTGTTCTCACATCTGGATCGGTTTCCTGAGAATCTGGATCAACGAGTGACGATCAGAGGGAGAGATTCCATCAGGACAGAAAAGAGACGGAGAATTTCACACAACGAAGACATAATGTTCAATTCACATGTCCTTACTCTGTAAGAATTGTTATTCTTACAGAGTAACAATTGTGTAAATTGTTATTCAGAAATCCAAGTTTGTAACATTTAGGTAATATCCTCATCCTGCTAATGTGTTAAGAAGATTATCTGAATACCATCCTTCTGCAGTTATTCCCTGTTATTCTATAATGCACTTTCCTTCCATTCAACTTTCCATAAATTTGCTTTGATGCTAGGTCAGGTGACCGGCCAGCTTCTTTTGCAAACCATACCATTCACTGGATGACAGTAAAATGTGACGTTTCTGTATTTAAAAATTCTTTATTTTTGTCTTTTTTCTTGAGAACCTGGACTTTTGAGCTGTGGTTGGGTGTAATCAATAATCATCAGATTCTTCAAGATTCTGTTTATTTATTATGGTTCAGGCGAAAGCTGATATTTTTGGCACACTCTCTTGAAAACGGCACTAAGAAGGAGATCTAAAATAACCAATATCACACGTACGAAGACGTACTGTTCTGTCAAATTAAGCCAATATTTTAAGGTGCCAACATAAAGATGACTGTAAACATAAAACATAAAAACATCTCACTCTCAGCGTGTAGCGCCAGCGTGTTGTAAACAAAGATAAACATAAACTGGATAAATTTGAATCACTGTTGGATCAAAATGTGGAGAAATGAGTTTTACTCTTTGAATTGGAATAATGAAATAAATGGTTGATGTTTAATAGATCCATATGGTGTTGACCTTAAAGGTGTACACTTCTCTTCCAGCTACAAAGCCAAAATTAAAACGACCTCAACAGTCATGTTCTGTTTTTTTGGTTCTATACTAGCTTCCCAACAATAAGCGTGTTGATTTGCAAAGCAAAACATGAGTAAAGCCGTGCCGTGGTGAGGATTTATATCACTGCCAGATTGTCATTTCATCTCAGAGTCTTAAGGAAGTGCAAAGGTGTTGGCTGGTCTGATGCACCTTGACGGCCTTCTGGTTAACTTTCAGCTCACATCCTTCCTTCTTGTTTGTCGTTGGGTAACTAAAGATGGTCACTCTGTCTGCTTTTTGGGAGCCTTCAGAGACTTTGGTTTAGAAGGCAGTCAGGGATCGGTATTGATCAACCGGCCACATCCGAACTCCAGTCTGCTTGGAAGAATGTTCTTCCTGCTCAGACATCAATAATTTCTCCTGATAAGGTCAAGGCGGTCTTTCACACACAAGCTGTGTTTACTGTCAAGATTGGGGTTTTTTTTTTGGGGGGGAGACAAAGCAATGAAAGGATAACTCTCTAAATCTTTTAGATTAGAGGAACAGGATAAACAAATGAACCTGGAAGATTTCCTGTTTTGTGTGGCATTGTTCCAGGGGAGCCTTACGGTTAGAGTTAAAGGGTTTATTGAGTTTAAGTATTTTATCCTCACCTAGCAACTACTTTGATTTTCTGTCTGGCCGGGCTCGTCATTCCAAAATGCTTTTAAAGCGATAACACGGGTGATCAGGATTTATGTTCTACTAAGATTACTTTTAGAAAATGTGGAGTACTTATTTTATTCTTGTTGTCCAGAAAACCAGAACAGGAACATCTACACTTCACTCAACGCAGACCAGAAACAAAACCCATAAGTTAGAACTAAAAGACCCAGAGAAACTCCTGTCAGGTTATAAATTGTGGAATATTTATTCTTATTCATAAAAGAAACTCCTGTTAGGTTATAATTGTGAATTACTTTTGTTGTTTTTCTTTTTTTTTTTGTTGTTGTTCTTGTTGGTTTGATTGTATTTCCTCTAATTCATGTAAAGCACTTGAAATGCCTTATTGCTGAAAATGTGCTATCTAACTAAAATTACCTTACCGAAATAGATTTCCTTTTCCTAGTAAATTAATTCGTATTGAGTTCATGTGATCCTTCATGTTTTAACATTGAATTTTTTTTGCATTGCTCTCGCTACATCCCGATTTTCTTTCATTGAATTAAAACATCAAACAACGCTGATTTTCTGCAAAAATACCCATAAACAATAGGACTGGAAGTACAGTGCATCCAGAAAGTTTTCAGATCACCTCAGTTTTCCCACATTTTATGTTCCAACCTCATTCCAAATAGTGTTAGTCTAATTCTACACACAAATACTCCAAAATGACAATGTGGGGGGAAAAAAGTTTTTCAGCGTTTTGCAATTTCATTCAGAAGAGGGTAATGAGTAGCGTGTACGTAAATATGATTGGCAGCGCTAAGACCCTCCTCCTCGCTCTGATTGGTTGTTTCTAGTCAGGGCTGGGAGAAGACAGAGCAGCTCAGTTTTGTTCACAGATTATCTGTTTCATACCAAACTGTCACAACATAGTGACAGTTTTAATATATATGTTTAAAAATGTATAAAAGTTACATACCACAGCTTTAAGTCCCATTGAACGTCTGACAGGCGTCTGCCGTCCATCCTGATGGAGGCTGAGAAGTTCTGCAAAGAAGAATGAACCAAACAGTCTAAATAAAGCTGTGACATCATTTTCAAAAAGACTGTAATTATTGCCAAAGGTGATTCAACAAAGTGTAAAGACCGTAAATATTTACCCAAATGAGATGTTTTTCTCTCTCTCTTTTTAACCAGTTAGCAAAATGCTCTAGATTTTTTTTTCTTACATTGTCACGGGGTGTTGGTGTGTAGAAGTTTGAAGAAGTAAATTAATTTAACAGAGTTTGAAGTGAGGCTATAACATTACACAAATGTGAAAAAACATGAAGATATTGAGTACTTTTCAGAGGTACTGTATCTCTTTGCCATCACGTTTAGTGATTGTAACGCTTACATCTTACCCTCGAGCTTTAAATTTTAATATCTAGGATCTCCTTTTGTATGTATAGCACCGGGACTCTATTCTGGCTTTTCAATTTCTTTCTTTTTTTTTTTTTTTTGATTTTCTAACCTGCTGCAGATCCGGGTTGGGGCTCCTGCTCCCTTGGTGTGTTCATCTGTCTGGACTGCTCTGGAATCCATCGCAACATCCCCGAAATCTGCAAAGTCAAGTCCCTGAGACTGTCCCACTGGGAGGACCAGGAGGTTCAGGTCAGAGGTCAAAACTAGCAAATCCTAGGATCTCATCTGTTACAAATGTAGTTTTATTTATTTATTTATTTTAGAGGAGAGAAAGTATGTGAGAAAGTTGAGTAAATAAGGAGGAAAATTTATAGAGGCAAGAATAGATAATTTGGAAGAATAAAACATCTATATTATGCTAAAAAAAAAAACGTAGTTTTTCAATTTTTTTATGTGCTGTTTATTTTAACTGGCCCAGCAAAGTATTAGCTCTGCTGCTCCATTTTTTAAATTTCTAGTAAATGCTACAAGGTTCTGTTCATGACTGCTTCCAGGATAAATATGTTCACTGCACTTAGGGCCTAATTTGTAAATTCTCCAAATTTCCCAGCTGATCAGGATTTTATTGTTTTTTTTTATTGTGGTTTCCTGTGTGGGGAGTCATTTTATAGATTTACAAAAAAGTGGTTATCATCAGTAGTTGTACTTTTAACATATTGAGTTTTCATAAAGAGGAGAAAGCTACTCAGCTGAGTTGGAAGGCTAAAAGCTAGCTTAACAGTCGTGTTGAACAGCTTAAAGCTCAAAGGGAAAAACAGTGTAACTATATACAATGTTATATAGAGATTAAGTTGATCAATGTTGCCTTACCTGAACGACATATTGCTGTACCAAAGTTGCACTGCCTTTTGATAATCTATCATTATATTCAATGGATGCTAGTATTTTAAATGGCTAAAATTAGCTAAAACCAGCTAAAACTTGGGTCTGTGTGGCTAGTTGTTAGCTTTGCTCTTCCCTTACGATTTTTCACTATTGTTTGTTGGTTTTATTATTTATGTAGCAGGGACAATGTGTAAACACATTATCCTTCACAAAAGTTAGTCAATTGCAGAATTACACCAGATTAAGCTTAAAGCTGCTTTTCATCTACATGGCAGCTCATAACAATAAAATACGTTCAACATGTGTTTATTCCATCTATAGCTATTCACACCAAACATTTTTTATCAATTTATAGCCATTTACACAATTCTTCTATCTACCATTTAAATTAATTTGATCAATTTACATTGCAAATAGCCAAGGTTTAATGTTGATTATGCTAATTTACCAGTAGTTGCGTTCTGACCTTTTGGAAGAAATCAGGCCGATCAAGGAATAATTTTAAAATTTCTAAATCACTGTGATGTGAACTTAACTTCTCTCATACAAATCCAACAGATAATTTTAATCACTTCAACTTCTTTGAAAGGATGCATACAGTGGTGAGAGGCAAAGAAAGTTGCTTTACTTCTTGTGTGCTTTTGCTTTTTAGTTCTTTTCAATCTGGTTGTTTCAAGTTCACACTCGGGTAGCTTTGTGTAGTCAATGTACAGGCATATTTTTCTAAAATTTTGCATGCTTTCAAGATCCCACTTGTTGTGTCATAGATTTTCCATTAAAACTACCCAGCAGGAAGTGAGGAGGTGTTTTGGAACTAGTTTTACATGAAAAGACAACAGTATGTAGCAGTAAAGCTTTTGGCAAAGGGAGAGCATGCCAAGCAACTTAGATATTAAAGCTTTGTGTTGACTAACAAATCAAAAAATATAGCTTCTGAATGTCCACACCAAAGTAAATGAATTAAACACAATGAATAAAATCCTACTTTTATGCACTTTTATGGTAATTTGTTATGGCAAACAAAGAACCATAACCTTTTGGTATGGTAAATAACAAAAAAAAACTTTAATAAACTAACAAAACCCACAGGACAATTATTAGTTTCAGATTAAACAAGGACTTCAGAAATGTGTTAACTGTCGTACTTAAAGTGGCAGTATTATTCTAAATTTTTTAGTTTTACATCATCTAATAATGTTATTCCCTCATCGAAAACATACCTGGAGTTTTGCCTTAATTTTTCCATGCGTGTTTGACAATCTCTTTAATCTCCCATGGCAACCATTCAGCTATGTTGGACCTAGCTCCGCCTTCAAGATGAAGCTCCTCCTTCTGAGAATCTGCATTACAGAGCAGTCCTGTCCTATGACTTTCCCACCTAGCTCCTCCAGACTAGCCAGCAGCAATTAGCAAACAGCTTTTGGTACTGCACATGTGCTGAGCTCAAGCTACTTATAACGATAAGTAGCTCGTTATAGGAGCTACTTATCAGAGCAATACTAGTAAAAAAGTTGTTAAACAGTTAATAGAGGAGCCATGTTGTGATGACTCCCTGGAGGCGGAGTTTCAGAAAGAGCAGCAGCTTCTTAAAGATGCAGAGGTCCAATTTGAAGATGTTAAATATCAAAGTCAAGTTTCTTTTATATTTGATACATGTAGCATTTTTTAAACAACTGAAGGGAACTGATTGTGATATAAAATGGCAGCATGTGGTCAGAAAACACACAATACTGCCCTTTTAACATCAATTTCTAAGAAAATATATGTGGGAATTTTAAAAGATGAATTCTGTGATTGTATAAATGTACTTTAAGATGGAATATATTCCAAAACGTCCAAATTTATTTTGCCTAATGTGTCCTCCTGTTATTGTTCTGTTCATTCATGTGCTGGGGCGTCATTCGTACTTTAATACTGTCTTTTTTTTATATGTGTTGTGTTTGTGAGATAGTTCATGGCTGAACATGGAAATGAGCTAATGAAGGCAAAGTATGAGGCGGATGTTCCTGTCTACTACTACAAACCAACCCACAAGGACTGTCAGTGAGTAACCACAGCTCCACATGCAACTATCAGAGCTTAAGTAACGTTATGCAAAATGGATGTGATCTTTGAACGTGTGGCTTATCACATGGATGGTCCTGTTTCTCTACAGTGCCTTACCAAAGTTTTGGTTTAAAAAAAATGCAAAAAAAAATCAAAAAATAAAAATCACTTGCACATGTCTTCATTCCTCTTTCAATTTGACAACGCTAACTAAAATGCAGAGGAAACGTTATCGGTAAACATGTCTTTCCTTTGGTGTACGACTGCGTGCATATCTGAGTCTTATTGAGAGGTCAACTTGACCTCTCAAAGACCTTTGAGGTTTATATGACGAGGAAAGCATTACATAGCCTCAGTCCATTTACCGTTTGATCAATTCGTGTGTTTCTTAAGTGTGTGTGTCTTTCCATTTTGTTCGTGTTTGCTCAGAGTGCTGAGAGAGCAGTGGATCAGAGCGAAGTACGAGAGGAAAGAGTTCTCGAAACCTGGGAAAAGCTTGACGTACGAATCAGGTGAGCGCGCACAAACCCTCACATGTACTGTAAAAAATAAAAAATAAAAAATTCCCTTGACCTTAAATAATAAGGTTTGCTTGCATCCTGCAGAAACGAGAGAGGGCACGTTGATGAAAAGGGGGCGGGACAACGGGCAGTTTCTGAGCAGGCGATTCGTCCTTTCTGAAAGAGAGGGCAATCTGAAGTACTACACCAAATATGACGTAAGCAGCAGTTCGTGAGAATCCAGTTCAGTAAAATGACCTTAAAGCACATTCTGCTCTAGTCTACACCCACTATACAAATACCCCTAAATATAAAAGATTTTAAAGATAAGAAGTATATTCACAAATGATTTCTGTATGGTTTAGGTTTTGGTCTTTCATATTCACAAGTTCAGTTCAACTGTATTCCATTCAGTTCAGTCCAGTTTATATGTTTTGAACTGACAACATGAGACAACAAAATGAGGATTTGTCTTCTCCACTGAGTTTGTGCAAGTTCAGACACGTTTACTGAGGATTCTGTCTGAACTGTTCACCATTCAAAATAATTATCCTCAGAAGCTGGAAACAAATGCTGCATATAAAAGACACACACACAAAAAAAACCCCAGCTTGTTTCGATAACAATAAGGACTTTGTGTGTTCCAGCATATCATGTATTATCTGATGTCTATTATTACAAACAGCCTTTTATTATCTGAATATGTGACAAACTGATATCACTGCAGTGATGGCTATAATCAACTGTCAGATTGAAAAACCTTGATGCTCTGCACACATAAAATTTTAATTATTAAGCACATCAATGTAGCCAGTTTCTCAGTTTATCATAAAATCATAAAAAGTAGAACAACTGTGGCCTCTGATTTTCAAAACCAGTAACTGAGTGAATTCTAAGTTTTCCAAATGTGTCACCATACTGACAAAAATCTGGGAACAGTCTTTTAACGTGACTTGTACTTTTTCAGTTAGTTGAAAAAGGTAAAAGAACAAACAAAACAAATCCAAGAAATTGGGTTATTGGTTGAAGGATACAATTTAATTGTTTTCCTTCTTAGAATAACTTGAATGGACAAATGGTAGAGATGCATTGTGTTCAACTTGCCTTCATAATAGTATTGAATCTTGTCACTGAGTGGATCAGTAAGGAAATCTCACTGGTTTTCAAACCAGGATTTGAAACAGGCCAGCATAAATAATCACCAGAAGTTGTTTCTGTTTCATTAGCTGCATCTCCACTGACCGAATAATCGCATAAATTCAGAATTACAAAAATAAATTTGCTTAATGGAAAAACACCAAACGCCAAGTTTTTCAATAAATTGTCTTTGCGCTAGGATGAGGTGGCTTTTCAGCTGAATTGAAATCAGTGTATTTTGCAAAACTGAATTGAAAACAATTTTTTCACATCACACAAGTCACGTGATCAACAACCGGATGTTACTACTGCTGGAAAAGACAAAGAGGTCAACAGGAAGTGGCAGGAGGTGGATGACACCGCATGAATTTTTTAAGTGACTTATCACATGAACAAACTTATTTTTGTTTGATTTTAATTGAGTTTCTTTTTTAAAGGAAGCACCATAATTGCAAAATTGTTTTTTTTTTTTTCATTAGCGTAATATCAAAAAGGATTTTGCACACAGTTGTAAAGGAAACGCAGGTAATTGACACCCAAGTTTGTTTGGGAAGTTCTCAAAATTTTGTCTGAAAAAGCAACAATGCTTTAAAACTTTTTTTTTTTATGCTTGTTACTAAATAGTTGAACTCTATAGTTGTCTGATCTATATTTAGCTTGAGCTGGGTCCGGTCATGGTGCCACAGTTGGGCGCCATGGCAGCAGACAACAGGGATTTGAGTAATTATATGATGGTCAGTCTGTAGCGACATCAGTCTGCCATTAGCAACCAGCTCAGAACGCTTCGACTTAACCTCCACTTTCACTGCCTTCTGCCTCTCGCTTAGTCACATTTAAATAAAGCAACATTCAGCAAACTATACCTAGAGTTTGAAAAACCCTCTCCTGATTTGTTTAGGCTAAGGAGCCCAAAGCAGTGATTAAGGTGGACACTATCAATGCGACATTCCAGCCAGAAAAGATCGGAAATCCCAACGGCCTGCAGATCACCTACCTCAAAGACTACAGCACCCGCAATATCTTTGTGTATCATGACAATGGCAAGGTGAGAGTCACACACACTTGGTGTTTTTCTGCTTAGTAATGATTGTAAAGCAGAAGCCTGACTTAAACCAATCATTCAGTGTCTAGCAGTTCAATTCTGGCTTTTAGGGTCACAGTTCAATTTAGAAACAATTTTTGATTCAGAAGCCAGTTTTTTCTGTTCAGATGGTCGAGAGATTCTGTTTAAATCATGTGACTGACAAGAGGAAAAGACAACGTAAAAAAAAAAAAAAATATATATATATATATATATATATATATAACATTTATTTTTTAAAGGAATTTTACATCATTCCATACTGTTTCAAAATGTTATTTTTCTTTATATTTAGGGAAAAATAGGCTCATGTGTAAAATTCTGTAGCTTAAATTGCCAGCACTAAGTTAGCTTTGCTGGCCAGCTTTTTCTTAAACATAAAAATAAAAAAGATTTATACATAATGTAATTTTACAAAAAGCAACTTTTGAGCATTTTGAATGGATTCAGAAATGCCACGACTAGGAATTGTGATTCTCTGTGGAATCAAATTTTTTTCTCCACCTCTATTAAACAATGTAAAGCATCATTTAAATTACTTGTTATCTGTCTAGATAGATGTGATGAATATGCTTTCTAACTATCTCGCCGGTGTCGTTGTGGAAGAGCCGATCATTTGTGCCAGTCTCTGCTTCCCGGTGGAATCCATTATCAGATGACATTCAAGCATCACATCCATCATTCTCTGTCATCCAGAAACACAGTGGGATATATTGAGCCGTCCCGTGTTTGTATGTGATTTATTTGCTGCCGTCTGTCACCCGGGACTGAGGAAATCAGATCAGTGTCATTGCATTAGCAGCGATCTGCAGAGTTGTTTAGCTGACTTTCTACTTCAGGGAGAGTTACAGAGGAATGAAGTGGCACACCAAGCTTTCCTTGAACACTTTTATTCCCTTTTTTTAATTTATGAGGTAGTGAGTTTGTGACAGCTTCGATTGTAATTGCAGTTTCAAATATCAAAACCACTTAAGCCTGCCTGAAAGTTTTTTTTAATATATATATATATATATATATATATATATATATATATATATATATATATATATATTATAATTAATTTTAATCAACTTGCACTGATTACGTTAATCAGACTTTTTTTGTGCTTGTTGTCTTTGTTAATATACAGTTAGGAGGGTCACCATAAGTTTTACTGGACGATGAATTGCCCCATAAGTTATCACGATAAACGATAATATTATTGTTGTTTTGAGACCATTTTCAAGCAATATTATGGTGATGGCAAATTAATGCAGGAACACATTCTTAAATATAAATAAACTTTCAGTTCTAATGAACATTTGACAATGGAACTGGAAAATGTTTGAAATATAAATAAACAAAACAGAAACAACAAAGAAATTGAATTATGAAGGCTCTGTAAACAAAATTGTCCTTCATAAAAGAGGATTAGTTGAGACCAAAGATAGATAGACTGAAGATAGGTTTTGGTAGGAAGAGAGAGAAAACAGAAGAATGTTTTGCAATTTACTGTCTCTTATATCAGAGATATAATAGACGATCTACTAAGAAATAAAATCTAAAATTGCTCATTGTTGACAAATTCAGCTCAAGAACCCTGTAATATGGGTTCATGAAGAATTTCATGCAAATTCTCCATAAAAAAATGCCAAAAAAATCTAGTAACAAGATGTTGAGAGTGAGTTAAAATTAGCGGTGCATCATTAAATCTGCCAGTGAATAAATCGTCCCAATTTCCTTAGTCGCATGAAAACCTGATCTTCTCTACCTCCACAAAGGAACGGCGCCACAAAATTTCCGCAAAAATTCTCACATTTTGCTACAATTACAGTAACGAAATGTATTTTATTGGAATTTGTGTCATACACCAATATGAAGTAGTGCAAACTGTAAAGTGAATGTGGGGGAAATGATTTTAGTTTTTCAAACCTCCCTTTTTAATTTGACACCTTTTATGTTTAACACCTGGTGTGGTTGTATTAAAGGTAACCTAATTATTTAACAGAGTCTGTATGTGTGTAACTTTACCTAGGAGTCACTGTAAATAAATCAGATGTCTGGTAAAGAAAATGATTGAACAATCGGCATCACGAGAACCAAGAAACAGAAAAAAGGAATGGAGAAACTTAGCTACGTCGAGTTGTTGAACAAAATTCTTGACTTTAAACATTTCACACTTTTCAATCCATTACCTGAAAATCACAAGAGTGTGGCACAACTGCAAATATACAAAGATATATACCAGAGGTGTTCATTTATAATGACCGGAAAAACCAAGACGAACTTTAATCATATATCTGGTTTTTGGCCCAAATGTGAAATATAAATGAATGCCTTAAAATTTTGATTCTTGCCTTACTGTTTATGTTTTCTCTTCTGTTTTTTTTTTTTTTTTCAGGAAATTGTTGACTGGTTTAATTCAATCCGTGCCGTTCAGCTTCAGTATCTGAGAGTGGCCTTTCCCGGTGCAACCGATGCTGAGGTAGACGCATTAACCTTTTCTAAATATGCACTCTTGCATTCACCTATTTTTAATATGCATTCCTTTAAAAATACAGACATTATCACTCTTTGTTTCCTTGTTATTCACATTCTGGGAATTAAAAATAACTGCTCATTTATTGACCGTACTGAGAAACTTGGTAATTTTTTTTTTTTTCAGCTCGTACCCAAACTTACTCGAAACTTTATCAAAGAAGGATACATGGAAAAAACCGGCCCCAGGGTAAGTAAATCTACTGCTGCTTGTCTGTACATGTGCACAGCTGTAACTCCTCCACTATGACTTATTTATTTTACTTTACTGATTTACCCCAGCACAACAAAAGCCTCTTACAATTTCCCCCCAAAACACTAAAAATCGATTTTCCTCATTTTATTTTCTCAAATTAAAGTTTTCTTTAAATTTTTAATTATAGAAAAGCAACCTGCACTATATTCCACAAGCAATCAGCATTCGTTTTTATTCTTATTTGCGGTCTATTTCTCATCTCTGTTACTGCAAGCAAACTGGAGAGTTCAGTGAAATTGTGTCCAATTTGTTATGCGGTCTGCGTGTGTCAGACTGATCCTGTCTTCCTTTAGAATCAGTATTTAACAAGATAAACACATGTCTTCTTCTCACTTTTATTCTAGCTTGTGGTCTCCTGTCCCTAATTGGAACAAAAAACGAAAAAGAGACAACATGGCTAAAAGGTTAACTCAGCTGTCAATGTGACGGATTTTTACCTGTCTGACTGGATGGTAATCAGCTGAGCAAACCTGCCGTATCACCTTTCCTGTATCTGAGGAAATGAAAGGCTTCCTTGTGAGAACTCGCTTAAATCTCGTCTCTCAAGTACAAACGCGGAAGGCAGATATGCGCCGTGCAAATAAACAAAGAGTCATTTATAAGGATTTGAGTAAACATGCAGGCCTGTGCCAGCACATGTCTACGTTGGTTAAATCGGCCCAAACGTCTCGTCTTTTAGTTTAGTCAGTAATATGTCAGGGATTTATTTCTTAATGTCTGCAAAGTCAGAAGTTTACATCCATTTCCTCTGTATTTGGCAAGATTGACTTGGGTCAAACTTTTGGGGTGAGTCAGGTTTGTAGGCTCTCTCAAATATACCCACAAATTCTCTGTAGGATTTTGAACATTGACTTTGTTGTCCTTAAGCTGCTTTGTAACCCTTTGGTTGTAAGCTTGGGGTCATTGTCCAATTGGAAGACCAATCTATGTCCAAGCTTCTACTTCCTGATGTCTTCAGATGTTGCATCTATGGCATCCATTTTATGAAGTGCACCAGTCCCTCCTCCAGCAAAACAACCCTAAAACCTGACACTGCCAACCTCCTTCCTTCACAGTTAGGATGATACAAGCACCCTGGTTCTTCCTCCTAATGTAACGATCGTCATTATGGTCAAAAGGTTCCGCTTTAGTTAGATCAGACCACAGGAATATACCTCCAATAATGAAGATATTTGTCACTGTGTTCATCTATAAACTGCTTTTTTTTCTTCTTTTTTTAAAATAAAGGCTTCTTCCTTTCACTTTCAGGCCATTTCGGTGCAGAACACGTTTCACTGTGGATGATGTTTTATCAGCTTCATCTTCACAACGCCTTTGGCTTTAGTCCAATTTGTACATTTTGGACCAAAACTCATTCAGAATGATGGTTGGACATTTCCCATCATGTGTATACTTGTGTATAATTGTTCAAACAAAGGAACGCAGCAACTTCTAGAAGAAATTGTTCTAAAGGATGAATCAGACTTTTACACCTCTACAATTCTCTTCCTGATGTCTTGGGTTTCCCGTCATGTCAAAAAAAAAAAAAAAGATGCGGTGTGTTTTAAGGTGTGGCCTTAAAATACAACCACTGGTGTGAATCCAATTAGCTCAAATCACTCAGTTAACCTATCAGAAGTTTCCAAAGTCATAACATCATCGACTGGCCTTTCCGTCATTGTTTAAATACATAGAAATCATCATTGTGTACATGAGCTTTTGCACTTTCAGACATTAATAAATGAACCTGTGAAATATTTTCTCTCATTTTTGTAGCAAATAAAATCATTTTGGTAACTCTATCTGGTAGAAAACAGGAGAAGTTTGGTCTGATTTAACTCCAGACAATGAGGAAAAAGAAGTATGTCTTTTTACTCTGTGTATGTAGACAGATGAAATAACCCACTAACCTGCTGCTTTTTGAGCTGATTTACTTACATTTGAATTAATTCATGAGTAAGATGTGTTTCGGCACGAACCCACAGGCAAAATGTGAAGAGAACAATCAATCTCTCAATATTTAGAGGAGTTCTCTGAAAGAACTCCAGTGGGAAGCCTTTACCAATATCACCGACATCATCGATTGATGGTTTGGCAGAAAGAATTTAGAGTTCTGGGACTTTTCTTTCCTCTTTTCTAGACCAGCCAGCACGTTCTGGAAACAAACCAGAGCACGGCATGCTTCGGTTTAAAATACACACGGTGCTATGGATGTGAACACAATGTCTTACTGACTCTATTTATGGTTTTGTTTCTCCGCTCGTCTATGTAGCAAACGGAAGGCTTCAAGAAGCGCTGGTTCACACTGGATCAGAGACGGCTGATGTACTTCAAAGATCCACTGGTATGAGAGTCTGTTCACACACGCCGGTTCATCTGCAGCCAGACAAAGTTATAAAAAGGGAATGGTTGCAATTTTTTAATGTCATGAATCTCACACAAGTACTTTTGGATGAAAGCAGAACTTTAAGAACAATATTCAACATTTTGAATATACTGAGTAGAGATTAAGTCATGTTTGTGGTTAACCAGTGGCTAGAAAACGGGATTTAATTATACTTTTCCATGATTTGAACCTGTTCAGTAATCAGGTTCCTGTAGTTCTCACAAGACTGAGTCGAAATGGATTTAAAAAAAAAAAAATTTAGTTCAGTTTGTGTAAAAAAAAATGTCATGAACCCATAGTCAAAACTAGGAGTGGGCGACGGACTACGGTTTCATCACAATATTTTGCTGAGCTATTGTGATAAAGATAAAAGTGAAAATAAGAACTGTTTCAACATCTTTTTATGGTAACTGTATGTCACAGCAAGCATAGACCCACAAACACAATAATGCTCTTCAAAAATGTTCCCATTTGTAACATGCTTCTGTAGGTCATGTAAAAAAAGCGAGATTTGTGTCACCAACCTGAACACGGTAACTTTATTTAAGAACGTTTTGGCAGGGTTAAAAACATTTATCTTGACAATGATGAGTCAAAATTCTTTTCTTAAGAAATTTATCACGATAAATGATTTGATAAATGGCCACACCTAGTCAGAACAAATTCAACATGGTTACAAGGTTGGTTTAAAATGTTGGCATTTTACAGTGGTGTGTAAACGTGTTTCCTTCCTGATTTCTTTCTTCTTATTTTTTTTGAATGTCACATTTCAGTGTCTCATAACATCAAACCAATTTTAAAGACAATACAAGTAAATACAAAATTCAGATTTTAAATGAAGAAGTTTATTACTAAAGAGGAAAAACTACAACCATCGTGGTTTATTGCTGGTATGATGTTCCAGACTGGTTTTAATTACGTTCTTTCTCATTTGTTCCTAATTTTCTTTAATGTCAGCACAGTCTAGTTTTGACAATGAAAACTTTCCTTTAGAAACAGCATGTTGTGTTTACCTTGTGTTGTCTTTGACTAATATTTAAATTGGTTGGACGTTCTGAAGCACTTTGGTGTGACAAACATGCAAAAAAAACAAAAAAAACAACAGGAAATCAGGAAGTGGGCGAACACTTTTTCACCCCACTGTAAGATACTAGCATATTAAACCGGTTCTGTAAATATTCAAGAATTATTGACTTAAAAGAAGCTCCTGCATCTTTCTGAAAAGTTATTCACCAGTTAGTCTTATTTAAAGTGCACTAAGGTATTTACACTAGAAACTAGACAAAAATACTTGGTAAGGTTTGACGTTTTGCAGCATATTTTTGCTATAATCATAATGAAGGTATTGTTATAAAATAAAATTGAAAATATATTCTCTCCATTGTGTAAATATCTAATCAGGTATATAAAATTAAAATTGTTTCATTAACAAAATGAGGAAAATGGACAGTAGTATGCTAAAAATAGCTTACTGGAAATGATTAAAACCAAAAGTTTCCTATAACATTTTGCCTCTTTCTTTTATTTTGCCTGTGTTTGAAGGATGCCTTTGCTAAAGGTGAGGTATTCCTGGGGAACAATGACAACCATTACAGTGCTTCTGCCGGCTTACCATCTGGGACCTCCTGCAACGGCGCTTGGCAATATGGCATCACTATAGAAACACCTGAGCGCTCCTTCCTGTTTACGTGCGAGACGGAGAGTGACCAACAGGAATGGCTGAAGCACTTCAAGAATGTCATGAACACTCAGATGTCCCCTCAGGATTACACAAGTAAGGATTCAGACTTATCTAATGCTTTTTAAAAATGACTTTATTAGCTGCAAGGAGGTTTACATTAACTTTGGCTTTCTGTTTGTGTTCAAAGTGGAGGCCTTGTTAAGGCACCGACACTGACAGACCAGAGGCCTTTTCTCCCCTCAACACCCACCATCAGTCTGACAGACACAACACCGACTCTGCTACTTATCCTAAAAATGTGGACTTCTGGATTAAAAGTGAGAACAAATTTGCCAAAGCATTGTCTGATTTAGGGTTAGGGTTACGTTAACTATTCTTTAATTTTGATACCACTTTTTTTTTTTATTGACCCTTGTATCGTGAAAGCTTCTCAGCGTAGAACAAAGTTAGTTACGTGTCCCGAGTCAGTCACAAGGACACATTTTCTATCTTTATTAAGTGGTTTACAGCTAATGGTGAATAATATAATAATAATAATAATAATAACATGCAACAATAAACTTGTTGTGTGAAATTGACACTAAGTAATTTAATCCATATAAGTATATTCTATCCCTATCCATCTCTCTCTCTCTCAAGCTACAAAGCAAGCTGGTTATTTTTGTAGCTAACTGACTACAAAACTAGCAATTTTTTTTAGCTAGCTAGCTGACTATTTTTCTAGCTAACTAGCTATTTTTCTGGCTAAATAGATATTTTTCTAGCTAACTAGCTTAAATTATGTGATGGTAAAGATGCTTTTTTCCTATTGTGTCAGCTATTTCTGCCCAAGTATTTAAGTTTTGAATTTGTAATTTCTTTTTTACTGCTTGTAAAGTTTTAGTATATGCACGGTTATGGGAAACACTATGGTCAAAGCTTTATGGATACTCAAATGTTGGAGCTTTTTTTTAGCTGTTGTAGTTACAAGGCTTGGTATTCTGTACAATACATTACAGAAAAAGAAGATTTCTGTTTTGCAATGTTTCTATGGGTCAATATGTCATTTATCAGAGAGAGGAAAAAAATATATACATATATATTATTGACTTACTAGCAGAATTTTAATTTTCTAGTTGTAACATGTACTTATATTTTTTTATTACATCTTCCAAAAGATTAGATTTCCTGTTACTTTTTTATTCAAAAAGACATATTCATACTTTATATAGTATTCTTACAAAAAAGTACATATGGAAGCCAATTTAAAAATGTATTTTGAGCAAGGTGCTGAAAACAATTCCAGCAGTTGTATGGCTTAGCAGCACCTCCATGTGGTACCACTCTTTATGAAAACTACAAATGTATTTGTGTAACACCTGTGGTCGTGCTGAAATGAAACCCTGCTCTCTATTGATTTTAGGATTTTATTTTATGATCGATCTGTTGTTATAGGTTCAAAAACATTTAAAGCCTAATCTCAAGTTTACAAAATACATACAACTCTAGAAATTGATGAGGATGTACTGTCTTTTTTTTTACCATGGCTGTTACTGTTGCCTTTTCATTTTGTGATTTCTCTGTATTTTCAAAATGTACTTTCTCAGTTTAATTTCCATTAGAAGTATTTTCTTCTCTCACCATTGCTGACTTGCAAAAGATTTTCACTAATAAAAATCTGATTTCTCAAAAAAAAAACGTAAATCTGTGTACAATCTGTGCTCTTAAATTAACGAAAAAGCAGTTCAAGATTTACAGAGTAACTGAACCCCAAATTAACTTTTTTGCAGATAAACTGAATAAATTGGGCAGTACGTAACTTTTCTACAGAATGTTTTTTACGTATTTGTCTGGCCTTGATGGTTTTTGGATTGTTCACATAAGTTGAGCCCATGCAAAGAAATCAACCAGTTTAAATACCCTTCTATATCTGTCAAGAATATTGGTCAAATGTTTATCTGAAATTGTGCTCGAAGCTTGTGAATGGCTTCAGAAATGTCATGCTTTTCTCTGCAACTTGCTAAAAGACCTAAAATTTAACCAAACTTTAATAAGTGCAGATGTGTATGTCTGAACTTGTGTGAATTAGAGAGAAGTGAATACTGAATTCAAACTTCAGCGCTTCATTAAAAGGCCCAAAAATGACACCTTTTCAATTTTACACACACTTTGATGGGAGTATATAAACTCTGGCATTATAAAGTAGTTGCTGACAGTTTCCCCTGCCAGCAGTTGGTGTCTAAAACCACACCTCGGTGTTTTTGAGACATTAGGCTGAGGCCAGGGAGGAATGCCACATAAATCAATCGGCCCGTGCCAGCTTTTCACCCTGGTGAGAAAGAGGGAGGACGGATCTGGAAAGGGACACAAGAGAACTGCAACCAAGAAAACTTCAAAGGGGAAGCTGGATTTTCTTAGCCGAGGAGAAACGGATGGTTCGTCTTCCACCACAGGAAACCAAGTAGATAAACAAGACCAGCAGGAAATCATCATGGGTTATATGGAAATGAAGGATTTTTACCTTGATGTCTCGAATGGCAACATCTGCAAAGAAGCCTAGAGGGACAGGAGACAAGTTTTGACTGAATGGATGCAAGACGATTGCTCGTATAACCTAACTTGGTGCCTTCAAGAAAAGTTAAGCGAGTGGGAGTTATTAGAATTACAAATTATGTAAAAGTGGAGAAGGGATCTTTTTTCTTCTCTCTGTTGTAGAAACTACTCCTAAGATATTAGCAACTGGAGTCCTCTCAAAAACAGCTCAGTACTCGCCACCAAAGGCTTGAAGCACAGTTTGTCCATTTGACGGGCTGAGACTTCCCTACTGCTCACAAAAATCTCATATTGATTCTACTTTAACCCAGACCCAGTGGGAGGGATCCTTACTGTCTGGAAGTGAGAACATTGCTTATTGCGAGCATAAATAAATTGGAAGAAATTGGGCAACAAACACTGGAAGGAGCCAGCAATTTTCAGACTCGGGTTGTGTGAGTACTGAATTTAAATCTGCTCTGTACAGTACTATTTTTTCCGTAACACTTATTGTCATTATTTTCTGTTTCCTCTTTGGTCAGGTTTAACTAGTCTCAAACACCATAAGCTGTAAAGAGTGTTTGATTTGCACTTGGCTTGATTAGAACATGTTCTCATAAAGTCAGAAATCTGCAATGAACCGCACCCTCAATGCCACCATCGCTTCTGAGACGGGACCTGGTGTGACCCCAGGGGCTGGAGAAGGAACCTCTCTGTTTGGTGGTAGTGCTGCTGGAGCCAGTGGAGGTCTGTGGGTGACGTCCCTGCTCGGTGCCATGCTTTTGGTCATGTGCGCCGTAGGCCTGGCGGGCAACATTTACACGCTCGTCGTAACTCGCTCAGCCGCTTTGTGCCGGACGGGTTCCATGTACGTCTACATCGTCAACTTGGCCCTGGCCGACCTGCTCTACCTCTCCACCATTCCCTTTGTTGTCTGCACTTACTTTGCCCACGACTGGCTGTTCGGTGAGGCGGGCTGCCGCATCCTCCTGAGTCTTGATCTCCTCACCATGCATGCCAGCGTCTTCATTCTGGTTGCGATGAGCTTAGAACGTTACCGTGCCGTTGCCAAGCCCTTCAGTGTCCACAGGTCCTCGTCTCGGAACCAACGACTCACCGCAGGAGTTATCTGGGGGTTGGCGTTCACTCTAACGCTTCCCATGATGGTGATGATACAGCTCAGGGAGGCCAAGCCTACTGTGTATGGCTTCGGGAAGAGAATCTGCTACCCCACCTGGACGCCTGAAGCTTTCAAGGCTTACCTTACAGTACTGTTTTTCACAAGTGTCTTAGTCCCTGGACTGATAATCGTTGGACTGTATGCTGGGCTAGCAAGGCGCTACTGGACAGTGCAAGCTAGTTTAGGGGGTAACAGCCGCTCAACCCGGAGGAAAGGACTCAAACAAAAAGTGCTAGCGATGATATTAAGTATCATAATAGCCTACTGGGTGTGTTTCCTACCGTTTTGGGGATGGCAGTTAGCTAAACTTTTCTCCCCAGATTCCCTCAAAGCTTTATCTGCAGCTGCTCACAATTACATCAATTTCTTTGTCACATGTCTTACCTACGGGAACAGCTGCATCAATCCTTTTCTTTACACTCTCTTGACCCGAAACTACAAAGATTATTTGGCTCAGAAAGGTCCGTCTGGGGGATCAAGCAAGGCTGATCTTGGGACGGCTGTGACAACACCTCTTCAGGAACTCTAATGGATCACCGTACATTCAGGCAATGGAACATTCTCGACCCATCGGCCATGATCCGACAATATGAAGCTGGACAAAGAGGTATTGTTCGATTGCACATGGACACTCTGAAGGCGTGTTTACTCTCCATTGTTCCAGTTGGAGTTACCCAAGTAGTTTCGGTCACCAACTCAGTTTTTACAATTGTTCAAGACAAAAAAAAAAAGGTGTGAAGTATGTAAAGAGGTCTGACTCTTATGGAGCCCCCTTAAAGATATGGGGGATTTTTTGGGGGTTTCCCATCCCTTCGAAGTCATAAACAGAAACTTTCAGTAGAAGGAAAGAAGGCGGGGAGGGGAGAATATATCCAAACTATTTGGACTATTTTTGAGTTATTTTCACAGGGTAATAAAGTCATCTGAGAGTTTTGTTATTGTGAGGGAACAAAATATTTATTCTGTTGTGTGGTGATTTCCCATGTCCCTTAGGGGGCTCCGTAGACTCTCAAAAAGAAGGTTACAGTATTTTTTTCCTTCTTTTTCTTTGAACAAAATGTTCTGTGTGTATCTGGAGAAAATCTGCCATCAAGTTGAGCTACATTTGTAAATAGATTTGTCCTAAGATGCCCATGATGGAAAATGCTGGTACATTTTTTGGATAGCCCAGCAGATGTAGATGTTTGGTGGCATAATGTCAAACTGTTGTTCCTCTGAAGAAAAACACCATTACCAAACCCAGTATTGAATTTGTTTGATGCAAATATTTTAGTCTTGTTTTGATTCTAATCAGAGGGTTACAACTTTTTCCTTTTCATGTCTCTAAATTAGTGAAAATTGTGTTAAACAAAGTTCTTAACTTGTAAATGAGGTTTCTTGTCCTCGCAGGGAATGTGGCTAAATCGTGTCACATTCCTCAGCTTCTCTACAGCGCTTTTTTTGAGTCCTGCTGCAAATTGTTCCTGACAGAGTGCCTCATCTATCACTTGTCCCTTCTTTCACATTACCAGGTTTCGCACTTCGCTGTGTATATTTTCCCAAATTAGGATTTTTTTTTCTAAAGATGACAGAAAATGAAATGAAGCTCCATTTTCTGCTTTTTTTACTTGATTTTTATTTTTTTTATGTCGACAGCTAATGTTGGCAGCTGTCTAATCAATATCAGCAGAGATTATGCTATTGAGCAGGGTTTTTATTGCGCATTTCTTTCAGGTATGCCAGCAAATGTATCTGCCTTTACATTGTAAATATGTCAGATATCCTGTGAACTTTGTGTACAATTGTGATTAGATAACCTGTAATATTTTTTTTTAATTATGAGTGTATATTAAAATTTTAAGTGAAGCAAAAAGAAAGTCAAACTTGTCCTTTTTCAGCTTTTATTGAAGAAACCAGGCGATTTACTGACTAGCCATAAGGGCGAAAGCGGAGAAATAAGATATGATCTGGCGCCATCTGCAGACCTTTTCTCATCATTGCAACACAGTTGTTTCTCAGCAAGCAATCGGAACACTGGCCGGGCTCAGGGTTCTCTGAAACGGACCATTTCTCCAACCGGCAGATCAGAAGATGTTGAGAGGAGTTCATCCTCTACTGGATCTTCATCCCCACGATCCTTGCGTCGCCACTGACGTCGAAGAACTTGTACTTGACGTCTCCCAGACGGTTGGGGAAGTTCATCATGCTGCCGTCGGGAAGTTTGACGTAAAACTGCTCCATGTTGAAGTTGATGTAAAACTGCCAAATGTAAGAAAAGAAAATAAAAGAAAAGAAAAGAAGGGAAGCACATGCATTAGTTCTCGGTAAAAAATCAGCAGAAACACAAAAGAACATGTGTTAAAGAACGAATAAAGTAGAATTATTGTCCAATAACAATACAGATTGTGAGTTTTATGGCCCCATATTCACCTTTATGATTACCTACAGAGCAGTGCTCCAAACTAGACCTTACACCCACCTGTAGAAATGTGCAATAATGATCATAATGACTGGAATAGATTTTTCCAATTATTTAATAATTGAGTAAAGTGAGATGCAAGAATAGTTTTGGGTCATTATACCAATAAAAAAAAGAAAAGGAAAAAAAAATCAAATTCAGCTTCATTGTGTGGAAATACTGAATGTTTCTGTAATCGTGTTTAAAGACTTTTTATGTCTCATTTGTCTTATTCAATCATCTGTTATTATATTAAGGTCTATTGAAGCTGATGAGGCAGAGACTTTATAAATGTTGTTCCATATACAGGTAACAACTAGGAATCTGTTTTTGGATATACACTGGAAACAAATCAGTTCACTAAGTATTCAATAATGTAGAATAAACAATTAATGGTCTTTATGTTCTGTTTAAATGTAAACGTTTGTTTTCTTAATTTAGCTTCATACAGTCTCTGAATTAACGTGATCTATGTGTTCTGTTGATGGCTAGAATTTTTACCTCCTACACTAAGGATTTTTTAATGTCTTTAGGGACCCTGCAAAAATACTAAATCTTATTTTTGGACTTGTTTGTGGTGCAAATAATTGGTTACACTTGAAACAGGACAAAAATAACTTGCAAGTAATTCGGCAAGATATAGGATCTTGTTTCAAGTCAGTAATTTCTTGAAATTGACAAAGAAACACCAGCTCCATTAGCAAATTATTTCACTCACAACATGGGAAACTGTCATGTTATAAGTGAAATAATCTGCCAGATACTTTTTCATAAATATCAAGAAATTATTCACTTAGAACAAACTCCTACATCTTGCTGAAAAGTTACATGCAAGTTAGTTTTGTCTTATTACAAGTGTACTGATCTAGAAACTAGATCAAAAATACTTGGTAAGATTTTGTTTTTGAAGTTTGTGTGTGTCTAAGTTTAATGTTTCACTTTGGAAAGGAAAACTTGTATTGCTGTATCTTTTGCTGATTCCACGAACACACCTTGCACTCCTCTCCACGCACAAAGGGGAAGTTCATGTCTCGTTCCTCTTCGCCCCAGCTCCCCCCGGACCTGGAATTGCAGACGATGGTGTTCTGGTCTCCCCCGGCGTCGAAGCGGGGGTTGAAGTGCATCGCGATGTTCTCGGGATCGTGACCGATGTTGAGTGCAAAGCTGTGGCAGAGGCAGGACCAGGTAAGAAGAGGGCAAAGAAACGGGAAGAGGCACGACGCCATGAACTTATATTACACTGCTCTACTTCCTCTTGTTGAAAATGTTACTGAAATCTACATTTCAAAGCAGTTAGACATTGTTGTGCTTTAGGAAAAATAGAAATAAAAGAAGCATATGCATACCTGGCGCAGTCATCGTTGGGTTTGACTCGGACTTTAAACTCCTGCCCTACCTTGAATGCCATGTCCTTGACTTTCTGTTGAAAGATTTACAGTTGTGTGAATGTAGTTCACCAGGGCAAACACTGAATTCATACTTAACACAGATTAAAAAAGAAAAAGTAATTTAAAAAATTGAATTAGGGAAAAGTGTAATTCTTCACACAAAAAAGTTGCTTTGTAAGAGAAGTAGATGCATTCATAAGGAGTTTTATGTCACAACCAGGTAAATGATGGTTGTGTGACATATCATCATTTCATGATGATAGTGATGATAGTTTGTATAGCATTTGTATAGTGTGTGTGTGTGTGTGTGTGTGTGTGTGTGTGTGTGTGTGTGTGAGAGAGAGAGTCGTTAAATTCAGATCAGTAATGAGAAGCTTTTCTTATCTCAGCAGTTGATGATCAACCAGGATTAAAACAATGCATGGTTGTAAAAGAGAGTCAAAAGAGGAAGGTACTCTATTTATTCAAAGACGTGTGGACATCATGTTGATGTAGCAAAATCATAAAAGGACCCCCACCCTACACACACACACACACACACACACCTAACAACTCACCAAATCCTACAATCTGCCTATGTTGCAGATATATCTATAAATTCATATATACTGCCGCGTGCAAGGACAGAAAATTGAAATGTTTTTTATTTATTTATTTAAAAGCAAATGAGCTGTTTCTTATTCCAGGCTTGTGCTTTGAGAAAGTCACCCTGACTTTCCTGGGATTTTCCTTCAGTTCTGCGAAGTTGTTTATCTTGTCAATTAAGCTATAAATCCCATTCACATTTGTGCTTCCTATCTATGTGCTAAGCACATAGTTTAAACATAAACTTCAACATTCTGTCCCCCCCTTATATCGCCACACCCATAGTTGTCTCTCTTTATACAGCCCCCAAACTCCCAGACAGATAAGTTTGGTTTATCATTGACTTGACAAAGAAGGTGCTGGAGAAATAGTCAGTGGACTGAATTTTATTGATCCCTGTGAGGAAGTTAATTATTTAGATTTATAAGATTACACATCTTTCCCTCCCTGGACACATTTGAGGTTATAACGTGTAAAAATGCAATGTGGTGCACTTTACCGACGACATAACCGAGTGGCCATATTATCGTCATCAAGAACTATAGCAACTGATGCTCTCTGAGAAGCAATTGGTTGGTCCACATTAAATTTAATGTATGATAAAAAAAAAAATTAAAATCGAGTCTTCCTGTGCATTTTAGACAGGTCAAACATCTGAAAATGACTTCATGTTCCTCTTTCAAGAATTTCACCTACATATTAAAAAAAATGCTTATTCAGACTAAATTCATGTCAATTTACCTTTTAATATATTATAAAAACAATGATTGAGTATTCATAGTCAATTGAATAAATATGTCATCCGGGAAAATGCTCTGGTCAGTGGTTGCGTTAATCGAATAAATTGCTTTTTTTTTTTTTAACTGTGCATAAATAAATTTGTCCTCCGTCATTTTGACAAAAAATTACACACACCTGACCACGCAGAGAACATCGCGGAAGTAATTCAATCAATAATAATCAATTCAATTGGTGAAATTTGACCTGATTTCAAAACTTTACAGAGAAAAAGTTACATGTATTCGGCTTGACGATAACACGATGTGGATTATCTGTTCAGCTTGTTAAATATTAATTAAACAAAATGAAATGTAAAAATACATTATGACAGAATGTTTTCGACCAGGTTAGTCAAAAATGACGGACAACGAAAAGGCCTTGATTTACCTCTGGCCATGAATGAAGCTGTTCACACTACTCACCATCTTGGCGGTCTTCAGAGGCTCGTCCCTCAAGTGAGAAACTTCTGCTTGCTGGTTAATGCTTTATGTCGTCCTCGTGACGTTGTGGGGGAAGGAAGGAGCCAATCGGATGTGGAGCAGCAGTTACATTTACTATTACTGTGCAAGTTCAA
Source organism: Poecilia reticulata (assembly GCF_904066995.2). NCBI lineage: Eukaryota > Metazoa > Chordata > Actinopteri > Cyprinodontiformes > Poeciliidae > Poecilia > Poecilia reticulata. The sequence goes on along the minus strand of NC_088830.1, from coordinate 6,431,067 downwards.
AGAGTATTAATGTTTTAGGCACGTGTAAGTTTTATGAGATGCATTGATTCGCCGTTTGGGATACATTCTCCCAGGGTTGCCAACTCTCAACCTTCTGAAGTGAAACTTTTCTTTACATCTCACTCTCTCTGCCCTGATAAACTTCACTAAAAATAATCGAAGTTCCTGGACTTAAACGAGAACACCCCTCACCCCCTCACCCTTTCTCTGCGACAGACTGGCGACCTGTCCAGGGTGACCCCCGCCTCTTGCCCGTAACGTCAGCTGGAGATGGGCACCAGCAACCCTGCCGACCCCACTGAGGGACAAGGGTGTAAGAAAATGGATGGATGGACTTTTTTCCCCCTCACTTAAAAAAAAACACAAAAAACCCCATTTTATTTTGTTGAAAGGAAGCTATAGATGTATTGTTTGTAAGTACCAAAATGTAATGTTTGCCTGTGTTTGCTGAAATGACTTTATAACAGCAATTTTGCCATGGCAATGTTTTAAATGAGTCTGAGATTACTCTTAGCAAAATGATCATCAAAGAAGCAAGATGGCTTCAACGTTTGCTCATTCAACAGGAGATTATTGTTTCCCATAAACAAACCAGGAGCTAAGAAGAAAAAATATTATATAAAATATTATGTATATTTGTTACTGTGTTTGCGAATATTTTCTATTTTCATAATTTATTATTCTCATCTGATAAATTATGAAAATAATACAATTATAAATTAATAAAAATAAATTAATAAAATACTTGTGAAAGTTAATTATACCACGATATGTACATCTCCTATGAAGCCAAAAAATAAAAAAGTAAAATAAAACAATATCTATAAGGTGAAGTATAACTTGATAAGTTATAGAAAACATAAAATGTGATTAGCCGATCATTTAGCTAACTTGTCAAGCTGTCAACTTAAAATCAATTTCTTTTCATGTTGATTTTGTTCATATTTCAGGGACCTTTAATAAAAAATATGTCAGTGCAATAACCCTGATGACACAATGCTTTTTATGACTTGCACCATCTGGACCCCGTTCTCATTCCAAGCTTCACTCGGAAGCTGACAACCCTGGTTGGCCTTAGAACAACTTTAGTAGCAGTAAAAGGCAATAAAACGTAATATTTTATTGTCAGCGCGATGCTTTTGAATTGCACTGAAACGGAATTGTCCTTTAAAACTGGACAACGACCTTAATAATTTACACGATTTAATTTATTTAGTTATTGTTTATTGTCAGTATGGTACATCATTGTAACATGTACCATGTAGTACTGTCTACGTGTCATGAACTTGAGTTTTAGAGATATATAATTTTAGTTTCGAGGTGACGCCCACTGAAGTGGGCGCGGTTTGTGCCTCTTGATGCATTCATTGCATTCATTTGCTTCTAAATTGGCTAAATACTGAATGATTAATGTCCCCAAAACGAAACATTTTTTTTCAGATATTTCTAGGCTTAGTTCTTTGTTTTTCTAAAGGAGTTGTTGTGACATTTTTAACGTAAAGAATGCTAACTTTATTTGAAGAATCTTCAATTTTGAATTAAGTTGGAAGCTGCGTTTTTTTGATAGTAATTTCAACATCAAGACCATATATTTAGTCTTTAATTGATTTCAAAAATAATTAATGTAATATCTTCAAGTGACAATTAAAATGGGACTCATGTTACAAGGCGTTTATTCGAAGATATAAGCACGTGTTCATACGTTTAACGTTTATTAAAGAAGTGTAGGAGAAAATTTCTTCTTTCCGTGTTCCTCGAATGCAACATAGGCTACTTGTTTTATGACGTAATGAGATATAGCCAATCCCTTGCCTTTGCTTTTGTTGTGGGCGGGACAAACGTTGTGAGCCCAGAAATCGAAGCCAAACAGAGTAAACAACAAAGTTAGCTGATCTGCTAGCTTTTATTTACTGGTATGTTTTGAACTCATTGCCACATTAATGGCCCATTTTTGTAAATGTACAATTAAAAATATAAGAGCACTGACATGTGAAGGTTTATGTTCGTTTGTTTTGATCAAGTATAGAGTTGTTTTCTCACTTCCATGTTCGGCTTTTGGTTGGCGTTAGCTAGGTCTATGATACTCAGCCTAACTTTTGTGCTTACTTTTTGCTAACTTTTACTATTCATACCCAGTCAGGCATAGCTAAGGGTAAGATTATATAATTCTGATTATCTTAACGCTGTTTGCTTTTAGATATGGCATCAGCGGCGACATGTCCAGGCTCAACGCCACCAGAGTCCATAGTACCAGCTTGTATGTTCGCACCGGACCGGGGATGTGCTGATGATCCATCGTGTGGAGAAGACTTTGAGGACGGCGAAGGGACAAATGGGCAGTCTGTGGATTACCTAGACTTGAGCAAAAAGGTGGGCTCCGTTATAATCTTCGGGGGGGAGGAATTAAAGAAGCTTATATCTTAAAAATAAATAGCAGAGCAGTGATATTAAATCTTCACAATGCAGATGTTCCAAAAAAAAAAAAAAAACATGATTCGAAAGTGATTACTTTCAAGACATCCTTTCATCTGTTCAAACATTTAACTGTTGATATTGAATGAAATCATTAGGGAACAAGGGAACTTTTGAACCTAAAGAACAAAATGTTTTGTGTGTTTTGCTGATTAGATGTTTCTGTTGCTGTCTCTCATTTTTCAGCTGGTTCTTGTGAGCCCAACAGGAGAACAGTACGATTCATTATTGCGGCAGCTAAGAGAGCGGATAGAAGAGGGATGTGGAGAGACCATCTATGTGGTCGGGATGGGCTCAGGTAGTACGGATGAATTTATGAAGTTTCTATTTAAGTAAATAACAGCCACAGTTTCCTAACAGATATTACTATCTGTTAGGAAACTGATAGTAATATAAATCAGTTATAGTAATAACTGATTACTATCTGTTAGAGCAAACACACAGCTGGCATCAGTCAATAAAAACGAAAACATTTATGCAGATTTTTCTGTTGGTTATTGTAATTTTTTTGTTTATTTTCTTTCAACATTTTCTCTGTGGACTTTGGCTACATTTTAACCTATTTAATATCCAGCACATAGTTAGCTGACTCTAGGTGGCGTATTTAAACATTTGACCAAATCCTTTTTTGAAAAGAATTTAAAATGTGCTTTGAACAACTCCTCACTAAGAAATTATAAGAAAAGGTGAACACATGCAATGATTCGAGACTCTCAATCGAACCTAGGACAACCTCGTTGTCTACACACATGGTGTGTGTTCTCTACCAACTGACCCGCCCAGAGCCCCATTTTTATCACATTTTTAAAAGTGAACTGTAGTTAAAACTGTAGGTTTAATCATTTATGGACTAAAAGTGGTTTTCAATGTGTAGGTTGGAAAAAAAAATGTAATTAGATTTTTTGATATCTGACCTCCCAGTCACCAATCAGAGTCCATGAATGTAAAATTCTCTAATATCTAGTGATTGTAATTGGGGCGTCTCTACTACTTTTCTCAAATGTGAGCGTACAATGCAGCACGCGTTGTCGGGATTTACATAAATCAGCAAGTAAAAGTTATCTATATGCAAACATAGCAAAAGCCCCCGATTTGACAGTAACATGGTTAATCCGATCTGTTTGGTGTTTGGCTTTCACTCTAAAACTCCCTCTGTACCACACACACACACACACACACACACACACACACACACACACACACACACACCCACACACACACACACACACACACACACACACACGAGAGCCTTTTGTTGGCAGCCAGACTTCTTTTTGCCCGTTACAGCAGCATGCCTGACCTATGTGGCATTCTGGACGGGGGTGGGGGCGGGGCCTGTAGCGCGTATGTAAAAGGGTGTCGTTTGTCAGTGCTTTGCAGAGCGACTGCCTCTCGTTCAGGAAAACACATGTGGTTGTTCACGGCTCTTATTCTGCCCAGATGACCAGCTGACCTGAGTAAATGTCTTCGTCTCTCAGGGTATCGCAGCTTTTCTTGTCTGCAATTGGACAGCAGAACATCGCAGCTGCATAAAGCACGATGGAAGTTGATCCGACTCTTTCTTGGAAAAATGTTCTACTGAAGTGAATGCACCTCTTTAGTATCTACACTTTCAAAAACACACAATTTCACCAAGTGTTTTTAGTCGAGTTTATTGTGTAAATAAAGTAGTACACTTGAAGTAAGACAAAACTACCTTACAAGTAGCTGTACAGTTAGATTTAGGAGTTTTGTTTTAGCAAACAATTTCTTGATATTGATAAAATTGTACTAGTTGCTCTGAGAGATTATTTAACTTATAATAAGACTTTTTTCCCCTTGCACTTTTCCATAAATATTAAGGAATTATTGACTTACAACAAGCTCCTGCCATTCTGAAGAGTTACTTGTAAGTTATTTTTGACTTGTTTAAAGTGTACTGAGATATTTGCACAAGAAAATAAAACAAAAATACTTGGTAAAATTTTGTTTTTGCAACGTAAAAAAAAATACTGTGATTGTCTTTCTTTGTTTGAAGTAATACGCTATAATTAAGTCGTTTCAGGGGGTGGTTTAGGGTCACGGTAATTGAAGTTTTCAAATTTCTATTCTCACATCCCCATAAATCTTTTGTTCCACCGTTTTCTATGTTTTACGTCTTTCAGTTGAGCTCTGCCCTCTCTCACAGGACTGTCACTGCTTCAGTCCCGCTGTCCAGTAAGCGCCATCTCGTCGTTTTCTGTGCAGATGGAGGCGATTACGGTCTGGATGAGAAGGACATGGAGGCGTCAGTGGCCACGGTGCGGTCGCTGTGCGAGCAGATCGAGGCTGACCTGATCCTGCTGAGGGAGAGGACGGAAAGCGGCGGGAAGATTCGGGACTACCTCATCCGCCGGCGAGTCGGGGAGCAGGATTTCCTGGAAGTGAGGTATGAATTATTCTGGATTCCAGGAACAGGCCTAGTAATATAAATTGGTGATGAGGTCGAGGAAGATTCGTCCAGACGTTGTGAAGTTTGTTCTGAATGTGTTACTTTTTTCCATCTGCTACTGCAGACGAAAAGATTTTGTGAAATATTCATGACTTTGACACAGTTTCCTCCTGGGCCGGAGCCTTTTTGTGTTCAGTTTGGAGGTTTTCTTTGTGCTTTTGAGAGTTTTTGATGGGTTTCAGTGTGTCTGTGGCATTTAAACCATGTGAAGGAGAGTGCTGGGGAATCTGTGGCAGTCTCTCAGTGGAAGTTAACCTCTTACCTCGATGATGGTTGGGATTGGTGGAGTCATTTCATCTCAAAAGCAAAATGTTGGTCAACTCAAACTAATGAGCTGGTATGACGACCTTCATTCAACCGGATACGAGGCGGTTAGGTTGTTACTGCTTTATTTTTTCGAGCCACATAAAAGAAAATAATACATATTATACCCTTTAGTAGGTTAAAAAAAGGAACAAAGAAAATATACACCCACTTACACACAAAGAAATACAGTAATATATTTTATTTAGAAGAATGTATTTAGCTTGAAAAGGAGAGGGAAGAAGACAAACTTATTCACTCACATTGACATTTGGGTTGAAAAACTCACCGCAGCATAAAGGTTTCACATCAGTCTTTACAAATCGTTATTGATTAGTTATTTTTGTCTTTAAATATCTAAAATGTCACCAAACTGGTTATGTCACCTATCCTGTTTTACCTGCAGCTTCCTCTCAACCTTTTTCTCCATTACCTTCCTTTGTTCCTTTGTTTTACACCATTTTCTTTTTTTTTAAGCAGCAAAACCTGAAACTGCTGCTGCACGAGTTTCTTGATAGGTTGTTGCTAGGTAACCAACCTGTCAGGTTGCCACCAGCCTTGCTTAGCTCAAGGTTGAGCGGCTAAAGTCTTTCCTCTGCCTACATCCCCCAGAATTCTGTGCGGTTCTGAATCAGAATTCAGTGAATTGATTGAACATTCGATCACATGTACTATCTATTGATATAGATCATGTCTTTATTGTGATATATATTGTTATTGATTTATTGTCCAGTCTTAATTCACATTATTGTAATTGTAATGACAGGAATACTGACTACTGACCTGATGGAATACTCTACTAGATTTATTTTCAGATCTGTTTCGTCTCTTTCCTAAATGCCCACTCTCAGCTAATAACTCTTCCCTTAGATTGGCTGATATTTGAACATTGAGAAGTATAATAACTTTATCTTTTTTTTTTTTTACTTTTTATCTGATTATAGTTTGAGCAGATTTCCACTGCAGTAATATCAGCACATAAAACCTCTAATGGTTAATACGGTGGCACTAACAGATGAGGTTTTTACAGCACAAAGCCTGTTAGTAATGTAACAGGCTTTGTTACATTACCTGACTGCCAGCTGCTAGCTCTTGTTTCATTTTGATTTTCATTTTTTTCTTTTCTTGTTTTTATTCTTGTGCCCAAAAGAGAAAAGATATTGTTATTCAAGAAATTCATTCAATTTAGCCCATAGATGCTGTGTTAAAGGAGATGGTAATATGTGTTCATTCACATCCACTCACTGTTACAATGTCTTTGAAAAAAAAAGAGAATAAAGTCAGCTCAGGTTTATTTGTATAGCACATTTCAGCAACAACACAGTTCGAAGTGCTTTACACCATAAAAGTATAATAGTCACCAATTCTAAAATCAGCAGTAAATGTTACACTTTGTCAAATGCCGTCATCAAAATTTTTAAGCTAATGTACATCAAATATGTCAATCAAATTTCCAAACATTCGAAGACACTGTTGCAGTAATCAATTCGACTAAAGATGTACGAATTTTGCAGAGACACTAGTCCTCTAATCCTGGAAATGTTCCTCAGATGATAGAAGGCCGACTTTGTAACTGTCTTTGTGTGTCTCTTAAGGTTCAGGTCTAAGTCCATGACTCCCCTCAGATTTTGGGTCTGGTCACTAGTTTCTAGCTGTTCAGAGTCACCTGGTGACATTGTAATGTAGAGAATCATCTGTGAGTTATGGTAACTAATCTTACTTCTTATTGTTATAACCTGAGCTAATGGGAGCTTGTAGATATTAAATTAGGAGGGGACCAAGGATTGAACCTTGTGGTACCCCACATGTGATTAATGCCTGTTCCTGTGAAAAGTTACCTGTGGGCACAAAGAAGTCCCTGTTCTTTAGGTAAGCTTGGAACCAGTTGAGTACTGGACCAATAAATAAGTTAAGACTTCACACTTAGAGAGTTTATAAATGATCAAATATGTATACAATATAGCAGTAGACATTATCCAGAGCAAACATTTTAATGACTTACCCTTGGCTTTCTGTCAATTTGTCTCTATAGAGTTGCAGTTGTTGGCAATGTGGATGCTGGGAAGAGCACCCTGCTCGGTGTGCTGACCCATGGCGAGCTGGACAACGGCCGAGGCTTCGCCCGCCAGAAGCTCTTCAGGCACAAGCACGAAATGGAGAGTGGCAGGACCAGCAGCGTGGGCAACGACATCCTGGGCTTCGACCAGGAGGGTCAGGTGAGCCGTGGGAGAAGGACAGGCCTGACCTTTGGATCATTGGCATACTGTGGTTTTCACCAAAGCTATTAGTCAGGAGAATGGTACAAAATCCATCTATTGTTCTGTTCAACTACTATAAGGCTGTTGGAATGTGGGCATACTACGAAAAGATTTACATTTGTACAGATTTGATGAAAAGACGAGTTTGAAAATCCTCAGGAAGGTTGGCAACTGGTCGACATCAAGACTGAAGGAACTCCTGGGAGTTTCCTGAATTTACTGGTTGTGTTCTGCATGTGAGAAAAAACTTTTCTTTCTTCATTTGTTTGGACTACGGAATGGAGTTGGAAGACACACTTTCATTCATCCAAAAAACATCCATACCTAAGGGAGGGCAATATTGGCTAACGGTTTTATCTCAGTATTTGGACTGCGCATAAGAGATGTTCCCAAATGTACGAAAATACTGGTTATGATGGTCTCCTACCAAAATAAACTGAAGGCTGAAATTGAATCAAACAATTATTCAGCAATACACACACACACACACACATATATAGAAAGAGAGAGAAAGTGAGATATGTATATATAAAGAGCACCTTTGTTCCAACATATCCAATATAAAGAAATGTATTTAAAAAAATAAAAAGTTAATGTTTGTATCTTCTGTGTCCCTCTGTTACTTTAGGTGGTCAACAAGCCAGACAGCCACGGTGGAGGCTTGGACTGGACCAAGATCTGCGAGAAATCCTCAAAGGTCATCACTTTTATTGACCTGGCCGGCCATGAGAAGTACCTGAAAACCACCGTGTTTGGGATGACAGGCCACCTGCCAGACTTCTGCATGCTTATGGTGACTCTTGTGTTTCTGTTTTTTAATCATTTTTTAAACTTTTGCTATTGTTTTGAAAGAAAGTGGCAGTGCATCTTACCTCATTTTTGTTGTTGTTGTGGTTTCACATCTTTTCACAGGTGGGCAGCAACGCCGGCATAGTTGGCATGACGAAGGAGCATCTCGGCCTGGCGTTGGCCCTGAATGTGCCGGTGTTTGTAGTTGTTACAAAGATAGATATGTGTCCAGCTAACATCTTGCAAGGTAAGGAGACGCTGCAGGATGCATACATGATAAAGCTGGAGATGCAAGTTCCATTTTATGCACTTTTTGGTTAGATCCAGTGTTAAGAAAATGTCATTGTTATTGGTAAACGTCCATCAGGTTATCCATCGCCTTGCTTCCAGGAATACTTACGATTTAAAAGCTTTGTGTTCTTTGGAATCCCTGACATCACTGCTCAAGTCTAATGTAATTTGAAAAAAGAAATAACAATATTAATTGTTTTTGCCTTCAGTCCAGCTAAAAGAGGCTCATTTAGAGTCGCAACTGTTACATAACCCTTTGATAGAAGGCAGCTTTTAATTTTTGATGAAATATCTACTGAAATAAATGTGTTATTATTAAAAAACTAACATTTTTATTTCTTTTTTGAAGTTTTCAAATAAACAAAAATAAAACCTTGTGAAAAAGAGGATAAATACATTTTCTGCTGTAGGATGTTGATATTGTTGGAAAATAATAGTAATAAAAGAAAGAAGCAAATTTTCAAGCTGACAATAAAATAGATAAAATATATGTTGACGCTACTTTTGAAGTCAATGTTGTGGAATTTCAATGAAGTTATTCCATTAATAATGAATAGAAATATACATTTGTTAAAATTAAAGCTGTATTTAAAAATATCAACTTGAGCCTTTGTGGAAGTTGCGAAGAGCCAGTTGCGGTCCCAGAGCCGCAGGTTGCAGATCCCTGATCTATTTCTACGTTTCAAATTCTTCACGGCTTTTAAATGATTTCATAGTTTCATAATTAATTGTAATCAGCAGGTACAAAAATTACTCTAGAAGTAAACCAGCAAAAGGGAGGTTTCAACGTAACACAAAAGAGGTTTGTGTGAGAAAAATTACGGAATAGAAGCGTCAGGAATCTGAACCGTCTCAATGGATAACATGATGGCATCATTAAACCGCTTTCTGCTTCCTGGTCCTGAAGTCTGTTATTTTTAGTTTGTGATGTTTGCACACTTTGTAAAAACACTTGTTTTTATTTTCTTTTTTGTTGTGACAGAGACACTAAAATTACTACAAAGATTATTAAAGTCCCCAGGCTGCAGGAAAATACCGGTTCTGGTCCAGAACAAGGATGACGTTGTCGTCACCGCCTCCAACTTTAGTTCAGAGAGGTAAGCTTCCAGAGGAGTAATGATAATTACCCACCATTATTTGTTGTTTTTGTTTATGTATTTTGGATTTTTAAAATGTCTTCCAGTTCAAATGTCAAAGGTTTGTTAGAAATTAAACTTTATTGAACGTTGAGAAGGAGCACACTTGCATTGTTTTTCCATTATTTCAAAAATCGTCTCAATTGTTTATTGTAATAATAACTTCTGGGATGATTTATCGTCCAGAAAAACTTATGGTGACTGATCCACGTGTGCGGCTGACGATACTCACCCCACCGTTGCTAACTGAGCGACTTTGTCATGATGCTGGGTGACTTTTCAAACAAAACAAATCGGTATCGGTCAAATCGGAATCAGTAGGTCAGACTTTCTAAATACTGGTGACCGGCTTGAAAACGGCAGTCGGTGCGCCTCTAAAAACAACATAAACAAGAGCAGCGGTTGGCTCAACTTTAGTTTTCAAACCTTAACTCTCTGTGGTTTTTGAGTCCAGAATGTTTTCTTAAATGTTAAGAGTTAAATGGTTTTTTTTTTGTAAGAGAGAGAAATTCAAACTTTTTATTCAGCCAGCTGACTAGCAGTACACAGGATCATGAGTGCTATGCTGCGATCTGCGCTAGCAGGAGAAAACGCCTTGAACTGGGTAACCAGCACATGCCGTTAGCTGACTGATGTTGGTTGTTTAGCTTCCGTTGGAAAGCAATCTCTTGCCCGTGTCCTTTAATATTATATTAAATTCATATATTTTACTTATCTTTCTTTGAAAATGAGATGAAATGACAATGCATTATGGTCCACGACCAATTCAAATCGGGGTGTGCTTGGAGGAGGGGGCGGCTATTTACACAAACCCAGTTGGATGTAGCCAACTCTTCTATAAACTCACTTGAGTTAACCAGCTATGTTATTTAAAGAGGCAGTATTATACAAAATACTGAGTTTTTTTTTAGTTTTACATCACGTTATAATGTTATTCCCTCATCAATAAGATACCTGGATTCTTTCTTTGCTTTGATTCTTTCATGCATGTTTGAGAAACCCTTTAATCTCCCGTGGCAACCGTTCAGCTATGCTAAACGCCTGTGTGGACCTAGTCACTCCTCTCAGCTCCGGTTTCCAAGCTTCTGCCTCACAGAGCTCCCTGTGATTCCTCCACTCAGCTCCTTCAGACTAGCCAGCTGCAATTAGCCAACACCTGTTGAAACTGAGCATCTGCTGAGCTCATTATAGGAGCTGCTTCTCAGAGCAACACTGGTAAAAATGTTGTTAAAGGGTTAATAGAGGAGACATGTTGTGATGACTTCCTGGAGGCGGAGTTTCAGAAAGAGACAGAAGCCCAATTTCTAGCCATTAAATTACAAAGAAAGATGTATTTTGAGGCATATTTGATACTATGTAGCACTTTTATATCAACTTAAGCTAACATAGTTGTATGATTATGCTATAAAATGTGTGCCTGGCAAACAACCCCTTAAGTATTTTTCAACATAAACAGTGCTGCTAAATTAAATATAGATTTGTTTTCCCGTGCTCACCACTGAGCTTCTCATCTTTTTAAGGATGTGTCCCATTTTCCAAATCTCCAACGTGACGGGGGAGAACATGGACCTGCTGAAGATGTTCCTGAACCTGCTCTCCCCGAGGACCACTTTCAGCAACGACGAGCCCGCAGAGTTCCAAATTGACGACACGTACTCTGTACCGGTAAGGAATTCGCTGCCCGCTCGGCTGCACACTCGGCTGCCCGCTGTGAGAGGTTTTTAAAAGTTGGAAAAGTGATTTACAGCGAGGGGCCAGAGAGAGGTCCAAACATTAAAGTTGAACCAATTTAGAAACTCTGTTTTGACACTTTGTTGCCACAGGTGATTGCTGATGTCAGTTCTGATGTCTGCCACCCACAGTGTCATGTAGAAAACAAATAAAACTCTGAATTGCATGAATGCACTCTGTGTGTTTGTGCACAGGGTATTTTGTGTCTCTCTTTTTTTTTTTTAACCATCTAAGCAGAATTTAAAATCAAGAACATTCTGCTTGGGTGGGCAGAATTACAGTGTTATATGTTTTTAGAGAAATAAATCTATGTGAAGAAAGTGAAGCGTCCTCACTAACATGAACTGTACATTAATGTCCTTGTTAATAATAAAGGCTGATGTTTTTTTTGTAGAATCAATGCTTTCCAATAAGTATGAAACAATGAAAACAAGTATTTCATTTCCACATTCCAAGGCAAGTTAAAATATAAGATGAAATTTATTCATAGTTTTAGTGAAAGTATGGCTCCACCATTTCTTCTTTCAGAAATGGATTAAGGCATCGACGAATCAACAAGGATCCAAGTTTTGCTCGTATACATACTGTGCTTATTAAGTTTGCCTATTTTTAAGTTGTTGCCAATGGCAACCGTGACTTGAAGACGCTACGTTGGGGTGTTTTCACCTACAGATGAAGCAAGAAGTTTATATGGACTAAATAAAAAGAAGTTTATATGGACTAAATAAAAAGAAGTTTATATGGACTAAATAAAAAGACTCACCTTTTCTCTTGCTGTCTGAAGTGAAATCAGATGAAATCTTGTTTTAGGTTAGTTAGAATTACCAACATTATTTATATTTGCCTAATATGTAAATAATGAGAAAAAAAGTCTGATTTATTAATTAATGTCTTCAAAATTAGAAACTTCCATACATCTCCTCAGTATTTGGTGGCATCGTCTTTGATTTGGACTTTAAAAAGTATCATGTCTTAATTGTATGTAAACTATTTTCAATAAAAGTTTCATAAATCTTTAGCTATTTGAGCAAACCTCTTTTCAGTGCTACTCTCAGGTTTGATGGCCCTAGATTTTGAGGTTTATGAATGAAAAATTGCTGAGACTTCATTAAAAAAAAGTGCTAAATACTCCCTTTAGTTTAGCACCGACAAAGCTATGAAGCACTTAGCCAATCACGGTGTTCTGACGGTGACGAGGCCTGGTTCTGCTCCTGATCTTGTGTCGATCTTCTTCTTTGGCAGGGTGTGGGTACGGTGGTTTCTGGTACGACGCTGCGCGGATTGATACGACTCAATGACACGTTACTCTTAGGCCCAGACCCGCTCGGTATCTTCATCCCCATCGCAGTGAAGTCCATCCACCGCAAAAGGATGCCCGTCAGGGAGGTCCACGGTGGACAGACCGCATCCTTCGCTCTGAAGAAGGTCAGCAGGGAAACATTTAGACTTTTATCGAGGGGAGTCTATGAAATGTCACCTCTGAAAAAGTCATTTTGTAACGATTCTTAAGCTAGGTTTTAGAGTTTTTGTAGTTGTTCTGCACCAAAAATCATCTTTTCGTTTTATCTTTAGTGATATTTGGTTATGTTTCCACCCTCCATTCATGTCTTCAGATTAAAAGGTCGTCAATCAGGAAAGGAATGGTGATGGTCTCTCCAAAGCTAATGCCTCATGCTACCTGGGAGTTTGAGGCTGAGATCTTGGTGCTTCATCATCCAACCACAATATCTCCAAGGTACCAGGCCATGGGTGAGTTGAAGCATTATGGACACAAGCCTTTTCTCTTGCATAAAACCTGCTTATCCAAGTAAACGTGTTATTGACTTTCCATCTTGTAGTCCACTGTGGCAGCATCAGACAGACCGCCACTATCCTGACCATGAATAAAGACTGCCTAAGGACCGGGGACAAGGCTTCAGTCCATTTTCGCTTCATTAAGACACCCGAGTATTTGCACTGTGATCAGAAGCTCGTGTTCAGGGAAGGTCGCACCAAAGCTGTTGGCACTATCACCAAGGTAATGGGCCTCGTGGCTGTCCGTTTGTTTCAGTTTACACCAGTAAACAAAGTAGTCCCTGCACGTTAATATTAGCTACTCGTTTAGCAAATAGAACTAACTAACCAGTCGTGTTCCCAGCTCCTCCAGTCGGTGAGCACACAAGCTGCCAAAGCCCAGCAGGCCAAGTGTCAGGTCAGTAGGAAGTCTTCCAGAGAGGGAACGACAGGGAGTGAAGACACGGGGTCAACAGCACGACCGCTAAGTCCAACTCTGGCATCGGTGAGTCATCAGTCCCCGGCTTCAGCTGGGTGTTTTTATAGAAGGATACGAGCCAGACGGTCTCACACTACTTTACTTGCAAACATTTCTCAATAAGAAAGTTGGAGAAGCATGTTTTTTTTTTTGGTCATTTCGGTGTTAAAGAAAAACCTTCATATTAAAAGTACACTGATTTCCAACAAGTAATTTAGAGTTATGTTCCACAGAAAAATTACCGAATGTGAGAATCTGTGATTACTGAACCACCAAAAGACGGGGGTCCACTGAATCCTGAAAACAGTCGTCCTTTTTGTCAGTGACCACTTCCACTCAGAAGAGTATTGCTGTTGTTGTCACAGTTTATTTGCCTTGAACATTGTGTTTCAAGAAACATAAATTGACTGTTGATAGCTTTTCAAAAATTGCATTTGAAGCTTTTTTTGTGTGTGTGTTTTGACCTTTTCAAATCTTTCCTGCTAATTTGTTGTGCTTTCCTCTTTCTTCTACACTTCCTTCCCTCCCATCCTTCTTGGTTGGCATACATGTTTTGACCTCCTTTGGCCATCATTGTACTCTACATCTGTCTTCACTTACACATACCCTCCCTCATCATTACTCTGATTTCATTTCATTTTTTTTCCTCCCTTCATTTCTGCCACTCATTTTCTGTGCTTTAACTGCATCGTTGTCCTGCTCTTCTCACCCTCGCTGTCTTAACATGCTGCGTTAGACAGTGGCAGAGGAGGATGCTCTATGTAAAGATGACAACAAAGAAAACAAGGTAAAGACGGGGGCGGGCTCTGAAAGCAGTGACTTAAAGTGGTACACAGAAAAAGTGAACAAATCAACGAAAATACAGCATCAGGCAGTTCTCAAAAAATATTGAGACCACAAAGATGAAGGCAGAATAATATTCTTATATAAAAAAACCCAATAAACTAACTGTTTAATAAAAATGTTGAAGGCTAGTGACTGTTTCTTTAATCATTTTTGTTTCAATAAAAAAACCCCATAAAAACAAGTCATTTGTGATAAACACACCTTTTTTAAATGATAAATTAGACTTGCAGAGCACACATTTCTACATTACAACACTAAGGTTTTAATTTCTGCTATTAAAGCTGCAATATGTGACATTTATTTAATGTTACATACAAATGTGTAAAAAAAAAAAGTTTTTTTTACATATTTGTCAAAACTATAACATTAGAGATAATCTGTGGAAAAAATCAAGCTCCTCTGCCTTCTCACTATGCAAGTCTAATTTATCAATGATATGTTCTGCATCTTTCAGCAGTTTGTTTGTGGGTCGATGCTACTACCTGACCTGAATATCTGGACTCTGCTAATTAATAACAGTAGCAAAACGGAATTGGTTCTTAAAACTGTTTGTACATATCTATAAAATGTTTTAAATGTTGGATTGTTGTCTATGTACCTTTCCTTTTGAAAAGTAAAATCAGATATTTAACCTGAGCTTTAATTAAGCTGATATTTGCCTTTATTTTTTAAATAGCCACCATTAGCCACCTGAGCATGCCTAGTGGATTCCCCAAAGGAGCTCCTCTGTGAGCAACAAGGCATTGCTGTGTCTATGTTAATGGTAAAAGTGTGACACGACTAGACAGTACACCTTTTGTGTCAATCAAAGTGCCAACAGAACCCAGAGGACCGCCATCCTGTCTCTGCGTAGCTGGATTATTAGTGAGCCTTCAGACAGCAGTAGCTTAGTGAGTAATAAGTTTTGACTGACAACGGGTCCCCCGAGCGAGACGCTTCGTCTTTATCCGTACTGAGGAATCTTCCTCTTTAAGACACTGTGTCAGTTTCTTATATATTATATACATGAGCTAGCATATAGCAACTGGCTGCTACACCTCACACACAGCATCTGAGGTTAACACATTCTTTTTCATAGGCAGATTCCTCCCTTGAGAAGTGGAGAAATGCCACAGACCGCATACTGGAGTTTTTTCCCCCCTCCCCTAGACGCACACCTGTTTCTGTATCTAAACACACACTCTGCTGTCTTTTTCATGTTGCGTTCACAACCCACGCACAGTAACAGTTGGAGAGAAACTTGACGTCAGAAAGCTTGGTTACTCTTGACTCCAGCTGATGTTGTAGAGGACGCATGTCGTTCAGGAACAATATAATAACTTTGCATAGGCATAAAACAGAGAACTTAAAACATCATTTTAAACAGATAAGTAATTCTTCCTAAAGTAATGTATTAATTATTACAATTACCATTATGCAATGACATTTATTTATTGCTATTTTGACATTTACATCTAGATAGACTAAACACCATTGTAGCTTATTAAACAGAACATCCTATTTTTTTAAATTCTAATTTAAGCTGACATCTTTACTTTAAATATGCAGCACTTGATACTTATTTTTGGTATGAAAATTAATGCCAACTCCAACTGCAATCGTTATCATGAGCAGAACATACATCAACAGACGTTAGCAGGTTTAACATAGAAACTTTCTGGACTTCAAACACCCTGAATCAATTTAATCCCATACGTTTTTCTTGCTGTCATGATTTTCTCTTAACCTTTTTTTTTTTAAATCTTTTTTGAGATGTGGTCATAGCTTCCCAGAATTGCATTCTCCCATTAACACCAACCAGATTCCCCTGATTTCTCCTAACATCCAGCATGGTGTTGATGTCTGTCTGCAGCTGAAATCGGGAGGCGGAGGCCGTCGGCGAGGGGGTCACAGACATCGAGGGAAAGGTCAAAATACCGCAGCCATGTCTTCAACGATGCCCACAGGAGCAGCAGGCTCATCCTAAAGGCTGAAGCTTTCCTGCCTCATCATCCGGTTCTCCAAAAAACATTGGCTCCCCATCTGTTGTTTCTACAATAGAAGGTGGTGTCGAGTTAAAAACATGTTTGCATTTGTGCATTGCCATGTTCACCATATTTGTAATTCGTCAGAACTTCCACTAGAGGCATCAAATTTTTAATTTATTTTTTTTTGCCCAGCCTCCAGGCTGCAAAACGTTTCTTTTCTATGACTGTAAGCTGTCCTCGTCGTTCCTTTTGGATGGAACAAACGTAGCATCGCACAAGTACATTTGGGCAGGCACAACATTTTTGGTTGTTTGGAAGTCATTTTTGGTTTTTTCCGTTGCCTTGACGACGTGTGGATGGTTTGGCCGTAGATCTCTGACTCAATAAATGGAGCTGTTTTATTAGTTCACCCTATCAATGATGTTAGCTGGTTTTAACAAATCCCTGCTTAAGATGTTCTTGGTGTGAGAAAATAGTGTTAATTTTTGGCAATGTTATGGGAATTGAAAAGAAGATACCTGAAAATTGTAGCTTTTGTTGCATTTCAAATCGCATAACACGTTTGTAAATGAAGAAATGTCTCTAGATTTAAAAAAATTAATCTCGCTGAGGTTTGATCCTCTAATAGAAAAACCACTTTATCTGCTTTATCATTTCCTCAGTTTCTTTTGCAATTGAATAAGTTTAGTCCTTACAATGTTTGTTTCACTCTTATTTTTAAAGAAATGTTAACTAGATTCAAACTGATTGTTAGTTTTCGTTTTCCTGTAGTCTTTTATTTGATTATATTCCTTAAGATGTTTTTGGCACTAGTGGCCTCTATAAATAGACAGGAAGCTGGGTGGTTGGAGAAGGGGAAGACCAGAAATCGAACCCAGGATAACCATGTTGAGAACTGCAGCCATCCAGCTGTTATTGATCTATGATGATAACTCGTAGGTCCAGAAGTCTCACTGTAACAATACAACAC
The DNA here is from genome assembly GCF_904066995.2 of Poecilia reticulata. Classification (NCBI taxonomy): domain Eukaryota; kingdom Metazoa; phylum Chordata; class Actinopteri; order Cyprinodontiformes; family Poeciliidae; genus Poecilia; species Poecilia reticulata. The sequence continues at coordinate 6,413,583 of NC_088830.1, read as the reverse complement.
ACATCAGATGCCAAGGAAGAACATATTTAAGTCACTAAATCGTAGCTGCTCTTTTTTATTTTGGAGTCCACACAAATGAGCAAGAAGCAGCCATTTTCTGACTTCAGAAAGAGGATTTGTTAAATGGTGACATACAAGATGAAATGTTTCTCTTCAGTAATAGGATTTTGGTTTTATTGTATTTTCCTTTGCAGATTTTAAATCATAGACAAACCCTACTTTCTTTGCTTAGAAACCATAAAGACTCACTAGTTAAGTTAATTTTAGTGTCTTTGTGTCTACACATTTTGCCATTTTCTCCACATTGTTTCAAAAACAGTAAATGTGCAACCAGAACATTTTACATGCTACCCATATTTGACGGTGAACTGCATGAAATGAGTTTTCAAATCTTTTTGTGTCTATTTATATACAAAAATGGTGGTTGTGTAAAAGGGAAAAAAGCAGTTTAATTTAAGTGGTGCCATTTTTATGTAAACCCTTTAAAATAAATTTGCTATAGAAAACTGACTGTTTCATACTGTTAAATCAGTTATGTGATTTAATTTTTGAACAGTAAATCCAAACTATATTCAGATTCCTAGTGGTTAAAAAAATAATTTCTATATTTTCATTAAGAAAATGAAGAACTAAAAAGCCTATTACACTGATGTACTTTGTAAAAATATGTTTGAGTTTTCATTGTTAATAATCTTACTGATGATCTTTAACAATATAACTGATTGCTTTTAAAACACCAGAGCAAAGTTGAAACTGTGTAATACTGATTATCTTTTGACCCAGATTTGGTTGCTCTCAATCCTCTTTTTCAAGGAATACCGTCATATTAAAAATTACGGTTTCAAAACCACTGAAATTTTCCGTCATACCGTTCCTATGGTATGACGGGACAAGCGTGTTTTTATTTATTTATTTAATGTCTGGTCAAAGATAAAGTGCGGATCAAATTCCTCCGGTCTCTGCAGTACCATGAGTCCTGCCCTCGCGCTCCCCTGCTAGCTACTAGCTTTGCAAATCCCGCCGAATCCTCCCGCGCGCACCCTGTCTCAAAGAATAAAGTCTGCTATATGAAATTGCCGTTAATTAGACAAATGGCAACTTGGAGGGAGATCGTTGCCCTTTGTGCAAAACCGCTTAAAGATAGTGGCAACCAGAGGAGGGGACACAACTCACTGCGGCGTCTTGCTAAATTCAACAAGGTAAGCTAAAGTTTACGCTGTCTCGAAATTAACCGCAGTGAAGTTAGTTTCAAGTTGGATATTCGATATTCGAGCTCCGGGGAGTAGCGGCGTTTAGCTAAAGGTTGATACGATTTATGAACGCTAATGTCGGCCGGCGGTTCTCCACCGCTCCCGGCCGCAGCACCCGAAGGTTCACTTAGGGACTGTCAACAAATTACCGAACCAAACCTTCCTGTCAAAGAATGTTAATAAATGCCTTGAATTGTAACACAATAACTAATTGAAAGTGCTATTTCATGCTTTTACATGAGACTCAATATCATCTATTAAATTTTAAAGTCATACAATATTTCAATTATTTTAATATTAAATAATAGAATGTTCTCTTCAATAGCTTCCAGGTCATGTGACCTATTGATTCAAAATCACTTCCAAATAATTATACAAGTCTCTGTAGATGAGGCACAAACTTTTGTTTTCCATTTTTAGCCATTTTCCATTTTTTAGGAATTTTTTTACTCAAAATTGAGGGTTTTTCTTCAATAGCTTCCAGGTCATGTGACCTGTTGACTCAAAATCACTTTCAAATAATTATACTAGTCTCTATAGATGAGGCACAAACTTTTGTTTTCCATTTTTAGCCATTTTCCATTTTTTAGGAATTTTTTTACTCAAAATTGAGGGTTTTTCTTCAATAGCTTCCAGGTCATGTGACCTGTTGACTCAAAATCACTTAGAAATTGTTCTACTAGTCTCTATAGATGAGGCACAAACTTTTGTTTTCCATTTTTAGCCATTTTCCATTTTTTAGGAATTTTTTTACTCAAAATTGAGGGTTTTTCTTCAATAGCTTCCAGGTCATGTGACCTATTGACTTAAAATCACTTTCAAATAATTATACTAGTCTCTATAGATGAGGCACAAACTTTTGTTTTCCATTTTTAGCCATTTTCCATTTTTTAGGAATTTTTTACTCAAAATTGAGGGTTTTTCTTCAATAGCTTCCAGGTCATGTGACCTATTGACTTAAAATCACTTTCAAATAATTATACTAGTCTCTATAGATGAGGCACAAACTTTTGTTTTCCATTTTTAGCCATTTTCCATTTTTTAGGAATTTTTTTACTCAAAATTGCGGGTTTTTCTTCAATAGCTTCCAGGTCATGTGACCTGTTGATTCAAAATCACTTCCAAATAATTATACTAATCTCTATAGATGAGGCACAAACTTTTGTTTTCCATTTTTAGCCATTTTCCATTATTTAGGAATTATTTTACTCAAAATTGAGGGTTTAGGTTCAATAGCTTCCAGGTCATGTGACCTATGGACTCAAAATCACTTTTAATTAATTATACTAGTCTCTATAGATGAGGCACAAACTTTTGTTTTCTGTTTTTAGCCATTTTTCATTTTTTAAGATTATTTTTGGTCAAAATTGAGAGTTTTTCTTCAATAGCTTCCAGGTCATGTGACCTGTTGACTAAAAATCACTTTTAAATAATTATACTAGTCTCTATAGATGAGGCACAAACTTTTGTTTTCCATTTTTAGCCATTTTCCATTTTTTAGGAATTTTTTGGTCAAAATTGAGGGTTTTTCTTCAATAGCTTCCAGGTCATGTGACCTGTTGACTCAAAATCACTTTTAAATAATTATACTAATCTCTATAGATGAGGCACAAACTTTTGTTTTCTGTTTTTAGCCATTTTTCATTTTTTAAGATTATTTTTGGTCAAAATTGAGGGTTTTTCTTCAATAGCTTCCAGGTCATGTGACCTATCGACTAAAAATCACTTTCAAATAATTATACTAGTCTCTATAGATGAGGCACAAACTTTTGTTTTCCATTTTTAGCCATTTTTCATTTTTTAAGATTATTTTTGGTCAAAATTGAGGGTTTTTCTTCAATAGCTTCCAGGTCATGTGACCTATGGACTCAAAATCACTTTCAAATAATTATACTAGTCTCTATAGATGAGGCACAAACTTTTGTTTTCCGTTTTTAGCCATTTTCCATTATTTAGGAATTATTTTACTCAAAATTGAGGGTTTAGGTTCAATAGCTTCCAGGTCATGTGACCTATGGACTCAAAATCACTTTTAATTAATTATACTAGTCTCTATTGATGAGGCACAAACTTTTGTTTTCTGTTTTTAGCCATTTTTCATTTTTTAAGATTATTTTTGGTCAAAATTGAGAGTTTTTCTTCAATAGCTTCCAGGTCATGTGACCTGTTGACTAAAAATCACTTTTAAATAATTATACTAGTCTCTATAGATGAGGCACAAACTTTTGTTTTCCATTTTTAGCCATTTTTCATTTTTTAAGATTATTTTTGGTCAAAATTGAGGGTTTTTCTTCAATAGCTTCCAGGTCATGTGACCTGTTGACTAAAAATCACTTTTAAATAATTATACTAATCTCTATAGATGAGGCACAAACTTTTGTTTTCCGTTTTTAGCCATTTTCCATTATTTAGGAATTATTTTACTCAAAATTGAGGGTTTTTCTTCAATAGCTTCCAGGTCATGTGACCTATGGACTCAAAATCACTTTCAAATAATTATACTAGTCTCTATAGATGAGGCACAAACTTTTGTTTTCCGTTTTTAGCCATTTTCCATTATTTAGGAATTATTTTACTCAAAATTGAGGGTTTAGGTTCAATAGCTTCCAGGTCATGTGACCTATGGACTCAAAATCACTTTTAATTAATTATACTAGTCTCTATTGATGAGGCACAAACTTTTGTTTTCTGTTTTTAGCCATTTTTCATTATTTAGGAATTATTTTACTCAAAATTGAGGGTTTTTCTTCAATAGCTTCCAGGTCATGTGACCTGTTGATTCAAAATCTGTGTGAAATTGTTCTATCAGTCTGTATAGATGAGGCACCCTCCTTATTTCCCCATTTTAGATATTTTAATTTTTTTTTCCATAATTTAAATTAAAAAATATGATTGGTGTTTAATAGCTTACATTTCATGTGACCCACTGACAAGGAACAAAAAGGGTTAAATTGAATAGGTATGAGTGTGCACCACCTAGTCTAGTAGAATAATTTTACATTTATTTTGAGTAAATTGATCACATGACCCATAAGCTATTAAGAAAATTCAATCAATCAATCATCTTCCCCTTGTCCGCAGTCGGGTTTAGGGGTCAGCAGAGGCCCAGACTTCCCTCCCACCAGCTCCTCCAGGGGAATCGCAAGGCGTTCTCAGGCCAGCTGAGAGACATAGTCCATCCAGCGTGTCCTGGGTCTTCCTGTGGGCCTCCTCCTGGTAGGACGTGCCCAAAAGACCTCACTAGGGAGGCGCCAAGGAGGCATTCTAATCTGATGCCTGACCCACCTCAGCTGGCTCCTCTCAAAGTGAAAAATCAGCGGCTCTACTCTGAGTCCCTCCTGGATGACTGAGCTTCTCATCCTATCACTAAGGGAGAGCCCAGAAAACGTATGGAAAAAAAAATAATTTTGGCCGCTTGTGTTTGTAATTTTGTTCTTGCAGTCAAGACCCTTAAACCAATGCCATAGATGAAGGTAGGGACGTAGCTCGACTGGCAAATAGAGACCTTCCTTTTTGATCCAGCTGTCTCTTCACCACGACAGACTGGTCCAGCGCCCACTTCACTGCAGACGCTACGTCAATCCGTCTATTGATCTCCTGTTCCATTTTTCCCTCATTCTTAATGTTATGGATTCTGCATTTTCCTCCATCTCTTTTAGCCTCTTTCATCTGCCTCACATGCTGAAGCATACATAACCATGTTTATATGTGACTGCTGGCAGTCATATGTAAACCGACTGAAACTGATTAGAGTACAGTTTATGGAGGGTCCAGATTTCAGAGATGAATAAAAAGCTAAACTTGCTACAATCTTTGCCTCACTTGGCTTCTTGTCACTTGGCCCCAGAGCTGGACGATGAATGTAACCTAAGAAGCATGATGTTCCATTTGGATGATATGTATGGATTGTGAAATTTGATTATCTTTTGGCATTAAAGCTTGTTTTTATATATAACCAAATCTCATTATTTCTCAATTTACAATGAGTGGTTCTGGTCGGGTCCTGAAACTGGTTAATGAACATGGGTGGTGAACAGAGACAGAAATGAATGAACTCCAACATTGAACAAGATGCTAAGATGCTTAAACTCCTCCACTTGGGTCAGGAAAATCTTACCTGACTTTTCAAGCTCAAGACCAGGGCTTTGGATCTGGAGGTACTGATCCTCCTCCCGGCCGCTTCACACTCGGCTACTACTACTACTACTACTGCTCCAGTGAAGCTGTAGATCACGACATGATGAAGCCAGAAAGGCCACATCATCTGCCAAAAGCAGAGGCGTGATCCCAAGGCCACCAAAATGGATCCCTTCAAAACCCTGGTTGTGCAGAACGTGGCCTCGGACAGAAAACCCCCAAATAAAAAAAATCTAATCTAATTTTATTTATATATCACATTTCAACAAGGCATTTCAAAGAGCTTTACACCATAAAATTACAAAAATAAAAAGCTATAGAAACAGCCAACAACTGAAACATTAAATTTTCTCGCTGCATATCAGATTGTTAATTAATGTTCCATTAATTAACGCACGGCTCCCATCTCGAGTCATGCGATGAGATGAGACTATTTCTAGTTAGAACCTCTCAACCTCACACACCAGCTCAGGCTCCCACCAGAGAAGTGACTTTCCATGCCCAGTGATAAAACGTCCATCACACAGGGTCAGAAAGCCAAGATCCCCTCCCTCGGCATTCTAAAATCTCACATTGCACCCAACCCTTTTGGCCCACCCCACAGGTGGTGAGCCCATGGGAAGGTGAACCCACTTTGGGCTGAGGCTGGCCAGACTCCATGTGTTTTGGCAAGCACCAGGTGCTTGCCAAAACACATGCTTGCCTAACCCTATAGAGACTAGTATAATTATTTAAAAGTGATTTTGAGTCCATAGGTCACATGACCTGGAAGCTATTGAAGAAAAACCCTCAATTTTGACCAAAAATAATCTTAAAAAATGAAAAATGGCTAAAAATGGTTAACAAATGTTTGTGCCTCATCTATAGAGACTAGTATAATTATTTGAAAGTGATTTTTAGTCGATAGGTCACATGACCTGGAAGCTATTGAAGAAAAACCCTCAATTTTGACCAAAAAATTCCTAAAAAATGGAAAATAGCTAAAAATGGAAAACAAAAGTTTGTGCCTCATCTATAGAGACTAGTATAATTATTTGAAAGTGATTTTTAGTCGATAGGTCACATGACCTGGAAGCTATTGAAGAAAAACACTCAATTTTGACCAAAAATAATCTTAAAAAATGAAAAATGGCTAAAAATGGTTAACAAATGTTTGTGCCTCATCTATAGAGACTAGTATAATTATTTAAAAGTGATTTTGAGTCCATAGGTCACATGACCTGGAAGCTATTGAAGAAAAACCCTCAATTTTGACCAAAAATAATCTTAAAAAATGAAAAATGGCTAAAAATGGTTAACAAATGTTTGTGCCTCATCTATAGAGACTAGTATAATTATTTGAAAGTGATTTTGAGTCCATAGGTCACATGACCTGGAAGCTATTGAAGAAAAACCCTCAATTTTGACCAAAAAATTCCTAAAAAATGGAAAATGGCTAAAAACAGAAAACAAAAGTTTGTGCCTCATCTATAGAGACTAGTATAATTATTTAAAAGTGATTTTGAGTCCATAGGTCACATGACCTGGAAGCTATTGAAGAAAAACCCTCAATTTTGACCAAAAAATTCCTAAAAAATGGAAAATGGCTAAAAACAGAAAACAAAAGTTTGTGCCTCATCTATAGAGACTAGTATAATTATTTGAAAGTGATTTTTAGTCGATAGGTCACATGACCTGGAAGCTATTGAAGAAAAACACTCAATTTTGACCAAAAAATTCCTAAAAAATGGAAAATGGCTAAAAACAGAAAACAAAAGTTTGTGCCTCATCTATAGAGATTAGTATAATTATTTGAAAGTGATTTTGAGTCCATAGGTCACATGACCTGGAAGCTATTGAAGAAAAACCCTCAATTTTGACCAAAAATAATCTTAAAAAATGAAAAATGGCTAAAAACAGAAAACAAATGTTTGTGCCTCATCTATAGAGACTAGTATAATTATTTGAAAGTGATTTTGAGTCCATAGGTCACATGACTTGGAAGCTATTGAAGAAAATCCCTCAATTTTGACCAAAAAATTCCTAAAAAATGGAAAATAGCTAAAAATGGAAAACAAAAGTTTGTGCCTCATCTATAGAGACTAGTATAATTATTTGAAAGTGATTTTTAGTCGATAGGTCACATGACCTGGAAGCTATTGAAGAAAAACACTCAATTTTGACCAAAAATAATCTTAAAAAATGAAAAATGGCTAAAAATGGTTAACAAATGTTTGTGCCTCATCTATAGAGACTAGTATAATTATTTAAAAGTGATTTTGAGTCCATAGGTCACATGACCTGGAAGCTATTGAAGAAAAACCCTCAATTTTGACCAAAAATAATCTTAAAAAATGAAAAATGGCTAAAAATGGTTAACAAATGTTTGTGCCTCATCTATAGAGACTAGTATAATTATTTGAAAGTGATTTTTAGTCGATAGGTCACATGACCTGGAAGCTATTGAAGAAAAACCCTCAATTTTGACCAAAAAATTCCTAAAAAATGGAAAATAGCTAAAAATGGAAAACAAAAGTTTGTGCCTCATCTATAGAGACTAGTATAATTATTTAAAAGTGATTTTGAGTCCATAGGTCACATGACCTGGAAGCTATTGAAGAAAAACCCTCAATTTTGACCAAAAAATTCCTAAATAATGGAAAATGGCTAAAAATGGAAAACAAAAGTTTGTGCCTCATCTATAGAGACTAGTATAATTATTTAAAAGTGATTTTGAGTCCATAGGTCACATGACCTGGAAGCTATTGAAGAAAAACCCTCAATTTTGACCAAAAAATTCCTAAAAAATGGAAAATGGCTAAAAACAGAAAACAAAAGTTTGTGCCTCATCTATAGAGACTAGTATAATTATTTGAAAGTGATTTTTAGTCGATAGGTCACATGACCTGGAAGCTATTGAAGAAAAACCCTCAATTTTGACCAAAAATAATCTTAAAAAATGAAAAATGGCTAAAAACAGAAAACAAATGTTTGTGCCTCATCTATAGAGACTAGTATAATTATTTGAAAGTGATTTTTAGTCAACAGGTCACATGACCTGGAAGCTATTGAAGAAAAACCCTCAATTTTGACCAAAAATAATCTTAAAAAATGAAAAATGGCTAAAAACAGAAAACAAAAGTTTGTGCCTCATCTATAGAGACTAGTATAATTATTTGAAAGTGATTTTTAGTCGATAGGTCACATGACCTGGAAGCTATTGAAGAAAAACCCTCAATTTTAGGTAAAAAATTCCTAAAAAATGGAAAATGGCTAAAAATGGAAAACAAAAGTTTGTGCCTCATCTATAGAGACTAGTATAATTATTTGAAAGTGATTTTAAGTCAATAGGTCACATGACCTGGAAGCTATTGAAGAAAAACCCTCAATTTTGACCAAAAAATTCCTAAAAAATGGAAAATGGCTAAAAACAGAAAACAAAAGTTTGTGCCTCATCTATAGAGACTAGTATAATTATTTGAAAGTGATTTTGAGTCCATAGGTCACATGACCTGGAAGCTATTGAAGAAAAACCCTCAATTTTGACCAAAAAATTCCTAAAAAATGGAAAATGGCTAAAAACAGAAAACAAAAGTTTGTGCCTCATCTATAGAGACTAGTATAATTATTTGAAAGTGATTTTGAGTCAACAGGTCACATGACCTGGAAGCTATTGAAGAAAAACACTCAATTTTGACCAAAAAATTCCTAAATAATGGAAAATGGCTAAAAATGGAAAACAAAAGTTTGTGCCTCATCAATAGAGACTAGTATAATTATTTAAAAGTGATTTTGAGTCCATAGGTCACATGACCTGGAAGCTATTGAAGAAAAACCCTCAATTTTGACCAAAAATAATCTTAAAAAATGAAAAATGGCTAAAAACAGAAAACAAATGTTTGTGCCTCATCTATAGAGACTAGTATAATTATTTGAAAGTGATTTTGAGTCCATAGGTCACATGACTTGGAAGCTATTGAAGAAAAACCCTCAATTTTGACCAAAAAATTCCTAAAAAATGGAAAATAGCTAAAAATGGAAAACAAAAGTTTGTGCCTCATCTATAGAGACTAGTATAATTATTTGAAAGTGATTTTTAGTCAACAGGTCACATGACCTGGAAGCTATTGAAGAAAAACCCTCAATTTTGACCAAAAATAATCTTAAAAAATGAAAAATGGCTAAAAACAGAAAACAAAAGTTTGTGCCTCATCTATAGAGACTAGTATAATTATTTGAAAGTGATTTTTAGTCGATAGGTCACATGACCTGGAAGCTATTGAAGAAAAACCCTCAATTTTAGGTAAAAAATTCCTAAAAAATGGAAAATGGCTAAAAATGGAAAACAAAAGTTTGTGCCTCATCTATAGAGACTAGTATAATTATTTGAAAGTGATTTTAAGTCAATAGGTCACATGACCTGGAAGCTATTGAAGAAAAACCCTCAATTTTGACCAAAAAATTCCTAAAAAATGGAAAATGGCTAAAAACAGAAAACAAAAGTTTGTGCCTCATCTATAGAGACTAGTATAATTATTTGAAAGTGATTTTGAGTCCATAGGTCACATGACCTGGAAGCTATTGAAGAAAAACCCTCAATTTTGACCAAAAAATTCCTAAAAAATGGAAAATGGCTAAAAACAGAAAACAAAAGTTTGTGCCTCATCTATAGAGATTAGTATAATTATTTGAAAGTGATTTTTAGTCGATAGGTCACATGACCTGGAAGCTATTGAAGAAAAACACTCAATTTTGACCAAAAAATTCCTAAATAATGGAAAATGGCTAAAAATGGAAAACAAAAGTTTGTGCCTCATCAATAGAGACTAGTATAATTATTTAAAAGTGATTTTGAGTCCATAGGTCACATGACCTGGAAGCTATTGAAGAAAAACCCTCAATTTTGACCAAAAATAATCTTAAAAAATGAAAAATGGCTAAAAACAGAAAACAAAAGTTTGTGCCTCATCAATAGAGACTAGTATAATTATTTAAAAGTGATTTTGAGTCCATAGGTCACATGACCTGGAAGCTATTGAAGAAAAACCCTCAATTTTGACCAAAAATAATCTTAAAAAATGAAAAATGGCTAAAAACAGAAAACAAAAGTTTGTGCCTCATCTATAGAGACTAGTATAATTATTTGAAAGTGATTTTAAGTCAATAGGTCACATGACCTGGAAGCTATTGAAGAAAAACCCTCAATTTTGACCAAAAAATTCCTAAAAAATGGAAAATAGCTAAAAATGGAAAACAAAAGTTTGTGCCTCATCTATAGAGACTAGTATAATTATTTGAAAGTGATTTTTAGTCGATAGGTCACATGACCTGGAAGCTATTGAAGAAAAACCCTCAATTTTAGGTAAAAAATTCCTAAAAAATGGAAAATGGCTAAAAATGGAAAACAAAAGTTTGTGCCTCATCTATAGAGACTAGTATAATTATTTGAAAGTGATTTTAAGTCAATAGGTCACATGACCTGGAAGCTATTGAAGAAAAACCCTCAATTTTGACCAAAAAATTCCTAAAAAATGGAAAATGGCTAAAAACAGAAAACAAAAGTTTGTGCCTCATCTATAGAGACTAGTATAATTATTTGAAAGTGATTTTGAGTCCATAGGTCACATGACCTGGAAGCTATTGAAGAAAAACCCTCAATTTTGACCAAAAAATTCCTAAAAAATGGAAAATGGCTAAAAACAGAAAACAAAAGTTTGTGCCTCATCTATAGAGACTAGTATAATTATTTGAAAGTGATTTTGAGTCAACAGGTCACATGACCTGGAAGCTATTGAAGAAAATCCCTCAATTTTGACCAAAAAATTCCTAAAAAATGGAAAATAGCTAAAAATGGAAAACAAAAGTTTGTGCCTCATCTATAGAGACTAGTATAATTATTTGAAAGTGATTTTGAGTCCATAGGTCACATGACCTGGAAGCTATTGAAGAAAAACCCTCAATTTTGACCAAAAATAATCTTAAAAAATGAAAAATGGCTAAAAACAGAAAACAAAAGTTTGTGCCTCATCTATAGAGACTAGTATAATTATTTGAAAGTGATTTTAAGTCAATAGGTCACATGACCTGGAAGCTATTGAAGAAAAACCCTCAATTTTGACCAAAAAATTCCTAAAAAATGGAAAATAGCTAAAAATGGAAAACAAAAGTTTGTGCCTCATCTATAGAGACTAGTATAATTATTTGAAAGTGATTTTTAGTCGATAGGTCACATGACCTGGAAGCTATTGAAGAAAAACCCTCAATTTTAGGTAAAAAATTCCTAAAAAATGGAAAATGGCTAAAAATGGAAAACAAAAGTTTGTGCCTCATCTATAGAGACTAGTATAATTATTTGAAAGTGATTTTAAGTCAATAGGTCACATGACCTGGAAGCTATTGAAGAAAAACCCTCAATTTTGACCAAAAAATTCCTAAAAAATGGAAAATGGCTAAAAACAGAAAACAAAAGTTTGTGCCTCATCTATAGAGACTAGTATAATTATTTGAAAGTGATTTTGAGTCCATAGGTCACATGACCTGGAAGCTATTGAAGAAAAACCCTCAATTTTGACCAAAAAATTCCTAAAAAATGGAAAATGGCTAAAAACAGAAAACAAAAGTTTGTGCCTCATCTATAGAGACTAGTATAATTATTTGAAAGTGATTTTGAGTCAACAGGTCACATGACCTGGAAGCTATTGAAGAAAAACACTCAATTTTGACCAAAAAATTCCTAAATAATGGAAAATGGCTAAAAATGGAAAACAAAAGTTTGTGCCTCATCAATAGAGACTAGTATAATTATTTAAAAGTGATTTTGAGTCCATAGGTCACATGACCTGGAAGCTATTGAAGAAAAACCCTCAATTTTGACCAAAAATAATCTTAAAAAATGAAAAATGGCTAAAAACAGAAAACAAATGTTTGTGCCTCATCTATAGAGACTAGTATAATTATTTGAAAGTGATTTTGAGTCCATAGGTCACATGACTTGGAAGCTATTGAAGAAAATCCCTCAATTTTGACCAAAAAATTCCTAAAAAATGGAAAATAGCTAAAAATGGAAAACAAAAGTTTGTGCCTCATCTATAGAGACTAGTATAATTATTTGAAAGAGATTTTTAGTCGATAGGTCACATGACCTGGAAGCTATTGAAGAAAAACCCTCAATTTTAGGTAAAAAATTCCTAAAAAATGGAAAATGGCTAAAAATGGAAAACAAAAGTTTGTGCCTCATCTATAGAGACTAGTATAATTATTTGAAAGTGATTTTTAGTCAACAGGTCACATGACCTGGAAGCTATTGAAGAAAAACCCTCAATTTTGACCAAAAATAATCTTAAAAAATGAAAAATGGCTAAAAACAGAAAACAAATGTTTGTGCCTCATCTATAGAGACTAGTATAATTATTTAAAAGTGATTTTTAGTCAATAGGTCACATGACCTGGAAGCTATTGAAGAAAACATTCTATTATTTAATATTAAAATAATTGAAAATATTGTATGACTTTAGAATTTAATAGATGATATTGAGTTTCATGTAAAAGCATGAAATAGCACTTACAATTAGTTATTTTCTTTACAATTCAAGGCATTTATTAACATTTCTTTGACAGGAAGGTTTGGTACGGTAATTTGTTGACAGTCCCTAAGTGAACCTTCGGGCGCTGCGACCGGGAGCTGTGGAGAACCGCCGGCCGACATTAGCGTTCATAAATCGGATCAACCGTCGTCTAAACGCCGCTACTCCCCGGAGCTCGAATATCGAATATCCAACTTGAAACTAACTTCACTGCGGTTCGAAACCAACGAACTGCCATTAGGGTCTAGCATCAATTAAATATCACCATGTTACACTCACTTATCTGAATGAGTGTTTTGGAGTTGTTGCGTTGAGCATTTGATTAATTTTAAGAACTGAGTGTTTCGGTAGCTTTACCTGAAGACTTCTCTAACTGAACGCGCATTTCCTGTACACGCGCTCATAGTTGTGATTTCTGTCCTTTGTGTACCTTATAACAGTGATATTTTTTATACCTGCTACGGTTATCATTGGTGGGAAGCAACGAAGTACAAGTACTTCGTTACTGTACTTAAGTACAATTTTCGTGTATTTGTACTTAAGTAGATTTAATAATGGGTACTGTTAAGAGAATAAAATCATTAACTTCTGGCTCGTTATATTCTCTTGTGCTCCCGGGTTCAATGATTCCATGCGTGGAAACAAAAGCCACACAGAGATGACAGCGTCACAATAATCAGCATTTATTCAAGACAGATGCATTCTATCACCAGAAAAGCACATCACACAACATCAGAAAACTCAGAGCACAGACAACACATGAATTTACCTGAGAAAAGGAAAAAAAATCAAAAGATGGAAACAACAGACAGCAAACGTCTTTGGAGAATTGCAAGTGCAAATCTGATTTGTTACTCTTGTGTGGAAAGGGCAGATCAGAGATCTTGGCAAACAATCTGCTTTAACTACAGGTAAAATAAAGGTCAATAGGCCAGAATAAGTTATAAATTCCAAGTTTTTTTTTTTTTTTACATCCAAGTTTCATTGCTCTTTTTTTCCATGAAAATGTGAAGTTCAGGGACTTAAGGTGGCGCCGTAAAATCCGGGCAATAACGTGACTTACGTGTCTGTTGTCATCCATCGGCTCCACCTTTACTCGCACGCGAAGCTCCAAGACATGCGCAGTGGTTTCCTCTGAGCGGGAGAAGATGTCTGTAATCGTCAGTAATATAATAGCGCTGCATAAATTGATATGGCGACATGTAAAATCAGCAGCGCTTCGCTTTCACAGACGGTGGGGACTTCGTCCAACTTTTAGCGTCACTTGGAAGGAAAGCTTAAAGAAAGGTAAGATCTGTGGACGTGATGCTAGCAGGGCTAGCTGTACAGAGACACATGTTGCATCTGCGATAAAAAAAAAAAAAGTTGTCACTCATGCACTGAGGAGATGTTGACTGAGGTGTCGCAAATATGGGACAACGCTGGTACCAAAGTGCAATATAGCGATATGACATTCAGGAACGATCAGATTCTTCTGGACGGATCTTTACTGATTACATTTATTTCAGCTCTAAGTATTTAATATCTAGTTTTGTTTTTATGGGAATGTGGATCTTTAAGATCAATTTGATACCTGATTAGTGGTTTCAATTTGACCTTTCATAAGTGATAAAATGTGTAAATCCAGTCTCTGAAGGGACTTGCCTGCTTTATATTGTGAAATATTTTTATTTTGAAGAGAGATGTTTGAAAGAAACAGCATGTGTTTTCTGATAGTTTCTGTTTCACCTGTACTAACAAACTAGGCTTAATGCATAGAAACAACCTTAAAGTAATGAAAGCAAACCAATTGGTTGAAATACATTTTTGATAGGTAAAAATGAATTTTTTTGTCATGTAGCGCGGGGGGCTGGTCTTCACTTGGTCTTGGGTAGGTGGTCTTGACTACAACTCTGCTACGTGGCTCCTTGGTTGCCTGTCCTCTCCCATCCACCTTCTTTCCATCCCCTTTCAGTTGGATTTCTTTCAAAATAAATGCCACTAGTGGCAAAAAAAAAAAGTGAAGTTCATGTTATGTTAGCACAGGAGACAAAATGTTTCCATCCCTGAAATTATGATGCATAGAATCACATATCTAAGTCTAAACTATGTTACAGAGAGTAAACACAATAAAAACATGCTTTATCTGTGGCATTGTTCATTAAAATGGCACATTACTGATGTATTAAAATGAAATATGATCGGTGCACTTAATGATATTAGCGATTAGGTAATCCATTCACCAAGTACTTTTACTTTTAATACTTAAGTATTTTTAACAGCCAGTACTTTTTTACTTTTACTTAAGTACAAATGTTAATGTGGTAGTTTTACTTTTACTTGAGTACATTTTTGTCTGTGTATTTGTACTTTTACTTAAGTACATTTTTTGAGTACTTTCTCCACCACTGGTTATCATACCATCCCACGCCCAGCGGTGAAGGAAATGTATCCCGTAACAGTTTAGTTTATAGTTGCTTCTTGTCTAAAGAAGTGATCTCCTTGATCTAGATTAACGCAATAATAAATAATGGAAGAAAAGAAGCAACTTCTTCTAACAATTGCGACATCATGTAATTTTTAGCTTGGCAGCACACTGTATCACAGGGCAAAATGAAAAAGTAGGCTTCTAAAGAGTGACATTTTGCATCAGTGGCCTGGAAACTCCCCAGATCTTAATGATGTCGAGATGTTCTCAAAGCAGATGGATAAGCTGAAGCATGAAGCCCTGTTGAGATTAAAAATGAGTCATCATATCTGAGGATCTGGGTCCAAAGTAATATCCAGAGTTTACTCTGTTATAGTTAAGCTGTAGATATGAAATTCTACAATATATTTGGTGTAATTGGAGATAAAGTGTCTTGAAACTTATCGTTTGTTGATATAGAAGTCGCAAATCGTTAAAGAAAAAGAAAATTGACCCAACATCAAAATCTATTTAGTAATCAAATGCCCTCTAAATTATTAATTGTGCATGACTGAATAACTTTTCATTTTATTTTTGACATGAATGCACTCTCGGTAAATTGAAATCGTAAGTGTACGCTGGCTGTAAGTAATAACAAACCTTTAAAATCAAAAACAAGAAAAACCGAGACATATTAAATGCGTGCCGGCAAATGTTTTGTGTTCTCCGCCAAACAAAGGAGGATAGAGTAATATTTATGAACCGGAATGCTGTGACTGTGATTCATATTTGACTCCTAATGAATATCCTTCCTCTTTGTTTTCCCCAAATGACACGGCAGTCCCACAGGAAGCCGGGGGCATGCCAATCAAGGCTATCAGGCATCCAAATCTACCTCTCTGCAAGATCGGGCGTCTGCACAGTTATGGAATAATTTTCCAAAGCAGCGCACTGATCAAAGAGAGTAACATTAGCTACTGATATCTGTTTTCACTCAGATTATTTGCCACAGAGTGAATTTGCAGTCTGAATTCTTTTCTGCAATGCTCTTTAGGTGGTTAATTTGTATTGTGAACATGATCGACAGTACCTTTCGTTTTTGTCTTGTTACAAGCACAGACTGCAATGAAGCACACAATTTTGAAGGAAAATTAAAGCAGTATACATATTTTGTCAAAATTATTTACAAATAAAGTGTGGACCCATTGAATTCACCCTGTTCCTCCCTTAAGATCAGCACCTTGCAGGATCTTTTATCTGCAGTTAGCAAAGGTTTTTTTTTTATGGCGTACAGTGGCATGAAAGTGTTTCCCCTCTTCCAGATTTTCTCTATTTTGCAGGTTTGTTACACTCAAGTGTCTCAGTACATCAAACCAATTTAAATAGTTGTCAAAGACGACAAAAGCGAGTACAACTTGCAATTTATGAAATGGTGTTTCTTATAAAGAGCGTAAAAATGGCTCAAAAACTTCAAGAGACTTTTAAATCATTATTCCAGATCAACAACTTTTGAAGTTCCCCGTTAAAAGTTGGCAGATGAGTTTATTTAAAAAAATTTTATTTGATCTTAGTCTACATATATATATATATATATATATATATATATATATATATATATATATATATATATATATATATATATATATATATATATATATATATATATATATATATATATATATATATATCAGTTACCAGGCAAAGTTTTCACGACATTTGGGTGCATGACCTCCTATGGCATTCTGAGGTTTTTTCTCTCTGTGAAAAATCCATGAAGCTGCCTAATCCCTAAGCATCTTTGTGTATCTAATATTCATGCACAGTCATTCTCAGTAGACTGCAACACTCTGGGAGAACCCTGCATACATCAACATATTTTGTTTTGCTCCATCTCCAACTCTGCTAACATGGTTATCCCTTGCTGTATAGGACTCCACTCTATGGGACTGTCTTGGGCTTTCAGTTTTAACTCATCTGTTGTTTTACACCCATACTTTTTATTTAGCGAACCAAATACAACACTTTACATCTACTCTTTATTAAACTTTTAAATAACAAGCACCACGTCAGAAAATACTACAGATTCCAAGTACCGTATCGATGGGCATTTCAAAACAAACGTTGCCTTTTTTTGTAGAGAAGTATTTCAACCTGAAAACCCAGAATAGTTAACCAGAAAGCTCCAGAGAGCACATCTCCACTGCTTCAATGTTGAGTGATATGTTCTATACTTCTGTCACGATAAATTTTGGAAATGCTGAAATACTGGAGACCAATTCTAGATGGCACAGGAATCCAAATAACCTGTGTAGATTAGACAACTATTTGCTATAGATTGTTTGGATTCCTGTGCTGTTTATAATTCATCTTCAGTATTCCAATATGCTGACCTATATTGCCTAAATTTTCCATCATGTCCTCTTTGTCCTGGCTCCCTCTTGCCTGTCCTTTCTTTCCTGTGCTATTGTTACTACTTTCCCTCCTCGTCGCCATCTTCCCACCTCCCATTTTTCTGTCGCTGCGTCCTTCGATTATTCAATCTTTGCTTGCATGACGTCTCTCCTATGAGGTTTTACTACCTTTTGTTCTTTTTAATGCTTCCTATAGTTTCCTTTTTTATGTGACCTCAATAGTTAGTTCTACCCTCTGTGGAACCATTTGCTGTAAATCCGGTGAACTTTAGTTCACTGAGCGTAAAGAACAGAGGTTTGGAGACTTTTTATTGAAGTTTTTCTGGATAAGAAGGATTCACTGTGCATCCATGTCTGTATCCGGTAGTTGTGTGTTTTCTGTGTGCTCCCCTAAACTTGGAGCTGTTTCTGTTTTGTATATTGATAGTCAGGGTGAAGGAATCTCGAAGCGGTCTGTAACTAGAAAGTTGGCAGAAAGTGGGGGAACTTTTTCTGTTTTATGTCAGTCTATGTGCTCTCTGATTTTTAGTGCCCTACCTTTTAATGAGTTGATACTGTTCCCAATTGCTTCCCAAATGTACATGGAAGTGATGGAAACACTTTAGTTTAATGACTTGGAAGAGTGTGTGAACTATGGTTTTGGCAACTTAATGTGTTAAATCATAATTGGTTAAAAATTTAAAGTTTAAATTACATTGTTATGTTGGATGCCTTATGCTAGCATATTGCTAAGAGCTAACAGAAATTTCTTCAGAGTATGGCTAAAAGAAACATACGTACCACAATTTGAGATCCGTGGATTAAGTATTTTGTGTGGAAAAACACTTTATTTTGCTATCACAGATTATGTGATCATATTAGCTATCAGGAGAGCATTTTACCATGCCTTTATTCTGAACATCCAGGTGTGTAAACTATCACTCACTCTGGTGGTCTCAAAGCTAAGTATTGATCTGAGTTGTGTGCTTTGGGCCATCAACATTGTCTGTAAGTGGCTTTAGCAAAAAGCCTTGCAATAGATTTTTCTCCAAGGAACTTTTTATTTTTTTATTTTTTGTCATTTTGACAAAAAAAGCAATTAATTTGCCTTTAAGATTTACAACAGATCCCAGCCCAAGCCTCTTTCTAGGCTTGGTTTTTTTTTTAGAAGGCGTCTTCCCATTATCATTAATGGGCTCTTGATTTAATGTATTCTGCTATGACTTTTGGCTCTCATTTAAAAAAAAAAAACAGCTTTCAGCGACTGTTTGTATGACAAACACAACAATCTGCCGGGGATGAGCAACAGGGATGGAGTGCGGGTAAACCAACTGTTGTTTATGTTGAGCAGAGAGGAAGCACAAACAGGCTGAGGGGCAGATGGAGGGGAAAACAGGCTGGCAACGAAATTGGCAGAACCAAGAGTGTATTGATTCGAAAACTGCGTGGGAGTGGAGAAAGACAATGAGGCAATGAATGAGCTAGAAAAGAGAACAATGGAGCGCAATATGGTTGCAGATTTGAGGTCGGAGAAGATATCGAAGGGAGTGGAAAAAGAAAGAAAACTCAGGATGACTTGGATTCAAAATTTTGGGTTTATGTATAACTGCAGATTTCGCTTGGTGGCAACACAAAACTATGTAATAAATCCGTTTACAGTGGGACTGTTTTAGAAATGATCAAATTAATACCTGATTAGTGGTTTCAGTTTGACCTTTCATAAGTGATAAAATGTGTAAATCCAGTCTCCCTCTGAAGGGACTTGCCTACTTTATATTGTGAAATATTTTTATTGTGAAGAGAGATGTTTGAAAGAAACATCATGTGTTTTCTGATAGTTTCTGTTTCACCCATACCAACAAACTAGGCTTAATGCATAGAAACAACCTAAAAATAATAAAAGCAAACCAATTGGTTGAGATTGAATTTAAAAAAAGAGGGGAAAAAATCTAGGTTTTTCAGAAATTGATCTTTTGTGTTTCTCTGCCACTGCTTCGAACTTTGATTTCAAATTATTAAGGCAGCTCTTCTTTTCCAACATGAATCCCTGATGTGACAATTGCAGCACAAAGCATGAAATATTTAAAAAAAACAGTGTTTATTCTTGATCGATTCCCCACCAAACTTGGGCTGTAGACACAAATTGTCTGTGTTTAGAGCTGCTTGCTCATGTCGGGCTTATGGAAAATTTGTAAGCAATTAGAAAGGTGAAAAGCAATTAGACAGGCTTGGTTAGATCAGATCTATCAGGAGGGATGGGTCACAATTTTGGTAAACTGCCATTTTGAGCTTGTTGCGAAATGTCCAACGCGTTTGACCCAAACCTTACAGCTTGAGAAGCAAATCTATCAAATATTAGGTAAACTCCTGAGACTAAAGAGTACAAAATCTCTATAAGAAGTAATTGAAGTTAAAAAAGAACCAACATTAGAGGAGTATTACAAACTCCTGAGATAATTTCTAAAATGGAATCAAACCATCAAATGGGTTTTTACAGAAAAGGATTAGGGCCACTGGGGGAAAAAACTGACCCCCCCCCCAGAATTTTGACGTTTGATTTCAGAAGATTAAAGCCAGAATTCAGATTTTAAAAAAAGAAAAAGTCAATTATGTGGCCCCAATTCTCTTCCGTAGATTTTAAGTGAAACCGTCCATCTTAAAGTCTGTGAACCGGGCCTCACCTCAACACATTTTGCCTTGCCTTGTTGAGCTGTGTTATTCAGCAGACTTTGAAAGATGAAAGATGCCTTCCTGCATTTTGAAAGGAGAATTCTGTCCAGGGTAAATGTCAGTTTGATGTTGCCGTGAATGAATACAACTTAAGCCAGTGAAAGAGTCGGCATGTAATCCAGTGAAATCATTTGAAGTCTCATTTTGTACGCTGGGCTTTCTTCATATACAAATTCATTTTGTATCTTGTTGTATTCTGTTTTTCGGGGACGGCAGTGGTGTAAAAGGACGTCTTGTAACTGTGGGATTGTGGTTAAACATGTAGGAGACGTTTCCTTTAATGTCAAGCAGGTGTATCATTTCAGTCGATGTAGCTAAACCTGCTGATTTGGGAGGAATAGCCAAATGAAAGGAGATAAAAGCTTGTGAAATGAACCACTCAGCACAAAACCAGAGGGAGTCACATTCGCACAGTCAAGGACACAGACTGTTCTCATACGAGGAAGGACTTTATAACCTCTCATTGAGCTCTTCTTTTTTCGCGTTAAGAGGATTTGTCAGAAATTCTATTTGTGCAGACTTGAAGAGTTTGTACCCTCTTGTGAATTTCATTATTTAGAGTTCTTAGTCAACTACAGTTGAAATTATTTTTTGTAAGCATTTTTTACACACAGAACTGGTAAAAGTTAGCAGGGTTGCAAAAAAAATAAAAATACAGACATTTACACATTTACTTCAGAGTTTCTACAAAATCAAACCCTAAAAATCACATTTATTTGAGAACTGTTTACATATCAAACATTTTATTAAAAGGTTAAAAGACCTGGCTTGGCTTGAATAATTGATGCTCATCAGCGCTCCTGGCTTGACGGTTACCACAGGTTTGAAGTAGGCTGCCGATCAGATAATCAGTCTTTGCTGAAATAAACGCTCCCCAACTGCAGCTACAAGGTTTGCAATTCCCTATTTCAGAATGAAGCACAAACATTTCTCATCAGGTAATTAGTCCTGTCCAGCAGTATTCAGCATTAGGAAATGAAATCCTAACAACGAATGAGTTGGTAAAGCTCTAAACAATCCTGTTCACACAGTTGCTGACATTAAAGCCACAGTTACTGGTCTTTATCGAGAAATAACTCCCAACATACTTTTTTGGTGGTAAATTACTGTCATCTCCAGTGTTAAGGAAAGTGGATTCTTTGATGGTGCAGGGTTCAGTTTCACCAGCAGGTGTCATTGTTGTGTAAGTATTTATTAATATTCAGCTCCATCAGAAATCCACCCAGTCACGTATTGAGTGTTTGGGGATTTGTTGGACTGTGAAGCCACTAGTCTGGCATCTCCCCATGGATTATGACAGATACTGAACATAGAGTTTTGTAACTGTACGTGCAGTAAGCAAAGAAAAAAGGCCCACGGATACAGAACAGGGAAAAGGAGTGTTTTAGGTTTCTCCTTCATTTCTTCAATTTAATCATGTTGTTACCTGTTTCTGACTGTAGATCAAACAGAACTAGATCAATCAGACATAAGATTATGATCCGTCTGCCTATTTGTGTGTTGGTTCCCCACCTGCCAGCAACCCCCCATTGCAAGTGAACAGTACCAGACCCCTGAAGATGCGTTGTAGTATCTGGACACATGATGTTGGCAACAGATCATGTTAGTCATACAAATTGCGAGCAAGACTGGTTTATTTGACGTCAGTGGAATTTGAAAGCCACGTGAACAACTAAAAGTCATTGTTGTGCCCAAAGAATCACATTGTCTCCATTACCTTGTTGTTTTCCCTCAGAGCATCCTAGTGCCTCTTGTTCCCCTAATGACGTATTCTCACTATAAAACAGAGAATGTGATTCATTTATTTCAGCCTTGACAGTTTTGTCAAGACTTCACAAGAATGTGGGCATTAAAGACTGGAGCAGATCTACAGAATCGTTCCTGTGTGCCTTACAAACCTCAATCGTCACCTCATCTCAGACCATTACGTCATTGGTCCCTTTTTCTAATTCCACCTTACAAACCCATCAACTGTACTTCATAACTATGGAGAAGCAAAATTGACAAAGGACATTTTTTCTGTCCTATAGGACTGTTTTGAGGACAACAAGTGAACTCTTTGAACACTCAAGAATTGCCACCTAAGTTCTGTCTCACATCAACCTTGGCACAGACATCACATTGTCACTGCAAAAAAAGAAAAAAAATGTAAGTATTCCCCAGCTATAAGCCCTGGTTCACAAGAGATGTGCAAACAGCTGCTCAGAGCGCAAAACTCAGCACTGAGGTCAGGAGATAAGGAGAGGTACAGGACTGCAAGAATCAATTTACATTGAGGCATCACAGATGCAAAAAGGCAATAAAAGCAGTGTATTGAGGACAATCTCAACACAACCCTGTGAAAGATGTGAAAAACATCATTCTCTCTCCTCTTTAGGGTCAACACATTTTGCTTGCTTTGAAAGCAGCTCTAGCCCCAACAATAAACCAGATCCAGACCCTGAATCCAGCTGTACAGAGGACGCTCAACCAATCATTCCCCCAACCCAGCAGGTTAAAAGATAAGTTCTCAAAAGAGCAGCTTTGCTAAAAGGAAGCTCTTGATTTATCGGTCAATCTACGTTCCCACCCTCATCTATGGTCATGAGCTTTGGGTCATGACCGAAAGAACGAGATCACGGATACAAGAGGCCGAAATGGGGTTATAAAATAGGATATGTATTTTGGGGTTTTGCAAACAGTTCAGAACTTAACTAGACACTTTTTTCTACTCATTTGCTACAGAGGTTTTCTTGCTTTTCTTCCATTTTTGTGGTTTCCTGAGCCTCAAACTGTCATATCTTTTTCCACACTGATCTTTCTTTGGCGACTGCCTCTACAGATTTTCCACACAGCGCCCGTCACTTTCATGGGTTCCATGTAACTCAGCATGTCTTCCACAAAGTAATTTACCTCCTTAGCAGATGCATCAGGAACCTCAATGTTCTCTGACAGGGTTTCCTCTAAGAGATGGTCCAGATCCATGAATGCAGCATCATAAATGTTTCTTACAGGCAGGGGTGCCCAAAGTCGGTCCTGTAGGGCCGCCATCCTGCATGTTTTAGTTCTCTCCCTGGTTTAACACACCAGGATCCAATGATGGCCATTAAAGGCCTAAGAGGAACGTAGACATGCTGAGGAGGTTGTTACTACCACCAGGGAGAGAACTAAAACGAGCAGGATGCCGACCCTCGAGGACCGACTTTGGGCACAACTACAGGGGTGGTGTTGTTCTCAACTGGATTTGACGCTTTGCCACTTTCCTTCTCGGAGGTCCAAGTTCATCTCTTTCTTTAAGCTTATTTTTCAGAGTTTCCAGCTCCCTTTTGTAGTAAAGTTCACAGCTGGAGTACCGTTGTTGGACAGCCGTCGGTTCTTTTTGCAAATTGTCTTTCTCAGCTCCAAGTTGGTTGATAATCTTTTGATCACTCATCATTTTCTGTGAGTAAGCCTCTATCTTTTTTATCTAGGTTCTGCTTAAATACTTCTGCTTGTTGTTTTATATCAGAAATATCTCTTTCATATGCAGTTTTCAGTTCTGTGTAAGAGCTCCAGAGCACCTTGGAGATTTTGTATTATCTGAGTTGATTCCTGCTGTAACAAAGAAAACCCTTCTGACATTCTCTTACTCAGGTTGTCATTGTCCGCTCAGTGCCTCAATGAGCCGAAGGTCATTCTTTGCTCTTTCTAAATGAGCTTCTTTCTCATGATTCATCTGATGATAATAAAGTTCTACTTGCTGCCACAGTGCAGAAACATCTACTTCGTACCTAGTTCTCAGTTCCTGGTAAGAAAATGTTGTGTGGTCCAGAGCACCTTGGAGATGTTGAATCATCTGAGTTTATTCTTGCTGCAGGAAAGAAAACCCTTCTGACATTCTCTGACTCAGGTTGTCCTTTTCCGCTCTGAGTGCCTAGCTGAAGGTCATTCTTTGCTCTTTCTAAATGAGCTTCTTTCGCATGATTCATCTGATGACAAACTTCCACTTGCTGCCTCAGTGCAGAAACATCTGTCTCATATCTCTTCTTTGTATGAAACCTTAATCTGCTCCAGCTGACTGCAGAACTTTATTTGTTTCCTGCAGGCAGGACATTTTCTCTTGGAGATTCTCTTTCTCCGCTCTCAACTCTTCAATAAGATTTTGGTCCTGCTTGATTTTGTATCCATGATTGTCGGCTTCTGATTTAAATCGACGCTCCTCTGCTGCCAATAGCTCTTTCTCCATCTCTTTGAGATGACTGACAAACATCTCCTTGAGTTTTCTCTGCCTCTTTAGCTCAGCTTTTGTGTTCTCCAGTTCTCTCTGGGTGCAGGCCAACCTTTGGTTCTCGTGGACGTCAGTTTTCCTCCAAGGGTTGCTGATATTGTCCATCAATCACTCCATTCACATGGCTGGGGTTTCCTCCCACCGTTGCAGCGCTGTTGCCTTCAATTTGACTAAGCCCTCCTTGACATTTACAATAAAGTTTTAAAATAACTTAAAAATAACTACCTAAAATTAAATACATTTTAGAAATAATGTATCACATTTTGTAAAATTTTCAACAATTGTCAAACCGCCTGGGGAAAATCCCGGGGTCTTTCCGAATGGCTAACATCTGACAGCTAACTGTCTGTCACGGCTCAGAATGATTGACAGGCATCTAGCCACGCCCTCTCGGTTTGCGGCTCATTGGGGCTAATTTTGGTCATCCCAGGGCCAGCCCCCAGCCACAGGATTCAACCAATCAGAATGGACTTGCTTCGAGCTCGAGTGTTGGTGGGCGTGGCTTGGTGTAGACCAGTGTTTCTCAACCTTTTTTGGCCCAGCGCCCCCCCCAACTCTTATCCAGGTCCCTCACCGCCCCCCCCCAGCCCTTATCCAGGTCCCTCACCGCCCCCCCAGCCTCTATCCAGGTCCCTCACCGCCCCCCTGCCTTTATCCAGGTCCCTCACCACCCCCCCAGCCTTTATCTAGGTCCCTCACCGTCCCCCACCAAAGAATTTGCAGGCTACTTTGCACTGACTATTATTTTATCATTAATATAACTATCACTATTGTAGATGTTTTGATTTTTATGCTTGTTTCTGTATTTATCATCAAAAATAATTTCCCAGATAACAAAAAGCCTTTGGGATAGAAATTATTTTCACAGGCGTCTACGAAAAATGCAACGAACATTCAAGTTAAAATCTGTAGGCCTAACAGCAGAATAGAATAGAAGAAGAGCTGCCATCGATACAGTTGCAGCCAAGCATGATTTAATGTTACACAATACAGTTTTACGAAGTTGCTCAAAGTCTAAACTGGTATTGTTGTGCATTTAAGGTGTAAAGTTTACCTTCGACCAAACGCCCCCCAAAGGCATCCCAGCGCCCCCCTTTTTTTTGTAAAAATGACCACCAGCGCCCCCTGCCGTCCTCTGAACGCCCCCTGGGGGGCGGTACCGCCCACGTTGAGAACCGCTAGTGTAGACTGAGAAGGAGCGATGGCGAGCAATATTGGCATAAACGAGGTGGATTATTTAACCTTTTTGCGTCCCAGAAAAGTTGTTGGAGTGAGTTTCTCAAGGTAGGCCTAATTTAAAAATATATCTTGTTTGATTTTATCAGTGTGATTGTGTCTAGGAGTATTGTGGAATTAATTTGGACAACTGCAGAAGTGCACTGCCTCACAAAAAGGCACGTTCGATGAATACACGTAAACAGTCGCATTCAATGACATAGGAAATATCAGTACCAAGGATCAAGGCAGGAGACAGACACAAAACCAAGTTATGAAGGAATGAACAAACTACAATAAAGATTGAACTTATTATAATAAGCACAACAAATTGGTGAACTGTGAACTATAATACACATCCATCCATCCATTTTCTTGACACCCTTGTCCCTCAGTGGGGTCAGGAGGTGCTGGTGCCCATCTCCAGCTGACGCTCCGGGCGAGAGGCAGGGTCACCCTGGACAGGTCGCCAGTCTGTCGCAGGGCAACACGGAGACACACAGGACAAACAACCACACACACACACACACTCACACCTAGGGGCAATTTAGACAGACCAATTAACCTGACAGTCATGTTTTTTGGACTGTGGGAGGAAACCAGAGTACCCAGAGAAAACCCACGCATGCACAGGAAGAACATGCAAACTCCATGCAGAAAGACCCCCTTTGCCTTACTGTATCTCTTACATATAGCAGGAATGTCTTGTACTGCTATATATATGCCTATCAACCTCATTTTAATTATCGGCTTTATCGTCTCTTCCTGCCGTTTTTTTTCGTTCTGTTGGTGACACTGAAGGAAAAAGACTCAGCTCCGGTGCTCTCCACTGACCCTCCCTTCCTATTTCCTTAGTGTAATGTCCACGACAGACCACACACTAGCCTACATAAATCCTAGGTATAACGGTTTGATCGGGTTCGATCGTGCCGTGTGGTGTCCAGCCACATGGGCACAAAATAATGGCTACAAGTCCAGTTAGCTAATTTAAAATCAGGCAATAACCAATGTTTTACTAGAATCTACCTGTGATGCATGTGGCTAGAGTCAGCGTAAAGTTCAGACTGAATGAAAATCATTATAACCTATTTATGTCACGTTAACGAAGAACAGCTGAAAACTTACGGGGGTTCATCAACTGCTGTAGCAATTTGGCTCCAACTCCTCCCCTTGTCATTTCTATATTCTTTGCACGAAATGTTGAATAAATATTAATGTTGTTTCCGCATATCATCTCCGATGTCCGCTGGACTTCGGGTTGCCCGTGTCAGCTGTTTGGGATTCCCCTCCATAATTTCCCCTCAGAAAGGGCGGAGGAAAATCCGCACTTTCTGATTGGCTACCTGTCACATTCAGCGTTAAGCTCCCAGTCGGGGAAAATCCCTGATTTAGATCGGAGTGGCCATGACGATCTACCGTAACACATCTCACACTACAGGATGATCGGTTGCGAAATCACCAGGACAATCTTAGATCGGCCAACGATCTAAGATTGTCTTAAGAAGAAAATAGGAGCAAAAAATCGTGTAGTATGAACTATTGCGTTAGGTAGTTGGATGTGCCCATCTTCTCTATTTAAATCTAGTGATTACTGAAGGGCAATATAGTATACAGAATTTCATATCTGCACTCTTTTGGTTGAATGCAGTATTTATTTCCACTTTGGTTTTATGTTGTTTAGTTTTTATTCAAGTATGTTTTTTGTTAATGGAGACTGAGAATCCATTTTATTTTTGTTTTTGGTTGTTTTGTTTATTTAATCAGTTCCAGTGTTATGTGTTCTTTTGAAAATAAAGTGTCTATCTATGGCAGGAAATCGCGTACATTATTATGTCATTTCCATTAAATCAGTGTCAAAAGGTCTTGAAACAATATTATCGTTTATCGCAATAATTTTTTAAACAATTAATCGTCCAGCAAAATTTGTTATCATGACAGGCCTATATATATATATATATATATATATATATATATATATATATATATATATATATATACTTATATATGCAATAAAGCTGCTGAGTCTGACGGCATATCAGACAGGGCAGCCACCTAAAGACATGCTTTTAGGTGTTTAGATAGCCTGAAGGTATGTCCTGATCAACGTGCCTCAGTATTCTGCAGCCTTTTCAACCTGTCCTTACAGCAAGCCACTTTACCCACCTGTCTTACCTCTGAAGTCAGAGCTGGGTTTGAAGTCACACCCATGTAAACAGCGTTCCAGTTCACATAGTCAGAGAAGAAGGATTTCAATGTGGTGATGCTGAAATAGCCATTGTTCACAGTATCTCTTACGATTTGGAAGTCCGACTTCAGGTGAGCATCTCAGTTGAATTTTCGAAATAAGAGATTGGAATGTCTGAGTTCCGACTTCCAAAGGAATGTGTCATTAAAACTTCCACTATTATGCAATTACCCAAAACCACAGTCATCACCAGCATGAACAGCTACCGCCCAGTTGCTCGCTCCACAACGGTCGTGACATTGTTTGCGAGTCTGACACTCCCCCATATTCTGACCTCAAACCAGCACCAGTTTGCATACAGAAGAAAAAAGAATTAGAGACTATGCCAATTTATGTTTGTACACCAAATAGCCTGCACTTGTCTGGAAACACCCAACAGCTTTGTCTGAAGGTCTAGGACCCCCACTCAGTAACAGACCCTAACACGTCGCAAAACCAATCCTCTTCCAGCTTAACGCTCAGCAGAGGGGTTGCCCAAGGCTGTCTAACCTAAAATCAAGAAAAGAAAAGATTAGGGAAACATTAGGAAAAGCAGATAAAAAAGCCACCACAAAATGCATTAATGAAGAGGAGGTGGTGATTCATTTCAAAATGACAGAGTTAATTCGTATTTTTAATTCAGAAGGTGTTAGATTTCTAATAAATGTATAATTTGATCTCTATAAGTCATTTAGGTCTTACTGAGTGGCTATCATCATCAATATACTGCATATTGTGAGCATAACATTAGACAAAAGCTATATGCAAACTGTACATATTCATTTATTTTACGTTTGGAAATTGCTGACTGGAAAAATGGTCAGGAGTCATTAACAATCATATTAACTCTTTATTTTATGGTGGCAGTGCTTAATCCTACCGAAGTGTGTTGGTAGATAACACAGCACAGTTGGACAATTGAAGCTCAAGCCACTGTCCTGATTTTATGCTGCTTCAAACGGCTTTCATAGCTGTGTCTTACGACTCATTTTAGGAGGAAATGGCAGCTAATCTCTCTACTACCAGCAGTTACCAATTACGTTTCGGTAGAACGGTCACAACCCCTGAAAATCTCATCAAACAGTCAAAACTTTAGTAAGCGCCAAGTCATCAGCTTCCTGGTGACTTGGTAAATTGCTTTTTAGTTAAATAACTCTCAAACTGTTGAGGATTTTTTGTAGGTTGTTTTTGATCCAAAGAAGATGAACATCCCAGAAGGAGTTATTCAAAGCTAAGATCCATATTTAATTACTAGTAAATAGTCTGACTTGGAGGGGAATGGTATAAAGATGTGAACTCTATAATCTGGGTGATCTGAAAAGTTTTGGTGAAGAACAGACATATTGTCCAACCGAGATATTCTTGGTTAATAGATATTTTTCAAAAGCATGAGTACTGCTGCAAAAGAAGGTCTTAGCAAAGTGGCTTTTTTCATGTATGTCTAATGCATTCTCCACACACCATCTAGTTTTAAGTTCTTACATTGAGTCACCTCTATGAATTTATGTTTTTCACCTTAAGGGGTGTTTAGAAGAACTTTTCTCTTGTAAATTGTCCTAGTTTTCTCACAGAAATTGTTAGAATATTTCTACATATTACGATTTGATATGGTAAAATAGACGGAAGAAAAATTACAGTTATTTGTTTCTACAGTTAGCTCAAAACTTAGTCCTACTCATGGCAGATATTGGTTTAAAGCAGTTTAAGTTGACCAACTTATTTTTCTTTTGACTGGAAGTAACACAGGGTGATTGATTGTAGACCGGCTCAACCAGATTTCTTTTTTTTTAAATTATGAATATTTTTATTAGGAGGAAAGGAGACATTATAAGAGACATTTCAACAACTAATGACACAGTATGCCACACATACAGTAGCTTCTCCATGACATCAACAGAAAAGAGGAAACGGGTACAAAAGACGTAGCGAGTGTACAGATGGAAAAAGGCATAAAATTCACCTCTTATGAGTATTTTTCTCTTTCTAACATAAGAGAAAATATGTACACACCTAATGAAAAGATAAATTAAAAAGAAGGAAAAAAACTCCAGTTTTTGAAAAGTTTTTGCAGATTACTCAATTGCCACTTCTTTTTAAGAAGTACATCAGAAAAAGATAAAAGAACATCATCTAGGAACTTATTTTATTGACCTTATTGTGGCGAGGAGGCACATATTATTTTATACTAGGGGTTGATGGTTTGAGAGAGCAGTGGCTTTAAAATAGGGCTTTGCTGTTTTTGAAAGAAGAGACAATTATTTGAATAGCCATTTTAAACTTCTTATGAAATAAATTGGCATGCTTAGCATCAGCTTCAGGAAAGGTTCAGCAGGTTTTAACAGGGAAATGTTTTGTACTCTGTTTAGTCTTCATGTTATTTGCTGAAAGTTTTGACGTCTTATTTGAATGAACCAAATTTAAGGTATGTAGTTGAAAAAAAGTATATTTTAAAAAGCTTTTTACAAATGTTTTATCTATTATTTTCACAATCCCTACAGGTTTTTAATGACATGTAAAACTTCTTCTGCTACTGCTGATCAAAGGCCACCGAGATGCTATGCAGGGGTGAAAGTAAGGGGGTACGGCAGGGTACTGCGTACCCCTAAAAGATTTAGCAGGGGTACGCAGTACCTGCAAGATTGGGGAGCGGCTGTATGCTGTAAAAAAAATCAATGGGTTCATGTGCCGCCACTAATCAGTCGTGACTGATTAGTTTTTCAAGAACAATCTAAAATATGACTTAATCAGTTAATAGCTTTTTTCCCATTTCATGTTGTTTCTGAGCTGTTTGCACTTTGCTAGCGCAGCGGTGCAATATGTCGATCTTGGCGGTAGGTGACAAACTGAACGCCGCCAGGACGCTGAAACCAGCATGTCCTCCTCTGGCTCCTTATCAAAACATTAAACTTTATTAAAAAACAACAACAACAAAAAAAATCAACAAGATGTTCATATTAAAGACCCAACAAGAATAATGATCTCAGTAATTATTGTTTCTACAAGGTGCTGCGCAAATCTGTGCGTTTCGGTTACAGGCCAAAATAACGAGCAGAGCAGGAGTTTAAAATTAACTAATCAACCACCGCTGTGTTCAGAGAGGCTTATTAATGATCGCAAAATAAATATCAAGCCTGAAAACCTAATATCATAACGGACTGAATGTTATGGCTTGCACAAGTGGTTGCCACGGCAACGGGTGTGCTTAAATGACAAAGAGAGACGGATAGTAAAAAGGTAGGAGATGTTTTGAGTTGATCACCTGTTCAGGTTGTTTTACCTTTGTTTACCTTTGCTGTGGCTCATCACAGCCCCTGTAGTTTCTGAACGTTCAATAAACTTGGACTAATTATCTCGTTCTTTGTGACTATATGTCATTTACAACAAACATCAAACACGGTAAATATGTTTCATTAAGTATTTAACAAACAAATGGCTTCTACCGCGATAATTATTTGAAATTAAATAAATTATCTACTAGGGACAAGGGTGTATAGAAAATGGATAGATGGATAGTTTGGACATCTCGCTTTGAGGTCAGCGTCTGAGAGGCTTATTCCCTATCAAACTACTTTTTTGCCTCTTATTTAGTGGATATATTGATGTTTATGAAACTTTCTTCAAAATAATAACCTTTTTCAACCTTTATAGCTCCACTGTTGAAAATGAGGCTCTAACATTCACAAATGACATTGAAATAAAATCAAGTCCAACATCTGGTTGGAGGTGATTCCTCTGGAACCTGTTTTAGGAAAAACATCCCAACTTCAGAGGATGAGCTTTAACCTAACAGAGCTCTGTGGTTCCTCCTGTTAGTATGAGAGTCAGGGTGACGAAGTGGAAGCTGCAGGATTTTCAGAACAAACAGGTCATGATGCTGGGCTACTGGGAGTAGGCTGCTATAGGGGTAGAGCGAGCGTATGAGTTGTGTGGGGGGGAGGGGGCGATTTATGTGTTTGCATTCACTTGAATAATATGTAATTGCGACCCTGTTCATCAGTACAGCAGGTGTTTAATGAGCTAATAGCTGCAGTAGCTAATCTACCACATTGATCACTTAATTGCAAAATAAACATCAAGCCATAAAAACATAAGACTAATGGACTGAATATTCAGATTTTTTTTGTGGGGATATTAGTACTACTATTATTATTAAAAATCAATAGCAATAATAATTTTAAATTATAAATTTAAATATTGATATTGATATGTTATTCAATTATAATGACAAAGTTATAATATAACTTTCTTATATAGCTATATTATATTACTATTGTTTTTTAATCAATAGTAAACAATAGTTTACTATTGTAAACTACAATAGTAAACAATAGTACTATTGTTTACCATCTATCATATTAAAAAATAATCTTGATTGTGATTTAAAAAGTTGTTTTTTAATGACAAAAAAGAACTATTGTTTTTTGTCATTAAAAAAACAATAGTTTTTAAAATCACTGTTGTGATAAAAAAAAAAAACAATCCGTTTTTTAAATTATAAAAATCACAGTTTTTTATGATTAAAAACAGTGTGTTTATTATAAATATATATTATTTATATATAACAAAATATAAATAATATAAATATAATTTATATTCTTATAAATATTACAATTATGACAATAAATAGTAATATTATTTATAATAATAATTATGTTTATAATATTTATTATAAATAATAATTGTATTATATAATTATATAATTTAATTGTTATATAACATAATAATTTGATTATTATTTATTATAATTAAATAATAATTTAATTATTATTAAATTAAAACCCCCTCCAAGGACTCCAAGAAGGGTGGGTAATCTTCTCAAGAAGACTGGTTCCAGAACCGGAGCCAAGCGTCAAGGTAGAACCGACTATTTCTAGCCGAAACCTCTCAATCTCACACACCAGCTCTGGCTCCTTCCCCACCAGAGAGGTGACATTCCACGTCCCAAGAGCCAAAATAGGTTTTCTCCATAGGGTGTCTGGGCTCTCCCTTAGAAATAGGGTGAGAAGCTCAATCATCTTGGAGGGACTCAGAGTAGAGCCACTGCTCCTTCACGTCAAGAGGAGCCAGTTGAGGTAATTCAGGCATCTGGTCAGAATACCTCCTGGACGCCTCCCTGGTGAGGTGTTTCGGGCACGTCCCACCGGGAGGAGAGCCCGGGGAAGACCCAGGACACGCTGGAGGGACTATGTCTCCTTGTTGGTCTAGGAACGCCTGGGGATTCCCCCAGAGGACATGGAACAAGTGGCTGGCGAGAGGGAAGTCTGGACCTCCCTTTCGTAAGCTGCTACCTCCACGACCCGACCCAAGAGGAAGAAAATGGATGGATGGACAGTTGTCCATCCATTTCAGTGGAAAACTTTACGCAAGTTTTTCACTGTTCATTAACATATCCATCCATATCCATATCTCTGTATCCATGTTTGTTGCTAGAAAAGATTGGAAAAATCATTACCTGGACAGTGGTCTCTTCAGGTTCAGGTCCAGTCTTCTAATTCCGTTTTCGTCAGAGCAGAGGTTGAGCTTTGGACTCAACGGTCTCCTTTTCACTGCAAACTTCCCCAGCCGGGGAAGTTTCTTTTTTGAGATTTGAGAAATCGCTCAATAGGACAGATCTCTCTTGATGGGTCCGGTTTTCTAATGCCTCTATTGTCAAAGCAGAGGTTGAGCTTTTAGACTCAATAGTCTACTTGCCGCTCATTAGAGCAGAGGTTCAGCTTTTGGACGCCTCTTTTTCCTCCTTATCGCTCCAACCCTTCCCAATCTATGCACTTTAGGATGAATGGAGAAATCGTTCCCTTCATCAGCATTCTCTCCATCAGACCGACCTGAATGATCTTTCTGTTTGCTGTGGTCTGATGAGCAAACTGCCCCAGCCGGGGCAGATGTAACATGCTGTCATTCAAGATAAAGAACAACAGGACTTTCTAGGGTGACGTTTGGTCTGATGTTTAGACCTTTGATCGTGAGTTCTCTTTGCGGCAAATTCCGGTATCATAAGATGTTGAACATGATAGGGATGCAGCGCACAAGTTAAAGTCTCTTCAGAGGAAACTTCCTCTGACGAAAGATCAGCCAAATCGTCCCCTAGGACAGATCTCTCTTTACGGGTCCGGTCTTCTGATGCCGCTTTCGTCAGAGCAGATGTTGAGCTTTTAGACTTGAGACTCCTTGAGACCGTTGAGTCTAAACAAACTTCCCCAGCCCTCTTTTGATGGGTCCAGTGATTCAATGCCGCCATCATAAGAGCAGAGGTGGCGCTTTCAGACTCAAGGGTCTCCTTTTCACCGCAAACATTGACATTAGAGAAATCATTCCCTATGACAGATCTCTTTTGATGGCTCCATTCCTCTAATGCCGCTATCATCAGAGCAGAGGCGGACTCCCCAGCTGGGGAAGGGTTGAAAAAATAGGAGTCAAATTCATCGTACTCGATGGACTCATCCCTATAGCTACTTGTGTCAAACGTCACCCCAGGAAGTAGCTTGTTACAAAGTTTCCTCACTCCTTTGGTGACAGGATTTAAAATGAACTGATGAAGATGGTCTATGTGTCTAGTCTGGCCTGGGAGAGATGCCTGTTCCCTTCAGGACCTGTTACCCCATCAATCCGATGTGGAAGACTATGTTCAGAATTTAGGTCTCATGGCCTTCGCGGTGCCAACATTGCAGCCAGTGGGCTGAGGGAAATGCATTTTGTGTATATATATATATATATATATATATATATATATATATATATATATATATATTACTCTTTTGTCATAGAACCCCCAAGAATTTAAAACTACTTTCACCCCTATATATATATATCTTTTAGAAAAGAGTTCTAGTTTTGAAAGACTCGGAGTACAGTTTCTTCTCTTCCTGACTATAAATGCTGACTGTGAACGTAGTTCACTTCTTCTGCCCTCGGGGCTCTCAGGAGATGCCCTACGATAGACGAGTTGTAGTCGGTCTGATTCAAGAAAAAAAAAAAAAAAAAGTCTTTGCGACACAATTTCAGACACGTGTGTGCCTCCAGGGGCCCTGATGGCATTAAGCTTTGGAAGCATCATCTACTGTCCATGAAACTAGTGTTGTCTTGTCTTTTAGTCCCAACAACATGTGAAGTTTAAGTTTAGATCAATCGTTACATGAAATGCTGCAAAAGTCATTGTGCAAAAGAAAAAAAAAGATCAGATCAACGTTGTTAAAAATGCCTTGCTGCTTTCTCTTTACTATTTTTTTTAATAACGATCAATTAAAACAATACCAAATTATATTTAAATATAAGCTTTCACCACTTAGACCCTCACATGGGTCGTATTTTATATAATTCTTTATTTAGTTTAGTTTTAAGCTTTTATCCACCAGAACAAATTCGACCTGTTTCATGAAAAAAAGACAAATAGACAAAAGATTGCTCATATCGCTCTTTCTTAAAAGAAAACAGACTTCAACTCAGGAAACAACTTTTCATTTTTGCTTATTGTTGTGGATGAAGTCTGTTAACATTTTAAAAAATACGACCAAGAAAAAAAATCGCTCGCTTGAATTTTATTGTTAAAAATAGTAGCAAAAAAATGCAACAAAAATTGAATGAATCAATGACTGCTTTAAAGTTGTCAAGTAAGCAGTCTTCCCCTTGACTTCAGCATTAAAAAAAATAACATGCATTTTTACATTTATTTATTTAGATTTTCTGAGAAGGCAAAATCAAAATTTTTGTTATAATTATATCTAACAGAAGACACCAGAAGTATAATCATTCTGTGTAACAATTCCATACATTTCACTCTTTTAATTAAGATAGAGGGATAAATTACCTATTTAATGTTACTGCAACTGTATCATAATTAGAAACAGTAGCTAGGTAACTTTTCACATAGTGCTACTTACTGTCAAGCATATTGTTGGAAAGTTGAATGGATGAGTGTTACATTTATTTTGTTCTAATCCAGAGGCAATATCAGAAACACTATGATGTATTTGAAATCCTCTCAGAAAATGCATCTAACTTGAAATATTTCATTCTGTGGTATAAATCTTCACATTATGCAATTTAAACTATTTTTAACATTGATTTGCTGAAATACACTAACTTTTTGACAATTTCCTAATTTCATTGACTTGTACCTGTGCTCTTTTTTCTGAACAGATCACTTTGAGAGAGCATCAGTAATTCTATCTGAGGTGTGAATTTGATGCAGAATGCATTATTAAAAAGTCTTCTCTGACATCAATCAGCATTCTTTATCGCGTAATGTGCCCCCGCCTGACAATTGAGTCTGGGTTTTGTAAAGGAAGAGAGTCAGCATCTCGAGACAAAAAGCTCGTTATTCTGTTCGTGTGTTCGGTTCCCTAAACCCTAATTCCACTAAGTTGACGCCGCGTTCACACACAGTTTTTTCCATGGCATCAAAAAGCCCTGACTGTGCTGTCAGCTGCTTTCAGCAGAGCATCAGATTTGAAGGATGTGCTTTGTTCGCGGTGTATTTGATGTAAATTCGAGACACGACACTGACACGGAACAATATCAATAAATTCTGTTTCATCTTCATCTGTGAATACTGGGTGTTGTCTCTGTGTTGTTTAAGTTACATGATGTAAAGGTTTGTGTTGCATTCGGATATAAAAGGATGAAGTACTAGGTGTGATATACATGTTTAGTATCAGCAGACAAAAGGAGAACCTAGAAAAGTTCTATTTTCTGCTGATTCAAGTCTATTAAATAACATTAGTAAAACTCCCAAAATGAGCTCCTAATGTTGGATAGATGTACATAAAAAAGATAAATCTAAAGTCTGTTTTCTCATTCTAAAGCATAGATCCACTAATGGAAGGGCACAGCTGTCACAGTCTGATCCCAAAGATCAGACCATACAGGTTTAGTTGGAGTTTGGATTCTTTTCTGTTTTTTGGTCCTTGTGTTTAAATGTCATATCGCCTCTCACCTGTTTGCTTCCTGCATTTGTTTAACATGCGTTTGGTGGATTCTTAGGGAAACACAATCAGCTTGCAGGGGGATTTTTTTGGAATTATTTTTATTAACAAACTTATATTTTGAAGGAATTGTTTGTTTCAAGAACATTATGAGTGCTAAACTTAAGACTTACCAGGCAGGTATGTTTTAGTTGTACCACTGAAGCTTAAAATAAAGTTTTCTTGACTCCTGAGGGCCACAAGCTGTCTCCTGTCTGCCCGACTGTGGGTCCTGCTGTCTTTATCACTCTCAATTTTATTACCGTATTTTCCACACCATAAGGTGCACCGGATTGTAAGGTGCACCTTCAATGAATGGCCTGTTTTAAAACTTTTTTCATATATAAGGCGCACTGCATTATAAGGTGCA
Organism: Poecilia reticulata; assembly: GCF_904066995.2. Taxonomy (NCBI): domain Eukaryota; kingdom Metazoa; phylum Chordata; class Actinopteri; order Cyprinodontiformes; family Poeciliidae; genus Poecilia; species Poecilia reticulata. The sequence continues at coordinate 6,376,113 of NC_088830.1, read as the reverse complement.
TAGAATAGACGCTACAGTAAAGGCTGGAGTTACGTTATGCATCCACTAGATGGAGCTGCACTAAACTGAATGTCAACAAAACAGTCCAACTCCGGTCAGCAAGGAGAGCCTTCCGCGACTGGGCTGGAAGGCTTACAGAAAAGTTTGATGAAGGGCGATGTCACCCTTCTATGTTCGTGGACAATGTGGTGCTAAATGACCTGCAGACGACCTGATTATCAGGTCGGTAGGTAGATGGGTCAGTCAAACTTTATTAAACCAGCGTTCTGACAACTATCCCAGCATGCACCGCACGCTTCTTCTTCTACTGGGGAAAATGAAGTCGGCGGCTGCTTACCGTAGTTGCTAGACCTGTTGTGGCTCAATATTGGTCCATATATAAGGCGCACCGGATTATAAGGTGCACTGTCAGTTTTTGAGGAAATTGAAGGAAATTGCGCTTTATAGTGCGGAAAATACGGTACATTCACACATTTTTATATTAAGCCAACAAAAATGCAACCTTTGGACATAGTTGTAATAAAATTTGTTTTTTTTTTACATTTGTGTTTAACCATTGTTGTTTCGCATATAGAGCTCCACTAAAGCCTGTTGATGCTTATTCTACACATATTAAGAGTCATATTGGTAGTACTTTTGCCACAATCTACTGGACAAAGCCATACCTAATTTTTTTCTCAAATTTAGTATTTTTTTTATATTGTCAAATGCACTCATTAGAAGCTGCTTAACAGCAAAAACAAAAAAATTATTTTTGCTTGGTAACTGTGAATAAATTCAGGCAGTAAAGGGTTAACCCTTTACTGCCTGAAATGAATACTTTGAATGAATAGACAAATGGTTCTCCATTTGTCTATTCATTCAAAGTATTTTCTGTTTTTAACCCTTGTTTAAATGGCTCCAATTTCTCCAATACCAAACAGACCCAGAAGTCATGCACCCTGGCAATGGAGAGATAACGTCCCAAAGAGACGACTGATGCATGAATGATTCTCACCAGAGCCGTGTGAAGGCCCCTGATGTTGGTGGGAGGTAATCAAAAATCAGGAAGCCAAATCCTAAAAGAAAAGTACTTCTTCAGAACTGTGGTACGTTTATAGAAAAAAAAGCTCCATAAAGCAACATCCACATCATGGTGGATGTTGCTTTATGACAGTTTATACAATCCCTTTATAAGTAAATTATGCAAATGAAATCATAACATTTCAAATGGGCTCACTCGAGAACCAGAATCCAAACATTAATCCTAACAACTGCTTTAGCTGCCAGGTGCAGGTCCTGATGACGTCCGATTATTAACCACTTGTCAAAGTCTGAAAATTTGATTTTTAAACACTCTCTCAAACTTTCACGCAGGAACCGTGCTTCAATTTTAGCCTCTTTTTTTATTATTCCTGATGCGCTCGTATAATTTGTCAGTTTCTCGTCAAAGTGGACACGAGGACAGAGGCGCTGTCTTCGGCTGACTGAACGTGTCGCCGCCATCTGCTCGCCATCGCCACATTTCCAATTTCTGTGTCACTTTTTTTTAGAATGTCCCGTTTCTGGAGAGGCCATAAATAAATGGAGATGCTCGGTGGCCCTTTGGGTAGATTCTTTTCATTTCCTCCTAATATGACACTAATATGTCTGCAGCCGGAGGCGTCGGTAGGGATCATTAAAGAGCACGGACGCCTCAGTCATGTAGAAATGGACCGAACAGTGCAAGCCACCGAGTGTGTGTGTGTAACATCAGCTGTGTGTAAATTGCTTAACTATTAAGTAATTGGAGAAAATTATCTCTGTATGTTTATTTGCATCAAAGAGCCGGGAGCATGACTTAATTATTAAGTCAGAACGAAGAAGCTAAGAAGTAGACAGGAAGTCTTCATCAAAGCATAACTCTCTGTCCAAAGCTTTCAAAGCAATGCAGATAAATATTAATCTCTTTGCTTCATAAGCAGGTGGTATGCTTTACGTCATTAAATGGTCTTTGTTCAGGTTAAATCAGAATTACTTTTAATAGCTTCAAATAGACGGTGGGAGTTTGTCTCTCATTTAAAGCTATATTCTGTTTCCTTACATGTGTGACTTGTCCTTTCTTTAGTTGAACTAAATCTGTGATTCAAATGGGGGTCGAGGTTTGTCATCGTTTCTCTGCAGTGTTTTGTTCCACCCTGATTATTATGGTTTCACATATGAGCAGCAGTTTTACAGAAATTAATTGCCTTGTTAAAACTTCAACATTGGGCTTAGATCACCCAACTAATGCTTATTTCCCGTGTGCGTTTTACTGCGACTCATGGTAGCACCTTGTGTCTTTCAGACATCAATAACCTTGTTTTCACTTTTTGATTAAAAACTGCTCAGTGCGTTATTAGACTGCACTGGTTAGCAATTTGGCACCATGCCAAGAAAGTCATTTCCTGTGAGGGGGTTTGCCTAGGTTACAAAAGCTGGTCTTGTTCAGCTGTTTTTGACAGTAAACCAGGGGCGACAAACTCATTTTCATTTCTGGGCCATATCGAGCTCATGAATGTCGTCAAAGGGCCAGTGGTACTGGAAGGTACAGATAAAACCCATTAAGAAACTGCTTACAATAATAATAATTATCTGTCTCTAGTTGGACACGATTGTGCTTTGATCTAAAACATTGCATTGGTGCTCTGGCTGTATATTTGTACCGTTGTCCCACTATTCCTTAACACCCTTTATTTGTATTTTTTGACTGCCTGGTATTGATAGACACCCGACAGAAAAATAGCACACATGGTAGAGGTGTATGATACTGCATTTTTTGGTATTGATCCAGTACAAAGTAAATATATCACCAATGTCCATACTAATACCGACACTCATTATTATTTTAGTATGACAAACAATGAGTATCAAAATCACCAAAGTTTCTGACTTTTTGGTGCTTTTGTGGGTTTTCGTTTGAATTACTTTGCAAGAACCTCAGACAGAGTTTGTAATTATCTACAAAATATTTTAATGACATATTTACATGACAAATAGAAACAATAAAGATTTATTTTTTTCTAAATACAGTGAAAGCAAAATGAGGAGAAACCTTTTTTGCAGTAGAGTTGAGTAACTACAATACAAAAATTTAATTTCAAGAAGGAATCTGAAACTAAAGTATCGATCTTATCACGTTAGTATTGGTCCGATACAGATGCAGGCACCGACTTGGTATTGATGTTATCAATAATTTAGATCAATCCGCCCACCGCTAATACATAGTAAGATAGGAAACTGTGTGACGGCAGCTTCAGGTTGAATCTCCTGCAGCTGCTTCGGACACAACAGTGGACGGCTTTCTCTCTGATTACTGCTCACCTTGAACAACCTTTCTGTTTAGGTAGACGATAGGCTTGCAGTTTCTATTTCCAAAACTTGGAATACTGTTCTGTCAACTATCCCTGTTTCAAACTTCTCCATAACTTCATCTCTGACCTTTTTTGGTATATTTCTAGTTCTGATGCTCTGTGTCTACAGATCAGCTTAGTTTACACATAAATTATATTACACAAAGAGATACAGAAAATCTTAATGTGGTATTTATCATCCTGCAAATTCCCACCGACCCAGAATAGATGAACATGTCTCTTATTGCAGGATGACGTGACGAGTGCCTGCCGTATTCTTATCTTTGTTTCTGTTTGCATGATTTCAAAGGCTTTTTTTTAAACATAGAGCATGAAACCCATGGAGGAACCAATGCATACTGTCATGGTATTATACAAATGGTTGCTCAGTAAAATTTGTTCGCATATCAGATATTAATTTTTGTATGTTTCCAAAAGAGGAAATGCTATAAGTAAAATTATTGTGAGCTCTACTGCACAATGTCATCAAAGACTATGAAAACTGTGGAAGTCTTCACATCATAACTGTGTGTATGTTATCGGCTTTCTACTGCAGACAAGTTTTAATTTAGTTTATTTTCACACTTCTCTTCAGACATTCAGTGGTACTAAATAAATGAAACATAGTGTGTGCAACAGGAAGCTGGGGTCCAAATGGGTTACCATCCTTTCAACAAACAACCACATCATCTGAAGCCTCAAAATATAAAATCTGTATACTTGATGAGTTTTCTAGGGCGAAAATGGATCTGTCAACACATCAGGCAAAATCATGAATCTCACATTACCTTTGATAAGCAATCCAGTATTAATGTAGCATTTGGTTTAACTCCCTTCTTGGTACACAGTGCATGGCTCATGTATATGAGTTTGTAATATGAGGAAAATCATGTAACGGGTCAAGTAACGTAGTATTCCCACACTGGGCTAGGTTAAAACTATTAATTTAAAATACTAATTTAATTATAATTGTTCGAAAAGTCTAGAAACAGAAAAAAGGGTCAGGTGAAGTCTGGGGTATTTGTAGTGAACTATACAAGAAGTACAGCAAGGTCCAGCAGCAGCAAGAAAAGTGCTAGCTAGCTAGCAAGACACGTTGACTAACTAGGAAGCTAATGAAGTACAGTTCTCTACTGAAAAGATTGAACTTCAAAAGTTGACTCCACACTTAGGTTAATCCAAAAAATATAGCAAGGTCCAACAACGCCAAGAAAAGAGCTAGCTAGCTAGACATGTTGGTTAGCTAGGAAGCTAAGTAATACACTTCAAAAATATCAGTCCAGTTATAATTATGAGGTAGTTATTAAAGTAGTACTGCTAAAAGAACACCATCATGAAGTAAACTCCTGGGAAGAAACTCCTTCATGGGTGACTGCGTAGTAAATGGGAAAGAGACGATGTGGCAGATTTAAACAGAAGAGACAATATTAATGTGATGCTTCTTTCACCCAACAGTAGAACTTTAGAGAAGGTTTATAAATCACAGTGGGTTGAGTTCAGCTGCACCCGCCCACTTTGTGATAGGGATAAAGAACAGTAAAGCACATAGCAAGGCAACCAAACAGATGCACACACTTAAAAGCTTCTTTTCTGCCGTATCATGAAATACAGGACACTAACCTAAAAGCAAAACTGTCACAACAAACAGACCTAACGACCTAAAGACTAACTAAGCTGAGTAAGAAGTTGCCCTATAGTTTAAACATAGGTATTGGTATATTGTTTTCAATCAGGCAACCACTTTCCTGGTGTAAAATAGAAAGTTCAAATTATTAGTTATCAAAAGGAGTTTGATACGCCCCCAAGGCAGATTGAAGTTGGCATATGGCTGTATAATAGGCTCTTTTCATACATGAAAAGTAAGAAAAAAATAAACAATAATACAAAAGAACAAAACATTCAATGACACTATGACATTTGGCTGCAGCTCTCAAACAGTAGGTTTCTACAATTTGTTTTTGTTACTGTCCTTACTATCCAGCTCTATTGAGATAAAACCAGTCATTTAATAAATTTTACATATTGCATTAACTATAAATAGTGCTTCTGAATCCGGTGGTTTGGTCCACACCAGATTCACGCCTGTACAAAACGTGTGAACCAACGGGGGAAACGTATGTTTAACCGTACTCATTTTGTTTCAATTTCTTTTTTCAAAAGTGATTCAGCACAAATTATTTGGCACAATAAATTTGATCTTTCAAATTTTTCACAAGAAAACTGCCACACTTTTAAGTTTTGAGTGCCCAGTGTTTTTGAGATACTGGTGACAGCTTTACTTTATAACTGGCTGTCATAAACAAACGGCATGCATCCACATCAAATTGGATATCACACCGAGAACTAATTTCTTCCTCCTTGCGTATCCCCAGTCTGTATTGAGTATGTCTCAAACACTGATTCATCTCCATTGCCATTATTTCCACTCCCGTGCATCTCTCTCAGACCTCTGCAATCACTCTCCATCTTTCTCTCCTGCTCATGTTTAATAAGTCCACCAAGAGCCGGTCTCTGCAGGGGACTGTAAATTATTGATGCTAGGCCCATAAAGAAATGGGAGAGAAACAGCAGGAAGGATAATGGTAACACTGGGAGAAAGGGAAGAGAACATTTCTCTAAACTGGGTAATGATAATTAACATATTATGGGATGAGAAAAGAAAATGAAAGAGAGGAGGAAAAATGACTAGAGATGGGAAAATAAATTCAACATATGGTATAAAAGATGGACAAGGAAGGTCAACTTGTATTAAACTAATGTCCAGACTGGAGGAGGAGAGCAGTTAGTGAAACTACCTGTATCACACAACCTTATGATTTTCAGATATGCTTACTTTTTTTTTTTAGCTATTGAAAGCTCATGGCTTATTTAACAGGAGAAAGAAAATTATAAAGAATAACAAATTGTAGCACATTTTTTAAAATAAAATGTCCCAATAGAGCTATTATTGTGAAGACCAAGATCAGTGTGTAACCCTGAAGATGTCACATTGTCATGAAATTGTATTTTGAAAGAAATACACACAATGGCACATCATTCATCCTGACTCTGACAACAATTTCTCAGATTTGTTTTTTGAGTGTGTTATTTGACAGAATAGTTTACTATGGATTCACCAGTCCATGTGTAAATCCCTAGGTTTATTACTTGTTAACATCAACCTGTCACAACTTAATGTATTTAGAGTGATCTAGCCCCTCCCCTCATGCGGTAGCACATCTTTGTGCAGCTTGCTTCAAAGATGAAGTTGATTTGGTGATTTTACGTATTAAAAACAGTATAAAACGTGTTCCCTATACAATTTGAAAGTGTCTTCAAGCAAGATAACGTCAAAGTGACAGTAAAACTATCATGAGAATGTCGGCAATTAACAGCTATAATCCATAAATGTTAATTGCTAAATGTAAACATAGCACCACAATGGGTACTTTTCATCTGGAAATGACATCATTATAAGAGTGATAACCAAAGGCAACGAGGAAAAAATCGCTTATTTGCCCTCAACTCGTACTGTGCTGATTTACGGAACAAATCTTCAACTAATTAAAAATCAAAATAGTATTATGTGTACATAATAGAAAAACAGCCCTCATATGTGTCAATGTGAGTCAGCAGTGGGAGCAAACAGAATCAATAGCCAAAGGCGAATAACTGATCGAAGCACCAGGCAGGGACAGAATGAGGTGTTAGGGCAGCTACTGAGCTGGAAACCAACTCGGTGCGTGGGAAGAAATGTCTGACATCAGGTTTTTGTCTGGAGGCCACTGAAAAACTAAAGTTACAGCAGGTGCTGCCACTTTACCTAATCAGGCTGCTTATTGTACGTGAGGTTTTCAACAGCAGCTGTCATGCTTAGGAGAAAAACGCCTGTAAGATGGTCCATTTTTGTGGTCAACAAAATGGAAAGCAATAGCTCATAGACAGCTGGATATATTCTACATTATATCCAGTTAACAAAAGTGCAGTTATAGAATTTTTTTATCATATTTAATATACAGTTTATCCATGTTAGAAAACTGCTTTTGCTTCTATATCAGCACACAGTCAAAAATAAAAAAAACTTTAAGTGGTTCACAGTACTATCAGTAACGCCTGCACCCAAGACCTCAGGAATCTGCTGGACACAAACGTTCTCTAATGTAACTTATTGCCTTTTAAAGTCTTTAAAGTTGACAAAGAGGGAGCAAATATGACGAAAGCAGAAGGGGCTCAGAACAGAACCTAGGGGGACACCAAATGGCTATGTACTTTTAAGCAGCCATACGTAATTATCGATCAAGAGAAGTATGAATATAACCTCTTCAAATAATCTGCTTATAATCCACTGTTAGTAGGAAATGTTTTTCTTTTGATTCCACTAAATATCTACCAACAAGCTGAAGATCAGATGCCATATTCTCACTTTTATAAGAACAGGCTGACCCGAATGACAATCAGAACCATGTTTAGTGGAAACTGAGTGTACTTTTCAACCCTCCAAAAACAACACATCATTTAGTAATGACATTTTAAAAATATAGATAGATATATGATTAGTGTTATGACTTACTCTTGTGCAGGGTGTCAGTGAATATAGGTACCAGCCCTCTGGCAAGTATTGACAATGAATGTAAAGAGCATTGCTTATCGCTGTAATTCATCAGAATACTTTACTATCAAGAGAAATAACTCATGTTAAACTCATGGATACAAAATAATTTGCTTCCAAATGGATGTAGGCTGATTATAAAATGGTAATGTGAGGATAAGAATTAGCAAAACTGACACAGATTACTGTCAGCAGGTTAATAATGCATTAAACTATTCTTCTCACAGATCTTCCCTATTTTAATTAGATAGATGTTTATTATAAATTTAAAGTTTAACCTCTCGTAAGAGAAACCCCTCGCCAGCAGTTTGTTGCTTTTACTACCACACCAGTAGCGCGTTTTCAGAAATCACTAAAGTCTAAAGTTTAATCATTCTTACTTATTTAAAACACCTCCTTTCTTTATTTTTGCTCGGTTTCAAGGGAAATTATATAAATATGTATGGCAGACTCCAGGAGCTGTGATGAAGGTAAATGCCTTTAATATTGTCTCGTTTTATTCTGCCAGTTTTATTCTGCCCGAGGCGCAGTGCAACAGGAGACTTTCCCGTTCAAATTCTGGTCATATTGGCACAGATGCCCATGATTGTGCAAAATGTCAGATATTTCCTTTTCCACATTCGGTCTCCAGGCTCCAAAAACACAAACGATTGACTTTAATGCTGAGAAGGAAACCCCTCTGGTCCTAATTAAACTGACTCGTGACGTTTCTGTAGAGAATGTGCAGATGTGAAGTTTGACTGGTAATCACTGTGACTTTTCTTTTAACTTTTCCAAACAGATCTCCTTCGTTTTTTATTAAATTGAGCTTTATTTATTTATTTTTTGCAGTCACAATGCCTCTGATGAGACCGTGAAGCAGCCTCAATACGTTGAAGAAACCAGATTAATTAAGAAACCAGAGAGCGGAGTCCTTCCACTGTATTTACAGATACATTTTAAAACTGCACCAAAGTAATCCTTTATTAGTCACACTGCTTTTGCTCTAATCACCCAGATTTATAAACACCGAAACTAAGTAGTGTTTTGCTTTTTCTTTTTAATAAGTGTGCCACTTAATTAAAGCCGCTCATGGATGTCAAGAAGTAACTATATGAATCAGAGGAGACCTTGTAGGACACTTCTAATGTAGAGAAAATCTACATAAACTGTACGTGTTGTGTCTGTAGAAATGTATCGTTTGAATTTTTATACCTGAATGTTGTACTGTACACTTTGTGTCTTTCTGCTTGTTTGTCAGCTGCGTCAAATGTAATTCTAATCACAACTCGTTAATGTGTTGTGTGTGATGTTCATGTAGCTGAAATCTGATTTTTGATTATGCCAATATCTGTACAGATGAGCCTATTTGCATGGCCTTTAAGAGTCTGACTTTATTTGCACTAATTCTGAATACTCAGTGAAACAGTATCTTATTACATCAGCCATGCGGAGCTCATCCCGCTCATCCTGCCTGCTTCGCATTTTGTCTAAAATTAGTGCCACTCTTTGGGTGGTGGATGTTTTTTTTTGTTGTTTTTTTTTAGAAGTTAATACTCTGAAGATGAAACAGCTTTTTTCTCCTTTTTTGTCTACATCAAATAATTCACATCTAGGAATGATATAATGAGAGGAGGAGAAAAGAAATTCACGTGTAAGCCTGGAGCATGGGAAGTATAGAAATGCAGAGTGTGTTAATCGACATGGGAGCTCAAGGGAACCAAAATGTTTAGTCTTTTTTTTATCATCACAGTGCAAAGAAAATGTAAAAGGAGGCTTTCTGTAGCATGTAGGTTGATTTTTGCTATACAAAGATTTAAAATTGTGCACTTTTTTGTGTATTTCATTGTAAGTTTCTAAAATTTAGAACAGACAAACAAGACTCAGATGCACGCATCAAAACACTAATTACACACAATGATAGATATGTAGACAGATAGATCCTTAATATGCAATTAAGTATAAGCTAATACCCATATACTAAGGATATGCTAATATACATATTCTTAATTTATGCCGAACAGTTTTTTCTCCAGTTGCGATAAGCACAAAACTGGTTAAAGGATTTCAAAATGTTCCTTTTTTTTTTTTGCAGTTTTTACAAAAACTTTGTTTGTACCGTACATATGGTTTGTGAAAAAAATGCCAAAAATAAACTTAAGGTGAAACTGTTTAAAAACTGGATTAGGTAAGCTTGTTTTTGTTCAGTTTAGGAGCTGATAGCCTAGCTTGTTGGCTAACATTAGCATGCTGTACTACAGGCATCACTCTGAGATGAACAAAATGAAGAAAGAGGGGGGCGAAGGAGAGACATTGAGGGGGGGCTAGCGTATGGTTAGAGTGCGGGGGAAGGAGGGGAGTCTGGGGGAGTTAGAAAGGGGGGAGAATTGTTCAAGAACAGCAGCTGATTTAATTTGCGTATACCCTTTCAGCCATTTTTGGTGATTTAGCGGGTGAGGGTTGAGGGGTTAATTAATTACAGGTTCTGTGTTTCAATTATTAATCGAGTCCCACTGCTAATAAAATAAAAAAAATAAAAAGTGCACTTCTTTTTTTTTTGATAAAAATGTTTACGTTTACATAGCATTAATGCAACTATAGTAATCACCACCTTGCATAATTTTACTGTAGCAGCATACGATGAAAAAGCAAGAAGACCCTGTCATTCATTTTTGTTTTTGAATGTAAATACAGTTAAGCCCTCGCCTCTTTCTTAAGATTATTGTGCCATGAGAACTCTCGTTGCCCCAACTAGAATAATACCCATCTTAGCAGAGGTAAATGGAGTCAAACAATTGCGGCCTTCTTATTTTCCCCTCCATCCAGACTGACTCCCGGTGGAAATCTGCACCTGCTCGCTGCACTCAGGTTCAGGTACAGGGCTGTGCTAATGTGCTCCCCTGACATTGAACTCAGTCTCACTTGGGATGAAAATTTGTTGAGGAGCTATGCGGGAAAAAAAAAAAAAAAAAACCTGGGTAAAAGTTTCACATATTTTGTAATCCTCTATGGATGTACAGAAATCTTGTAATTTCCAATAGTTACTGCAGACTTTTGGGGACTCAAACGGTTCTGGCTATGACTGCGGTAGGAGCTGAGAAAAGTTTGTTTACAAGCCGAGCGAGAGGACAGGAAGGAGAAGGTTCCTTTAACATCGTATGTATGTACTTTAACATATTGAAACTTTCCTTTGATTTAAGCTGCATTCAGGCGCATGCTTTTGCACATAAATTTTTATTTTGATTGTAGCATAGTATGTTTGTGAGCAGACTTTCTAACTAATATAGTTAATCTCTGTTGGGTTGACAGGGTTCTGTGCTGTTGCATGTCTTCATATATGCAGTGAAGTTATTCTGTGTCCTAGTTTTCATGTTTCCAGGATAGAATGAGATCTTCATTCATTATTAAACGGATTGCAGTCATTAGCTGCCTTTCCATTGATTGTAAAATTGCTCATATTGGAATTACAGAAATAAATTTGCATAATAGAAATATGCCAATTTTGAAAAAAAAAACAACATGATTTTTGATTACTTGTTTTTGCAGTAGGATGAGGTGTTTTTTGTTTTCCGGCTGATTTGGAAATTAGCTTATTTTGCACAACTACAATGGTTGTTTGTGTGACGAGTCACGTGATCAACAACAGGATGTTGCTGCCTTCGGAAACTAATAGCAACATTTTACAACATTGAAATATGTCAAAAGATGCTAATAAATAATTCAGTTCCTTTTGTAAAATAAGAAAATAAACATGTTATTGCCTAAAACGCAATAACAGAGGATTCCTTTATCGGATTTGAGGTTAACACTACAAAACTGCCAATTGACTCCCCCCCTGCCCCCCCACGAGTCTGTTTACTCTAGTTAACAGTTAATCGGTTGCTAAATTAGTTGACAATGATTTCAATAATCGATTCATCACGATTATTAAGCAAATTAATTGTTTCAGCTTTACATAAAGCAACTTTCTTATGAAAGTTATATTGTTATATCTTTTTCATCCATGTTTTTCATCCATGTTTATCAATAACATTCCATTTTCTTTTTTAAATAATGTACTCGAGGAAATTTTAAGTATTTAATTTGTTACAATTCGTGAAGAACATTCAAATATAGCTGTAAATCATAGAAATGTGTGGATGTGCCGTTTGTTTCATCGTTTAGGGGCTGCAGCTGCAAAAAGCTGCTGTCAAACAGTAAATTAAATGATTTAATGGAGCTTAATAATGCTCAGATGACCTCACTGCTCTAAAATCCGAGACTGTTTAGTTCATCAACTGTGGAAAACTGAGAGTAGCGTATCCTCCGAAATTTTAAAACTGACAAGTTAGTATTCAGAAGGCCAAGATATAAGATTTTGATTTATTTATTTATACTGTATCTTGTTTTAGTTTAAAAGCTCAGCCATGTTTTTTTTTTCTTTTATAATGCCCTGTTCTAATTATTAAAACCATTTTTTAAAAATCTGACTTAAATTTGAGGCTGTCACGTTAAAAATGCATAATTTATTTAAATCTAGCAAGAACTTGCCAAGTTTATCTAGAGTTTGATGTGGCTTCAGTTTCTTTCTCTTTCTCTCTTTTCTTTATTTGCATATTTATTTATTTGACATCGGCTCTGCCTCCCTGCTTGTTGCTTGCGGCTCAGAGTGAACCTGAAAGAACCGTCTTTGTTGCATGAATTTTAATGCCACAAGATAAGTTTTCCTAAATGGTAAACTGAATTTATATTGTGCATTTCTTCTTTTTTTTTACTGATACTACTGACCACTTACAGCGTTTTCACACCAAAACCACATTTTTAAAAATACACAGAAATTCACACGTACAAAGATTGGCAATTCAGGTCTCAGTGTAACTACATTGGCAACTGTCTCTCACTGAGCCACAGTTGTTCAAAGGATGAAAGTCTGTTAGTTTTATTTATCAAGTTAGCAGGTTTCATTTTTATTATCAGGCCAATTTTCCCAGTGTCTATTATTGAGATGTCTGTCTCAGTTCTTTTATGTTGTGGATAAGTCAGAGATGCTCACAAGTCCTTTTCTTCTCACAAGTCAAAGTCTGTAATGACTGAAGGTTTCAAGACCTAAATGACCACATACACCATTAACACTTATCTTTTCAACTTTAATTCACTTCAATGACAATTACTCCTTATTGGAAATATAAGCATTTATGTTCTGAGAAAGATAACGGCAAGAGATTGTGAGTGTGTGTGTGCATGGTTGTTTGTCCTGTGTGTCTCTGTGTTGCCCTGCGACAGACTGGCGACCTGTCCAGGGTGACCCCGCCTCTCGCCCGGAACGTTAGCTGGAGATGGGCACCAGCACCTCCTGACCCCACTGAGGGACAAGGGTGTAAGAAAATGGATGGATGGATGAATTAAAACATGGTAATGTTGAAATTCTGAAACAATCAAACAGTCGTCTGTTTAACAATAACGTGTTCATACAGGCTTTACATTGTCTACTCCTTCAGGATAAGTTGCTCTAAATGTGGTTTGGAGGGGTTGTCTCCTCACTCCGAGTTGGAAATTTTTATATATTTTTTTCCCCTAATTTTGGGAAACTATTTTGTATGTCCATGTTTAGGCGGGTGCCTATCTCTAGCAGTCATTGGGCAAGAGAGACACAAAGGACATATAGCCAGGTACCATAAGGTGTCCTTTTATTGATACTTGAATTGATGCATATATAGTCAAATCAATGCTTTATTGCCAATATAAGACATCTGGAATTTTATTTTGGTGTATTGCCTGGCAGTAACCAATATAATACAGATATGTGACACAATATAACAATATAAAAGGTTAAAGGCAAAAACATGCAGAAAGACCTCAGGCTAGGATTTAAACGCAGCAGCAGTGCCACAGCAGCAGCCACGTTTAAAACCTTTTATTCTCAGTATTAAACAGTAAAGATGTCCACATTTAAGGTATAAATGACAACATAGTGAACGAGGAAAAGTGTAACATAATTTGTAGAACTTCTGAATGAACAGAACAGGAAGTTCTTTTATTTTGATATTTTCGGTCGGACGTTTCCTCGTACGCTCACAGCTAGTTTAGCTGCCAGCTAACGTCGGAGGTGAATTGTGTTTATTCAGTTCAGAAATGGGGCTGCACAGTGGTGCAGTTGGTAGAGCTGTTGCCTTGCAGCAAGAAGGCTCTGGGTTCAATTCCCGGCCCCGGTCCCTCTGCATGGAGCTTGCATGTTCTCCCTGTGCATGCGTGGGTTTTCTCTGGGTACTCCGGTTTCCTCCCACAGTCCAAAACCATGACTGTCAGGTTATTTGGCCTCTCCAAATTGCCCCTAGGTATGAGGGTGTGTGTGCATGGTTGTTTGTCCTGAGTGTCTCTGTGTTGCCCTGCAACAGACTGGCGACCTGTCCAGGATGTACCCCGCCTCTCACCCGGAACGTCAGCTGGAGATGGGCACCAGCACCTCCTGACCCCACTGAGGGACAAGGGTGTAAGAAAATGGATGGTTGGATAGTTCAGAAATGACCCAAATTCATTTATTGTAGAGTTTAGTTGGATAGACGTTTGTTTGGTCATCAATATGAAGCTAAAGCTAACATGAACGGATTGCTATGTACCAGTAGAAGCCCATAATTGACGAACACGTCTTGCTAGTAACATCCTCTTACTGTAAAACGTGCAGCACCTGCAGTCTGTCGCTCACATGCCAGCTTTGTTTCCACTCTTCATTACGTAAGTTAAAAATTATTACGAAGGGTCAAGTCTCAGACCTGAAGTCAGATTTATTTTTGCAACTGAAGTGTGTCCCGAGTCGCCATTTCTGTGACTCGAGAAATGTCGAATTCAAGAAGACGACACAATGAGGCCACAATACTGCAATATAATTCTAAGGTGTGGCAAATTTAAGGATAAATTTAAACAGAAAACATTATACAAAAAGCTTTTGATGTATAGACTTACAGTCAACATGAATTACTAAACTGTGAAAATAATGGATACCTGAACAGAAAATAGTGGATGTTTGGTTTGAGTGCTTTTCCCTGCTGCCTTTTTTTTTTTTTTTATTCAGCTGGTATAAAAATTCCTTTTTATGTGCTGACTTGAGTGCTTCATTGTGTTTTTTTATTTTTTAATCTCACTGGGTGTTCTACTTAGCTTGCTACACACCGACAAAAGAACATAAAAGCACTTTGTCGCCATCACAATGTCATACATCTGTTTCTTTCTTCCCTTTAAAATAATTTCACTTTTGTCCATTTCTTCTGAACGGCTGACATCGCTCTCAGCATGCGAAGGGGCTTATCTCGACTGAAAGGATTGGTTTTAGTAAACTCTCACCGGCTTTCTTCACTTTTCTCCACACTAAAAATGTGTTTAAAATAAACTAGATCAGGAGTCCACAAACACGGGAGGGTTTTTGACGTGCCCAACTCGTCTGATTCACGTAGCTGAATTACCTGCAAATGTCACCTCTTTGTAATGACAGACGTGTGGCGTTAACATATTTGATCTGTATTTGCTTGATGATTTTGATGATGGCATTTGAAACAGTTTACCTCCTGTTTTATTTTCTGCCACTGATGGGACTGTTACGGAGTGAAGCTTCTTCAAACAAAACGGAGGCTCGTATGTCTTTTACTGAACTTTTCTGTTCAGTTCTTTATTGAAGAGCAAAAACGGCGACAGCTTATAACGGCAACAGCAGTTCGTAACCAAGGCAACCAAAATATCAACAAAGCAAGATAGTGACAAAACAGAACCAGATACTTAAGCATTCTTCAAAATAAAAGACTTCTTCTATTCAAATAAATCATGTCTTGAACTTAAATATATTTCACTTCATCCTTGTAATTATATACAATCATGTTCAATTCAATTAATAATAATCATGTAATTTATGCTTAACATATAATTGTAAATCAGTCACTTATCATACTGAACAACATATAAGTGTAAAAAAGTCACAACAGGGACTATTATGTTTTCATAATATAACTGGTCCTACGAAGATGATTTTATTGAGTATAGCTAAGGGTGCTAGCCTCCCATAAACATATTTATTCCTTAGTGGCTTTCAGTTATTTGTGTTATCAATACAACTTGAATTGACATATCTCAAATCAATGTTTTATTGCAAATATATGACTTCTAGAATTTTATTTTTGCGTATCCCCTGACAATAACCAATATAATATAGATATGTGACACAATATAACAATATAAAAGGTTAAAGGCAAAAACAAATCATTTATAATGTATTAGATCGGTGGTTAAAAAAGACTATTTTAAATAAATAGAAGAATGTAAATGAAACTAGGACACATGCAAGGGAGACCTTGAGCTAGGCGAAACTTTGTGAGCAGAATATTAATTAGTAATAAAAAATTAAAGGTTACAAAAAAAAAACCCTAAATGTCAACCACTCAATCTCTTCCTAAAGAGAAAATAACATAATTGATATTATTCACCCATAAGGGGAAAAAAAATATCAGTGTTATTTATAATAAGCTGGCAAGATCAGGCGTTGAAAAATCCTGTTCAGTTTTTCACTCCAAAAATCCGATTAGTTGACACCTTCCCTTAAAAGTAAGCTTGCTTGTGTGAAATCTCAGCATATCATCAGAAACTTGTCAATCAGTTTGTGTGATTCCAAGTATATCCGTCGACGTGTTTTTATCAAGGTCTTAGTCTTTTGTGTGATTTAAAGAAAAAACTTATAAAAGTGATACTGGAAATACAAAAAAAAAAAATTATGCAAATTTGAACAAACTGTCATTTGTTCAAAACTTAATGTTGTTTGTTGAATGCCTCCAGTGTTTATTTTTTCAGGCTCTGAGAACTTTTCAATATTGTAGTTTAAACAATGTGACTCTGGCTCTTAAAAAAAACTAGTGTTGTTAAATCTGCAGGATTATCAAGGTTTGCAATTCCTCTCCGTTTCTGTAACGTTAAAGCGACTCAATAGTTGGATGAAGAGATGACTAAGATTTTTTGACCAGAAAATCCATCCTGTAAAGTCACACATTACATGTGAACAAATTTCCATCTTCGATTTTACATATTGAAAATTAGAAAAAAGGATAAAAATCTTCAAATTACATCATATATTTTCTATATGTACATAGGCAGTTGCACATTTATTCACATTCTTTTCAGTTTTGACTTCATCTATTTTCTGAATAGCATGGTTAAAATCAATGATTTGAGGATCTTTGCAATGAAAAGCAGAAAGCTTAAAACTTGAAGATGTTAAAGCGTTAAGGTGTTTGGATCCATTACCTTGAGCTCAAGTTGAGCTTGTTGTCCTTGCAGCTTTCACTACTCTTCATATTACAAAAGCATATATTGATTTTTGTTATTTTGAAGAAAAGTACTTAATTTTAAATGGCGAAAACTTCCCTAAAGCCCTGGCATATTATTGCACATTTTCTTAGCTTATATGGCATAAGAGGACATGCCGTTTAAGTCAATAATGTCACTGGACTGCCAACATCCGACTGCATGAGTGTCATCATTTAAAAACGTTAACCGCACCCCTCATCGGTCCAATAAAATGTATGCTAAAGCTGCACAGATGTGGTTGCAATGACCTGATTATGCCATTCTACTCACAAGCAGTTTGTAGTTTATAGATATTATTAAATGTAAAATTACTGTTTTCACATTTACAGGCTTCTACATTCTTCCATTAAGTAGTCAATTAACCTTTAAAAACTGGTAGGGAGCAGAGATCCACTTTTTCCATTTCTGATACTGATACAAATATCGGAAGTTTAGCATTGGCTGATACCAGTCCGATACAGAAAAAATGGACTAAAATGAATTGACTAAAATGTTTATTTTTTTTAATAAACCCAGAGATAAATGTACTGAATACCAAGTTTATGCGGCACCAGTACAGCACACTTACAAACAGCAATAGCTTCACAAGCTGGCTTAAACATGTAAAAACAACACAACTTCAAATTGTTCAGTCGGTATAACGTAAAAAAAATAAAAATACAGAAAACTGATTCTGATATAAACAATAGGTTGATTAACTTGGTCAAACATGTAAAAAATAAACTTTAGCAAACCTTTTGTCAAATGGAAATCTAAATATGATGTGAAATACATAAATCATGAATTGCTCAGAGCACAACGCATAGAACTAGACTGAATAGATCTGCCCTTATGGATTGGATTCCTTGTCACCGATGCATGACCTAAAAACTTTTTCAATATCAGGACTGATACAGATATTAACATCAGATCTGTCCATCTCTGCAAATTAGTTTCGTTAGGAATACCGTACTAAGCTTTGTATTTAAGTGTGTAGTCATGATGGTTTCATTATGTGTAGATTCACACAGACTTTAAAGCTTAAACAGCAGGGAAGCATTTGTGTCATACAGCAAACCTAATGTCCTGCAGGCTAAGAGAAGGAGCTCCTGTTTGTGCTCATGAATAATCTGCTTAGTGTTTGTAACTTTGTTCCCTCAGGCAAGCAAACCTAGATAGATTTCTCTCTTCTTTTTTTTTTTTAAGAGTAAAACTTCTCTTGTCTCGTCACTTTTTCAGCAATTCTCACTTTCTTTTTGTGTAATCATAGAGGCATGTTGTACCTCTCTGTCACTGTTTTTCCCTTTTATTTTAAATTGGTGTGCAATATCTACCCACCAGCTGTCAAGAGACCGCTCAGAGACAACCAATTACTGTCGAGGCAGTCTTACACAAAGACTACCCTGCAAGACGCCCAAAACCTCCCAGAGGCCTAGTCCAAGACCCTGTTGTAATGAGGTGGGGTGGGGGGTTGAAGCAAGTCAACACTGGGTTGGTCCCCCCCCCCCCACATCCACATCTTGTTTTCTGCTACAACTTCCTCTAAAACCGATCTGACAAACAGGAACAGCTTATGACAACAAGGTGGTGAACAGGGGAGGAGTGAAGGAGAAGGAAGCCTGAATATGGAACCGCTACGGGGAAGCAGAGCATCAGAGCGCCAAAATAAAACAAGAACAACATTGGAGAAAGTGTGAAGAGTGTGATGAAGTCGTAATGAAGGAGATTAAACATCAAACATGTCCTTGCAGTGAATCTGAGGAATGTAATGGTTTAAACGAAGGGGACCAGTAGGCGATCGATGATGGAGACATGTCAAATGAGCGAGGGTTTACAGGTGGAAGGCTGGTGGAGATTGATGGAGTCGTTACCGCAGTAACAGGATGTGCACACTCGTTTCCCTCAGTACTTCTGGTTCTGTTATTGCTAAGTAGCTGTCAGCCGTGGGGAGATAGATGCTTCACCCCTCAGGCGTTATTTAAAAGCGTTAGTGGTTAAATGTACACACGTTTCGAGGGGAAAAGCATTTAAATAGTTCATCCCATCCTGCAGTACATTTTTTGCTCATTTTTTAGACCCAAAGTTCAAAATGTATCTTCCTTCCTTTCTCCAACATGTTTCTTTTATTGGCAGAAGGTTCTCTTCACTTGAACTTGCACTAAAGTTGACCATGATTTGTGGTGTACACATGAATTTGAATTTGAAACACAAATCAAAGCTGGTCTAATTAGATCACTGTGACATTTATATATGTTTTAAAAATTCTGTAGTTTCAGCAATTTTCACAGATTCAACTGCCGTAAGCTTAATTTTATTTTCCTACGAATATCTGGGGCAAAGCTAAGAAAACATGCAAATTTTGAGAATACAGCCATATTACGAAAATAGTTGAATGAGAAAGTCAAAATAATATGAGATTAAAGCTGTAGTTATAGAGAATAGTCATATTATTAACAGAAGACATAATGACATGAGAATGTTGAAATATTACAAAAGTAAAGCCATAGAATTACTAGAATAAAGTCATGATAAAAGAACAAAGTAATAATAATGGATGGATACAGTCATATAATCATATCTGGTCTAGATTATTATCCAAGCTTTGCTCTCTGGATCACGACTTTTTCTCGTATTTTTATGACTCTCTTCTGGTAATATTGTCTTTATTCTGCTAATTTTCATATATACTGACATTATTGTTCCACTGTCTGACCAGATGGGAACTTTTTTGGAAATGTTCAAGAGGAACGGTCTGGACAAAAGACACTGAGTTTGAAAAACAAGTTCAAGCTATGGACTCCAGACTCCATTTCCAAATAATGGATCTGGAGTCTGGAGTCCATAGTTTGAACTTGTTTTTCAAACTATGGACTCCAGATCCATTAGCAGACATACCTGAAGCATTACCGCATAAGCATTGTGAGGATACTGACAAAATACGCCACATTGTCATAATATTATAACATTATTTTTGTAATTAACACTAAAAAACTCTCTTAGTCCAGCGCTAATATTTGGTCATAGTTTCCCAATGCTTATCAGTAAACCCAATCTGTTAGCATCTCTCCTTTCTCTCTTCCATGGATTTGTGTTTGCTTCATGACAATCTATTCAATGTTCTACAGTTTTTTTTAATTTGCTGACTAGCATGGGATGTTATTTTGTAGAGGATAATTTACGGCCTGAAGACTGAAAGTGCTTTGGGAGCCGGGTGGGCACCTGCTGGAGAAAAAACAATGACACATGTTTCTACATCTGTCTCCAAAAAATCCCATAAAAAACATGCTGCTCTTTTGAGAAAATGAAAGACTGGAAGGGTCTGAACGCTAGCTAAATACAGCGACAAGGTGCTAATGTACCTAAACAAACAGAGACACAACAGCACTTGTCTTTCAAGTAATGGATGTTTTCCTGTAATAAAAGCAGCATGTTCACATGTTTAATTTAAGATTTTCTGTTGACCAAAGAGGGACATGTCTCTTAAGTGAAGACAGATGTGAGCTAATTCCTTAATAAATGCCACTTCATAAACTTAGCATCTTCATAAACAGTCACAGAGTGAGGGGGGATTTCACACCCCAACTCCAGGACAGTGGAGTTTCTTTAGAATGTACGACAACCTTTGCTTAATTTGTACTTTAAATTACTTTTAGATTTGTCTTGTGAAATTATTTTACACGGATACCTTTAGGAAACACAACCCAAGCTGGATTTAGATGTAGTTAAGTGGATTCAGATGATGGTCAAAACACCAAAATATGGCTAATTTAGCAATAAAATAACCAGTTCAGGAGTCCGTGTGACATATAATTACTCTTGGCAAAACCTAGTAGATACCAACTGCCTGTCCTGTACTGGTCCACATTTAGTGGCCACATAATTATTACCAAGTGTAGCAGACTGTTTAGTGGAATAGTTTTTGAAGGAGCCTGTAGTTGAGTAAGAACCATCAACAGGACAGAAATCTTCTGTTTCAGGAAAGTGCAGTTTTTGATTCAGAGCCAATCAGAAACCACCCCTGCTGTCTGAAAATGCTAAACACTTCACACACACCTAGACCTTGAGCTGTCTCTGAGAGTCTATTAAAGCAGCACTGACCTCTCAAATGTGGTAAGTGTACCTAGAAAGAAAGCTATCAGCGACAGCAGCAGTAGGCATGGTGAGTGAACCAAATGGAAATTTAAATGGAAATCTGGGAGCCATTGTGTGCCAGTGGTAACCCAAATGAACACTCCAGTTGCACTGTGATTGACTTCAGCAGATCTGGCAATTTATCGTACCAGGGTTACTCCGCAAAAAAAAAAAAAAAAAAAGAAAAAACCTTTTTAAATACCAGACTCTTCACTAAAAGTTGTGGCTCTATCCCTGGGGAAGGGCAAGAGCAGTGATGGTTGTGACGGGAGAATTTGTCGGGCGTGTCGGTTATAAGAAGTGTTTGGTAATAAGAAGTGTTTGTATTTGTACAAATATGAGAGTTGGGGTAATAACTGTGTTTTAATTTTTTTTTATCTTTTACAAAATGATTTCCTAGATATTATCCATGTGACTTTAAAATAGTTACTAATGTACTTGGACAAGGATCAAGCTGGGCATCATATAGAAGTAAAAACAGCATTGTAAAGTTTGCAATTGACTTTGTAATTTAACGCCTTGAAATGGGGCACCTGTCTCTTTAAGAAACTCCTGCTCTTTCTGAAACTCCGCCTTCAGGGAGTCATCATCAGATGGCACCTCTACTAACCCTTTAACAAGATTTTCACCAATGTTGCACTGAGAAACAGCTTGTATAATGAGCTCAGCAGATGTTCAGTCCCACCAGTTGTTTGCTAATTGCTGCTGGCTAGTCTGAAGGAGCTGAGCGGGGGAGGCGCAGATGGAGAGCTGCTCTATGAGGTAGAACCTTGGAAACTGGATCTCTCTCAGGAGGAGCTTCGTCCTTGAAGGCGGAGTTAGGTCCAACCAGGTGAATGGTTGCCATGGGAGATTAAAGGATTTCTCAAACATGCATAAAATAGTCAAAGCAACAGTCCGTGTGTATTTGTGATGAGGGAGTATCATGATGTCGAGCTCAAAAAGATGATTTTACATAATACTGTATTATTGTCACTCATTTATTTGCTTCTGCTTATAAAGAGGGACATTCATGCTTGTTCACCGTCTTTTCATATTTATGCTTTTATAAGAATTACACAAGCATGAATACATTGATGTAGAGTCAGCCCAACTCAGACGCAGCCGTCTGATGAGTGAATATTCTCAGTTAGCATTTCACTGTAGCTGTCTGTCATATTCCACCTCAGCTTACCGCCTTTTTCACTAACTGTTGCCATATCGCTCATTTATGCCAAATTTCTCCATAGCATCATAACGAGTAACCTGATTAACACGTCGCAAACTGATTACCTTGAAAAATATAGGTTAGCAACAACCAACATCCACCACTTCCAGAGCATGTAAAAAAAGTAGAAAAAAAGTCCTTTCTCTTTCTGTCAGTGCCTCAAATTGAAAACAATATCCGCTTTTAAACCAGGCTTTTGCCTGGTTTTACAATAAGGCACCTGTTTCATTGCAGGATGCCTGTTCGTAATTGCTCGACTTTTTTATGTGACTGTTGCGTGAGCGGTTAGCAACGTTGCTCGCAATCAAGGTCCGATTATCTACATGGAGTGAAAACAATCCATGGGAAATTGCTCTTAGATTGTGATGCATACAGTAGCATGGAGCCCCACTTAGAGTAAATTTTTTAACTGTAGGCTGTGATTCAGCTGACGCTGAGCTCAGCTGCAAGGCAGGAGAACCAAGGCGCTTTGTTTCAGTCAAGGTACAAACTATAAAAATGAAATGGCTCCAAAAATTAAAAGCATCCTTTTAAAGGGTGATGTGTTTTGCAGTTTAAAAGCTAGTAGCCAACTGTTTGCATTGCTCTCGTTTTACTAATGTAGGTTCATTGTTGGTTTTGCACATAAGGAATGCATTTTGTATCAAGAACATTATATCAGGCATTCTATGTTACTGCAATATTTGACTTTTATTTATGTGCGTACTTTTGTATTTATTATTATTATTACATATTACCTGCTATGAGATACCTGATAAAAAATGTCCTGTCTTTCCAATTCAGACATTATTACATCTTTAGCTGTTACCCGTGCTCTGTGGCTGCGTTTCCATAACAAATGCGCTCAAAACGTGGTCAATATTCCACTAAAGTTGAGGAATTACAATTTTGCAATTGTTGTTTCCATTATAAAAAGAAAAATGCAATAAAAGACGCATAAATAAGCTTATTCAATGCGATAAGCCATTTAAAAACATGCACTGCCGTCATTGTCCTGTCACTTCCTGTCTCCTTCTGTAGGAGTAACATCCGGGAAAAAAAAGTTTCCGTTGCAGTTTTGCGAAATACACGACCACAATATACGACCTTGTTCTAGCATAAAAATGTTTTTTTTTCCAAAATTGCTGTGATTTCATTTACTTTTGTAAATCCAACTTGCAACAGTCTACAGTCAACTGAAACGCAGTAATAATGTGACAAATACGAGAAACAAAGCAACAGTCAAATGTTCAGGAAGCAGGTTTGAAACAACTCTTGTTTTATGATGCAATCTGGAATAAATGCAGTGAAGCTTTTCCTATCCCACGTTTTGATTTTTGTGTTTGAACCGTTTCATCTAGATTTCAGCTCACCTCTTCACCAGTGAGCAAACCTGCCTTACAAAAAGGCTAACTTAGAAAATGTTATATCATTGCAGAAGTGAAGGTATCTGTTTTTCTGTTGCTTTCATGTTGCAACAGAACATGACATTTTATCCTTGAAGGTTTCAGAGTGCTTTAGAAAGAAGTGCCTCAATCATTCAGAAACATGCCTCTGTGGATGTAGTGGCTACAAGAGGAAAGTATCTGATTAAATAAAAAGTTTAATTAAATACAGAAGTAAAAGATGTGTTGCTTCTATATGCATCTCTGACTTGATGTGCTGTATTTCTTCAGCCTTTTTGGAAAAGGTTTTTCTTCCCCTTCTGCTAAAAACAGGAATTTACAGCTTCCAACCTCCTTCATCTTGTTCTCTGTGTTTTCCTTGTTCTTTTTGTTTTATTGGACTCTTCCTTCCTGAGACCTGTAACCTTGAGCCGAGCCATTACAATTCATTGAAAGCCCAGATGTATTCTTGGGTTGAAGTTGGCCTTTGTATGCCAATGAAACCTTTAAAAAACAGACTGTGAAAAATGGGGACTGATACATTTATTTAAAATAGTACTTTTTGGCAGCATGCTGTACATATGCTTACTGCATATGTACAGCATGTTTCTGTTTATTTCTGCTCAACTGCAGACAAAATTTCTTTTCCCATCCAAATGTCAACATGGAATCTATAAATGCATGAATGTTTTTATGAGCCTGAACTCTAGTGCTCCAGGCTTTTCTGTGTCAGAGTGTCATTCATGATACATTTCATGATTAATTAATAATTATTTCTGCCTTTTTAGCTGAATGTGTTCAGCTCTGAAATCTAAGCCTGTTTTTTTTTTTTTTTGTTGTTCACATTTAAAATCTTGTAAGAGTAAAAATGAAGCTCCATGAAGTCGGTGGTTTTATCGACAACAATTATCGTTCCAATGTTAATTTTGTTCTTCTGAGTTTAAATGAGGCAGAGGGGAAAAAAATACTTTAAATGTTTGTTTGCCTGTCCAATGAGACAGAGGCAGGACTTGGTGTGAAACTGAACTTGGCATGGTTGCTGGTGCCAGACTGTCTTCTCAAACTATTTCAGAAACTAGAAGAAAATAGTTTGCTGATGTCAAAGGTCAACAGAGAATTATCATACAGGTCTGCAGATGTCTACCACCTGCTGCACCCTTCGACCTGTCACGATATTAAATTTACCTTGACAATTAGTTGTCCCAGAAGTTATTGCGATAAACTATAATATTGTTATTTTGAGACCATTTTCAAGTAACATAATGAGAATCGCATAATAATACAAGAACACATTCTCAAAAATCAATAAATTTTGCATTCTAATGAACATTTAACGCTGGAACTGGAAAATATTTAAATATCTAACAGTAAACAAAAACAACAAATGAAATGAATTATGAAGTCTTTGCAAACAAAATTATCCTTAAAAAAGGGTTGGTTGAGACCAAAACACCCGACTGAAGACTTTTGTCATTTAGTTTTCAGTAGAAAAGAGAGAAATCATCCAAATGGAAATTATTGAGCTCTCTTCAATTTATCGTGAATAATTGATTATTGCTCATTCTGTCAGGCCTCCACGTCATGGCACAAAGATCAAACCATCATAAACTGGCTTCCTGAACATGTCAGTGAGTTTACTGTACTACAACGGCCTTCATGGTCACCAGTTGTGAACTCGTGTGATGCTTTAATGTAAAAATGGACCAAAATTTTCCAGTTCTGAAAGCCAAAATAGGATTTATCCTGAACCAACCCACCAACCAACCAACCAACCTACCAACCAACCCACCCACCCAACTGACTTTCTTTATTCCTCCCTTCCTCCAAGGAACAAATCCTGCCACCTCGTCCTTTTGAAGTAAACCGCTCAGGTGTGAGATGGTGACATTTTTGCAGATTTCTGTCACACCCAAACCCCGTTCTGTAACACTGATCACTGTGCTGTTTTTTTTTTTTTTCTTTTTTTTGTCTCTACAGGGTAAGATTGCTGTGAGTGTGAAGTGATTAACTGAGATCGGGGGGGGGGAAAAAACCCAGACGAGGTTGAAAGAGAAATGGATTATGTTTGATTAGTCACGTCACATCCAGTCACAGTCGCATCTCGGAGCTGATGAACTCATACAAATATTGACGACAGTGAAATTCCAATTTGAATGTGTAATATTTTTCCTTTGGCTGAATAAATGTGTGAACGCTGCAGCAGTTTTGCGCGGAGAACTTCACGTCGACAAAAGTTTGAGAACGACGCTTCTCGCTCCAAATGATTTCATTTGTTCTTACCCTTATGTAATTACACATCAACCAAAAGAAAAACAAAGCAAACAAACAAACAAGCTAAGATAACTAATTGGAAAGCTTCATATTTAATTAAGATTTAAGGGTCGTTGGGTGTTATGTAAAGCTAAAGCAACCTTGGATGACCCACTTCAAAACACAGGTAAAGTAAAACAACTTCAGCTGCTGTTTAATTAGAGCACTCTTCCTAATTGTGCTCCAAACACGGCGCTGTTCTCCAGGGACGCCTTGCTCTTTTACTGCTGCTCAGATACGGCCTTGCTTTTAAGAAAGATTTTTTTTTTAATGGGGGTTTAATTGCATGTTCTTGAATGATTCTTGTGTTTGTATGACAGCACAAGTTCACCATCAGTTTAACCACTGTGACCCTCTGCCTTTATTTTTCAATTTCCTCCTTCACTCTTTAAATCTCAGGGCATTTTCTCCATAACTAGGGATTTTGTTCTTTCACAGATGTTTCCAGTTTGACTTTATTTTTGTGTAATAATAAAGTTAATGGTTTGGGAGCGCAGGAGGGAAACGCCTGACCAATCGTCCTTCACTTTAACCGCCACAGGTTCAAGTTCTGTTGACCTTTGCCCTCTCTCACAACCCTCTTTCCTGTCAATTCACTGTCAAATAAAGGCCACTAGAGCAAGAAAAAAAGAAAGACATTTGAAAAAGATTTTGTGCAGATTTGCAGTTTTCACTTGTCATTCCAACTTTTTTGCAAATCTGACCAATCTGTGGTTACTGCTTTTGACCAATCCCATTTCGAACTCTTGAAATTGCTCTTCCTGTTTCACAACATCGTTTTAAAAGCCGAAGCTGGAAGATATTTAGTTTGTTGTTCACCAGACTGTTGAAGTGAGACATGACGTCATGGTAAAGTCGAAACAGCTGATTGATGCCAAATAATTTTTGATTAACTTATTAGTCTGCTAAAGAATAATTAATTTTTCAACCATCCATTCCACATAGTCTGCAATTGGAAGGCATTTAAAGCAAAACATAGTTTGTAGGTTTATTCTCTTTTTATTAAGTAGAAAAGTGTTATATTTTACTACAAAATATTAGGACGTCAAGAAAGTAAGAAAAATCTCATAAAAAAATTATGAAAATAACATCGTTCAAGAAGAGCCTAAATAATACAAGAATAAAGTTGTCATAGTATTACTTTATTCTCCTACTATTATTATTTATTCTTGAATTATTTTGATTTCAATTTCAGCAGAATAAAAGGAATTGGCCCAACGTGCAACATGAGCACATAGTTAGCTCAGAGAAAAGCTTCTAATTTTCATGTTCAAGCATGCGCATAAACATATTGCCCTTGGCTTTCACAATTTAACCATAATGTGGACAGACCTTTGGCCCTGAAGGTAGATGGCTACGTTAAATAGCATCACTGTCAGACTCCAGTGCTTGCTCTGCGTTCACTGTTCCAGCTCAGTACGGCTGTGCTGGTAAAATGGGAGGACAGATGACCTCGCCACCTTCAACACTTACGGATATGTTCCTCATGCTGTCCTTGGAGTGACCTCCTGTTGTTCTGATTATATCAGTGTGCAGACGGATGAAGAGTAGCTGAAATAATACGTCCCAAATGTGGCATAAACTGAAAAGTACTTTCGAGAGAACATCGGATTGTGAGGCCTTTTTGGGTTTCCTTTCAACTCCAACCTCAGCGTCCTTCGACTCTCCTGTGAACATGTCCAAACCATCTCGGTCTGACCTGTGTGACTTTATCTCTAAGACAAATAACACAAGCTGTCCCTCTGATGTACTCACTCCTGATCCTATCCATCCTCTTCACTCCCAAAGAGAACATCAACATCTTGAGCTGTGCAACCTGCCGTTCTGCCTCCTGTCTTTTCCTCGTCAGCGCTGACTCTAAGCCATACAGCATCTCTGGTCTCACTGTTGACTTTTACACCTTTCCTTTCATTCTTGCTGATACTCTAATCACACATCACACACCTGACAGTTTCTTAAACACATTCCAACCTGCCTACACACTTCTTCACCTCTTTTCTACACACTCTGTTACTCTGGACTGTTGACCTTAAATACTTAAAGCTTTAGTAGGTTCTGAGAAAATGGTGCACATACTCAGGTGTACTGTGTGTATTTTGTGAGTCTCGCAGACTTTGCGCAAACTTTCTGCGGACCATTGGAATTTCATAATGGACCATACCAATTGCCTACATTTCTTGTGACAAGTTCCTTCATTTCCCACAATCCAAATGGAGTTGGTGAGCTAGTTGGGCGCCCAGATTTGTTTCTCCACCAGGGCATAGTAGCAGTCACCCTACACATCCTTGCCAACCCTCAACCTTCTCAGCTCAGTGTCCCATACAAAACAGTTGGATGTGAATGCTGTTTCTCACCGAGCAGTGTACTGTGTGACTCAGAGTGCAAGTACAGTCATAAAAATTGATTTTTTGTGCGGATGTGTCCAGTGGATGTCTACCTCGGACCTCCGTGGTGAGAAGTACGCCTAACTACTTGGGGACATTTAGCCTGACAATTTGAACAAGCACACTTTAAAGGCTCCTCCCCTTTGCTCTCTGCTGCTACCTACTGACCGGACGTTTGTTTATCGTTCAAGCATGAAGAGCATCAAACTTAAAATCCTTCTGCCTCCCGTGTCCGTCTCGCATTTTACTTGTATTATACATGCCCTCAACTAAGAGACTTTTTGCAGCTTCTCTGACTCACCATATCATTTTATATTCAGTAAAATGTTAATAGAACCTAAGCGATGAGCTAAAAGTTAAGAGATCTGCCCGGAGCGAGAGTCAAGTCAGACATGCTAATTTATTTAAATTATTGAAGTTACATCAGAGGTTTGTTAATTCTATGAGCATAATAACCATTAAGTTTATTAAACAGAAGACCAAGACTATAAAGCTCTAATAGTAATAATATCAAATGTCTACATCTGGTGAAACTAATGCATATCAGGCAGCGGACAATAACCGAGGCTTAGTTATTCTGCTAAATAAATCGCCAGAAAAAGGAACACGAAGGCATCACCAATTTCTGGACATGCAGCAATATTTCACCCACTGCCTCCGTCCTGATTTCAGTTTCAAGCAGCTTCTCTGGAATCCCATTTCAATAAATATAGCCGACTACGCTGCTGAATAGTAGAAATTGTCAGCAGAATGTTCCACAGGGTAATCAGGGAATGCAATTAGCTGCAAAGTTGTCAAAAAGGCAGACTCACACTTGTAAACAAAGCAGCATGAGCAGATGCCTTAACCCCCCCGACTTTCTTACGGGGTGACGGTTGGTATCTTCTCGGCTCTGTCCCCAGTGTAGCTGGTGAAAACACTTCTGCGGAATAATTGATTCTGTTTTCTGTCAGGCAGTAAAACACATATTTAAATTAGTCATTAAAGTATTTGTCTTTCAAAACATCTCAGTTAAATTCAATTGGTATACAACTATTTGTGTCTTATCAGTAAAACACAATACTACTTCAGACCACATCTAGATGTTTTTTGGTGGCTGGAAAATGAGCCGTTTCAAAAACCTTGGGGATGTAGCGTCACAAATCAGCAGGCGCTGACCATCACCTAGCAACCCCAGCAGCGCTCTGACCATTGCCAAGCAACCCAAGCTGAGGTCCAGCACGTTTGGTCAGCTGGTTTTTGATGTACAATGGCTGCTGAAGTGTTTTGCTGTTGACTTACCATTCAGAAAACACTTGCTGCATTCTTGTTTGTTGTGCAGGAGGCATAATTTCTGCTTTTCAAAGTTGTACGGTTGTATAATTGCGCATGTCTTTGGTGCCATAGACCTATCCTAACCTGACCTGTTCAAGGAAGCATAATAGTTCAAATTTTTCCATGGCTTGTCCTAAAGCCATGGAAAACTGTCTTTTGCAATGAAATTGTGGTGATGGCATATGTTTTAATGCAATTGTAAATGAGTTTAGTGTAATTTAAATGTAAAGAAAATAGCACTACAAAATAAACAAGCGATTGTTTCTCATGCCACAAGATTTGTGTAAAAATTAGATGGATAAAACACATAAGTAGATAAAACATATTGAACACGACTGTATTAACATCAAGCAGTTTCATATTTTAACTAAGGCAGAAAGGTGGTTCTGCTTTTGATGTTGAGGAATCATTGTGCCAATGGCAGAAGTTCAAAAAGTCCATGGAGTTTTTGTGAGGAGTCTCTCTATGTTCAGAGGCCCATACTTCCTGTCTGAGTGAGTGAATGTGTCCCAGTGCACTTCTTGATTCTGAATGCTGCCACCCTGAGTCATCACAAGAAGCTGCTCTGCTTTCACAACGACTCTCGTCCTTCAGGAACTTCACTGGCTTCCCACAACTTACTGCATGCACTTTAAACTCTTACCTTTAAAGTCACCAATAACCTTGCTCCTGCATACTTGTCTGAATTCATCTGCATCAATACACCCTCCTGAGTTCTCAAGTCTTCCTCCTCCATGCACCTCACTGTTCCATTTACTTTTATTTTTCCCCACCTCTCTACTACAAGAACAGGTTTTTCAGTTGTCACCAAATCACAGATAAAAAACCAGTGACATGCAGTCCAGGTAAACACCTTAAGCTCTTTGCAAAAAAAGTAATTTTCACTTTTATTTAATGTTAATTTATTTTGGTCATACAATAATTGAATCATTTTACTGTTGTGGTGGGACATGATGAAATAACAGCCAATCAATTACAGTCTGACAGATAAAATTGACACAATCTGCTAAATTTGTCAATTTTGAGAAACTTTGACCAAATAAACATAAAAGTTGTATGATGATGATGATGATGATGAACACTATTTTCTATCATTTTCTATCTTATAAAAACTGAAATGGTTTGGCTTCACTTTCATCCAACCGTACAGATCCTGCAGCAGCTCTACACTTCATACTCTTCCGATTCAAGCAACTGTTGGGAAAACTGTTGATTTGCTGAGTTCACATCTATAAAAACTAAACCCTTCAAGAGGGAGATAAACCATAGTTTGTTTTAAGCATCTCAGTTGTGAATCTACCCATAATGCTCTGCTTCTCAGCAGTGAAATCAAGAGTAATTTATCTTAACATCATGCCAACACAACAACCAAATGTACGCTGCATGCTTGAGCCATTTCCGTAGCCCAGTTCCAAGTTTTTGTAAAACATAAAACCTCATGCAATTTTTAAATATCTTCTTGAAGTTGCTCAGTGCTTCTCAGATAATTTTGGCATGAAATAGTACAGAGAAACAAACTAATGTGATCAATTTTTATTAGCATTTTTTACTTACTTTTTGCTACTCCCACACGTTGCACCCATAAACAGATGCAGACAGACTAGAGAAATGTCTGTATTAAAGCAGACGAGGCCCTAGTCCATCTACTTGACCTCTGCTTCTATTTAAACTTGTTCCCCTTGAGGCAAAGACTGAACCCTGACGCTGAGGGAGTGACCCTCTTTTCCCAGTACTGAATCATTGCAAAAACATAAAACATAAAGTGCATGTAATGTGTTCGGTAAGTGCTCCTTTTTTTACCTGAATATCCTCCTCTATAAGTTCCTGTCCGTCAACAAGCAACCTAAGCTGCTAAGTCAGAGATTGGGTATAATTACGAACATGGAAAGTGTCTAAATTGACATTCTCACTGTTTTACGCTCCAAAAGGTTGTCCTAAGAGGATTACTGCATGACAAACCAGCTGTGTTAATAGGTTAATTCCTAAGCCTCCCCATTGCTTTCCCTCCCTTTCATACCTTCTGCGTATTTGTGGTGAACACGGTTGCTCTCTCCCATTCCTGGACACTTCCACCTCCGTTTTATCCCTTGCTCTTATAATCCGGGGGTGCTGCTGGGCTTTTTTTTTTTTTTGTCTTTGGTTAATTAACAATTAGCTAGCACATTGTTTTCTTTGTTCGAGTCTTGGCTCGGCTTTCTCTTCTAACATTTTGTTTAATTATTTGAACCCTCATTACTACTTCATACCTCTCTCTCTCTCTATCTGCCTCCACGTTGTTTTTAGTTCTGTAGCGAACTAGTGAGTCGCTTCTGTCCTCAGATGGATAATTAGAATTACACCGAGGCTTTACAGCGGTGGAAGTATTTAATAGGTAATTAATGGCCCGATGTGCTTATATCTATCTTTTGCCAAACTATGTAATTTCCTCTTTGTTGTATTACTTTTTTGTAAAGTTCTTCTGTTTCTTCTCTTTATTTAATTCCTATGTAATTGTTCCAATATCCTTTTTTGACTTTTCTTCTCCAATTGTATCAATAAAATATCTTCACAACAGACGATTAAAACAGACAATCCTACATGCACATTCAAAAAACAAGCATTCTTTTAGGTTTCTCAACTCTTTCTAACATCTTACCAGTCAAGCTGTCTGTTCTTTACACAGAGACTAATGATTTATGAAGCACTGGTACAAATTAAATTCTGCTTTTCTGTTGGTTATCTCTGGTTTTTAACCTTTAAATTCCTTTTCCCATTCAGTCGTTTCACTTTGTTTTGCTTCATGGATAGTGAAGACGCATGGCATGTTTGTGCACCACTACAGCCTTGTGGTTTAGTTAAAACAGGACTTTTACTAAAGGAAGACAGTAAAATCTCTCCTGACTGTATTAAACCAGTGAACTCACATTCTGTTACTAACTGCATGCAACAAGGTGTTTCATTTATCTTATTTTGAGAACATTTTATTTTCATTTTCTTGTTATTTCTCACTTCAGTCACACTATTGTCTGTTGCTTTGTGCGCTTTGAGTTTGTTACACAAAGGGAACGTAAAGTGATTTCTAAACACTGTGGAGGCATGTGATGTGTAGAAAATGTTTGCCAGTACAGCAGAAAGCAATATGTTTCTTTGCAGACGTTATTATTTGGATGAGCAGTTTTGTCTTAACACCAACTCTCATAAAAAAAAAAAATTCTCATTAAAACAATGGTAACACTTTGACGGGGTGTGAATAAGACTGTCATAAACATGACATAATGCCTGTTATAAACATGAAGGAGACTTTCTGGATGTTTATGATTGCTGTCATGACGTCTCATTCAGTAAATAATGACCTTACTGAATGAGACGTCATGACAGCAAACTTTTGAAGTGTAAACTTGCAAAATTTACACTTTAGAAGTGCAAAGTGTGCACGTGTAAAGTATTGGAAACTTTACACTTTTAATGGACTTTTAATGCAAGTTCCAGTGTAACTTTGCATTACAAGTGTCATTATTTACCGAATGACGGTTCATGACAACAGTCATAAACATTCATAAAGACTTCCTTATGTTCATGTCAGTCTTATGCACACCCTGTCAAATAAAGTGTTACCAAAAACATGTCTGTATTTATAACAAAAGAGAAAAGAGATTATGAGCACATCCTGGCTAATCAATTATAAACTGTAAGCAGTACATGTGAAATGAGCCGGGCCTGCAGGACTTTACCATTGTTTTCACGAGTTAAAGGAAACTTCAGGGATTTCTAAAAACATGCCTGAAAGATTCAAAGCAACACTCCAGGTAGAATTTCTAATTCTATTCCTTCTATGAAGGAAGCTAAAATATGAGAAATATCTTTGATTTTCTAAAGAACTCTTGCTGCGGCATTTTTGATAATCTAAAGTTCTTTTTTAAAATTTTTTTATTTTGGACTTCACAACAATCTGTTGCAATATTTGCAATATTTATTATATTCAATTATTGTTGCAGCTTCATACACATCATCAGGTTTGTCAGTAATTGCACAAAATTAGCAGAGCAGTAAAGAAACATCAAACCTTACTGATTCACACATTAAACCCAAAATGTAAGGAATACAATTTTGTTGTTGCACTGAGAAAATATCTGTCCCCCCCCACCCCCCCCCTCGTCCCAATCTGGTTTGACCACAACTACCAATTAAATGAGATGACTCAAATTTAATTTTAATACTTTCAAAAGAAAGAAAAAAATAATTCCATTGCATCAACATGTTCAGTTTTTAAAGTTTTAATCAAATTATTTAAATTAAGACGGGGGTAAAGGACAGAAGAAGTTCATTTCATGATGAGTAAATGATCTAGTCTCATTTTTCTCTCTGTCTCTGCTTCCCCTGGCAACCATGTTACACTACAGCCCAGGAAATCTCATTAGGAACATTTCAACGGGGCTGACAAACGACTCTTCACACAATCCCCCGCCCCATTTCCTCTGTGTGATGGCGCTCCGGTATGAATGGATGGAAGAAGGAGCCGAGTTAGAGGCACGTACTTTTCTTCTTAACTTACACATCCATGCATATGGAATCGAACGGGAACACCTAAAGCAAGCATGATGGAGATAAAGTGGGAACAGAGATTGGCTGTAGTTGTGATTCTGTAATAATTATAAGAATGAAAACAAACACAGATCCATTTTTAAACAGCAGACTCATCTGTTTATTACTGGAAGCTGTGCAGTAATGAGGGTATGGTTAAAAATCAATTTTCCTAATATGAACTATTCTTTTTATTTTTTTTTTTCTTTTGGTTTACAGCTGCCGCATACGCTAGCAGTTCCAGCTACACACACAGAGTATGTCTTTCTATCTTCACAAGGACTTTGCATTGACTTCTGTTCATGTTTTCATTCATTTCTATCGCTTAACCCTTACCTGCAAACAAATACCTAAACCTAACCTAAACTCAATACGCACCCTGGTACTAAACCTAACCCCTGACCCCAACCCAGTATTTCTCCTGCTGCTAATGTAAGTCATTGATCGACAGAGAGAATCAGCTGCAGCACAACTCTCTTTTCATTACAGGGGGATCAATGAAACTCTTCATACATAAACCATACTTCCAGCACTGGGTGAACAATTAATGCAGTAGCCTTGAGACAAAGCGGTGAGCTGGTGGTTTGGTTTTAACGAGACTGAAAAACACACATTTCAAGACCAGGGACCTCAGGACTTCCATGGCTTTCCTAACACATGGCTTAAAGACGATGGGACAGACGCATTCAAATGTATGAAGTTGTGTAGACAGAGATACAAACACGAACTTTGTGCATTACAGTTAATGGTGAATTAATATTGGTATTTTTTCACCATGAAAGTATTATTTGGGAATAAAGCACAAATGAAGGGAATATGAGATTCCTCTCTGGACACATCCCATTTAAGTCATGTAATGTGCCCCACATGTTTAATTCTCCTTGTTGGTCGATCAACAATCATTTCTCTATGTATGAAGATGTAGATAAATATTCACATAAGTAGTTTTATTTTATCAACAAAGTCATATTTGGTTGGCTCTGGAGGGAGAAGTTAGTCTAGTGACCGGTGGGTTGCTGGTTTGAACCCTAACTCTGTCTGTCTATGGCGTTTCCTTGGGTAAAACATGTCACCTGCCTAGCCTGCTGGTGGAGGTCAGAGGGGGCCACTAGCAGTAGCATCAGTGTATGAATGTAGGGTGACGGGCTTTGGAATCCTCTGGATTAGATAAAGCTCAAGTACAGGCCTTTTACCATTTGTCATTTTTAAAAGCTGCAGTATGTAACTTTTGGAAAAAATGTTTTTTAAGTATTTGTTAAAACTGTCACCGTGTTATGATGGTACAGGATGAAACTTCCTTCCAGTGCTAATATTGCTATCTGAAGAAATACACAGTTCCTGGTCATAAATGGCCAATCAGAGTCAGGAGGAGGGTTTTAACGCTGTCCATCACACTTGTGTACTAGATATGCTAACGGTGGAGAAAGCAACTTACCAGTCCAGGAAAACTGTTTATCCATCATCATGCTAACTAGCCTTAGCATTCATGACAGGCTATGTTGTGGTGAACCAGTCATAGCATAACAGAGAGAAAGGGGGAAGTGTGTGAGCGGTGTGTACATGAGCATGAGTGACGGCGCTAAGACTCTCCTCGGTTGTTTCTGACTGAGCGCCGCATTTCTGCAGTTAGCACTGAGAGCACCAGGACAAGGCAGAGGAACTCGATTTTTTAAAAAGATTTTTCACAGATTATCCGTCTTATTCTGTCACCACTTAGTAAATTGAAGAAATGTGAGCTTTGTAACACGTTCTGAGGCTGCAGTTTATCCTGCAACCTCAGAATAACAGAAATAACAGGAAGTCACTCACTTTATGACGTTTGCTAAAACATCTCATCTGGCTGATTTAACTGTTATCTTAATGTTAGGATAAGGATGATATCGTTGGAATGCCCCTGATTGGTTAACTGATGTGCACAATTTACATTTCTACATCTGTAGAGATGCATAAGTACACATTCATATACGGAACTTTATCCAAGCAATAAATCAAATTTGGATGCAAAAATGAATGTTATTAATTAATTGGACTCCCACTCTGTCTGCATAATAAGAACCTAATTGGTAGGTTACTTCAGCTAATCTGACGGAGGTCAAAGAGTCTCCTCTTGGGCCACCATTACAACCAAACACCAATTAGTCCTCCTCTCAGTGGCAGCTACAGGTGAGCCGCAGGGAGGCCGTTATCAGGAGATTATAAACAATGCATGAAGAATCTTTTAAACAGATTTACATCTGTACCGATGTCCATTTTCCAGTTTCTTTACCATGCGAGAATCTCATGTAATCCTTCTAAAGTGAACTATATCACTAAATGACATAAATAATAAAAAAACATGGAATTTACTTGAATTACAGTATTGATATGTTAATAAAGACATAAGTCAAGAAACAAAACATAAACACAAAAATATAATATCACATTTTGCGACCATTATTAAAAATACATAGTTTGCTCTTATGTAAAAAGTGGTGAAATGGCACATTAAACTATCTTAAGCCAGTCTTTGTGTTCATTTAATCAATATGCTTCTAATAATGACTGTGATTTAGATCATACATTTTAAACTTTGATCAATAAATGCAAAACATTTGGTCATTTTTTCATTGCAAAGTGTTGTTGAGGTTTCCTGAAATGCACTATATAAGTCTGAAGTCATTTCAGACTCAGTTAGAGTCTGAATAGTTCACATTCAAGACAAAACGCTCAGAACACGTTACTCTTTAGGACTGATAGAAATTTTTCTCTGGTGGATAAAAAAAAATGCTTCTGTAGAATTATAAATAAAGGATAAAATTGTTTTGCTGGACAAACTGGAACTGCCATGGTGACAGAGAATCAAACCATTTCCACAGTTGGAAATTTTTGAAGTATTCTTCACATTTCTTTTATTAGTCTTGGACAGGGTTCAATTTGATCAAACCCTATACTTTATGGTTCAGAGTAGGATTCTGTGAGAGATAAGATCACTGCTGGCATGAGCTTAGTTTTCCTCTTCAAAGCCTGAGAGTTTACTGCTGTATCCTATGAGGGGAAAAAACCTAGAATTAATTCAATTTAACACTTCAAAGGTTGTACCTGATCTTGAATTGTAATCTAGAGAAAATCTACACTTAATGGCCCAGAAAGAGATCGGAAAAATGTATTGTAGCCTTTAATGAATGGTTTTATTAAACTTTAATGCAGCCAGAGTCTGTTAATGTCGTTTGGCAGCAGCTGGACAATCTGACCATAAGGCCTCAGGTGTTGATTCCAACTACAATATTTTCCTAAATGTTTTCACTTTCATACATAATCTTGCGCAGGAAATGTAAAAACTAAAATTACCACATGTAAATGTAAAAAAATAAAAACTGCATTGTGACAGAGGACGGCTTTAGCCAGACAGATTCTTGCCAACTTCACAAGAGGATTCTGGAGCCCACTTGACTCTCTGAGCACCGGCACATTTACAAGATGAGATGAGGGCAGAGCCGGGCAGAATAACAGAGAGGAGAGGAAATTGTTGGTAAAGTGGAATCAAAAGGAGACGGTGAAAACCGTGAGAGGCCATTAAAATAAGAGCAGGATAAAAGAAATGGGAGAACTGTAAAAATGACGTTTGGGACGTTATAAACAACAAAACAAGTCCTTAAATGTTACTCACATCGTAGTTAAAATTTATAATACTGAAACAATATATATATATATATATATAATATATATATTTATTTTTTTATTTTTTGCATTTTCTACTGAAAGTATTTTATTACCAACTTGTAAAAAAACAATAAACCGATCTCTGGGGGCCGGTCTCGGTCATGCAGGACGTTTTGCTCATTTACTACTGGGAAACATTTCAACCAGTAGAACTGTTGGCTGCATATTTGTACCTCAGTAAATTAGAATATCCTTGAAGAGACATATTAATAAAATGGCTGATGTTCCTCTGGTAATGAACCACATATGGTCAATGAAATAACTCAAAACTGACAAAAGTAATAGGAAACAGAAAAATTACTCAAAATTATGTGGGAACTATTATGCAAATTTCTCTTTGTTTTTGTTCTTCCATTGGGGTCCCTAATATTTTTTAGAAACATTTGAAGAGCTAAATAAACACCCAGCTGTTTTCTGGAAATAAGATCATGTTTTGTTGGTATTTAGAAAGCAAGCCGTTTCTGTTATGGAAGATAACCGATATAATTCATAATATAATAATGTTATGGAAAGAACGACCACACCACTGACTTTCACCACTGATTCTCTGCAACCAGATGGAAATAAATATCGGTTGTCAATATCGGCCCAATTTCATTCAGTAAACCAACATCGATATGTTAAAAGATGATTATTATCATCCGATACCGATATTAGTGCCGACTATATCGTCCCTAGAGATAGTGTTTTTACTAACAAGACATTTCCTGGAGTGGGGATCCTAGTGTGCGTCGCTAAACACAAGGTCTTATTTTCAGAAATGAAAGAAAAAACTTAACTTTAAAAAGTGTACAACTGTGGTAATCATTACAAAGACGGATTAACTGGTCACCATGAGCACTTCTTATGTTTTTTGTGATTATTTGAACTATTAGCCGTGTTTGTATTTTCAAACCATTGACAGTTGCATGGTCCTCTGCCATCATCAAGTTGTGAATTAAGAGACGGTTAATCTTGAAAATAATTAAAATTGAAATGTTTTCCTTATTGGTCACAGCAAGAACTTAGCTTTGGTCATTGTTAGCAGCAGTGCAGTTTGATGTAAGGACTCTAAATGTTCATACCACGGAACCGAAGACAAATACCTCGAGACAAACACTGTCTGCAACATGTTGATCATGCAAAGCAAGAGACAATGAGGTAGATGAAGTATTTGTGAATGGTTTTTGTTGCTTTTAAGAACTGACGTAACTCCATTTAAAACAGCCCAGCCCTTAAATAACAATGTAACAGTTTGTTTTCCAGTTAGCAAAAAAGTCAGAGGATGCTCTCCAGACTGGCTCCTCCTGATCGGTATGGCTCTCTCTCTCTCTGTCTCTCTCTGTCTCTCTCTCTCTGTCTGTCTCTCTATGTATTTGTGTGGCAACTCGTTTCTTCTTGGAATAAGAACAAACTTTGCATATTAATTAGATGATAAACAGGGAGAAAATACTGCCAGCTCAGCAATTAGCGTGCGGGTCAGAGTCTTGTGTAATCCCTGCTCCGTGGCAGTGGGCAGATCTGTTTAAGGGATTCTGTGCATGCAGCCTTTGTGAAGAAGTGCCAGCTGTGTGAAAAATTGATTGCGCCGCCATGTCAATAGCTGCACCAATAAATTGTTATGCAGCATTTTCGTGGTGTCTGTTAGGACATCAAGGCCTTGTTATGCATGTCAAGCAGTGTGTGCTCTCTGTTTTAGAAAAGGATCGCATATTGTTGCGCTAAAGTAAGCAGAAGAGCAGTGATTAATCTGCAGTTTCAAAAACAGTGGAATAAAATCACCTTAGTTGCATAAGTTGCATAATTTGGCAGGTCGTGTAACTTATACTGTACAGTAACAACATGGTGATAATTTTAACAATAAGTAAAAAATATGGTTTTTGGCATATATACATTTTGCAGCTCTAACAATTTTTAATTAAATTGTGATTCATGCTCCAGTGTGACATACAGCTCTGGAAAAAATTCAAGAGACCGCTGAAAAAATGATCAGTTTCTCTGATTTTTCTCTTTACAGGTTTATGTTTGAGTAAAATGAACATTGTTCTTTTATTCTATGAACTACTGACAGCATGTCTCTGAAATTTCAAGCAGAAATTTTGTATTTATTTGCAGAAAATGAGAAATGGTCAAAATGACAAAAGTTGCAGAGCTTTCAGAGCTCAAATAATGCAAAGGAAACAAGTTCATATTCATTTAGAAACAACAATACTAATGTTTTAACTCAGAAAGAGTTAAGAAATCAATATTTGGTGGAATAACCAGTGAGGTTTTCAATGGGGTTCAGTGCAGTGGCTTATTTCTTTTTTTGCAGAGATGTATATATTTTTTCTTCTCTTCATTACGCTTCTTTTGACTGATGCACTTATACTCCAGAGTGACTTACAGTCTAGGAAATAAGTTAACTATAAAGCATAAAAGAATTGATTTAGGAGAATAACTTGGTGCTATACAAATATATTTTATATTTATTGGAGCAGAATTTATTTTGAGTGAAAATTGACTCATTTGATTGGAACATGTAAAAATAACTGCAGATTAATTGCAAGCTGAGCACTTCAGTAGGTTTAGATTAAAAAAAGAAATAAAATGCCATTTTTCAATATGATAGAGAATTTTTAATATATTTTTTTAAAATATTATTTATGGGGCACATAAGCGAGAAAGCAGCTTTTTCTCCCAGAGATGGATTTTGAAATGGCAGCCTCTGCATTTGCCTATTTTCACAGTGGAGGCAATTTTCCGAGCGCAGTCTTAGGGAAGCCTGGTCACTGTGGATGAATGGCCACATTAAATTTCTCAGTGTCTGACTTTATGGCTGCTGACACAGCACTGTAACCACACAGGTGTGTACATCTCGTAAAAGAAAAAAAAGAGAGAGACACACTTCACTTTTAACAGAGCCAAGCCAATAATACGTCTGTTTTTCACTGCGTAATGTTTGGCCTTTGGTGGAAGAAGTAATCAGCTTGTAATTGGACCCCACACACAATCTTTCACAATCTGCAGCACGTTTACAGCCAATATTAAAATCCTAATGGAGCAATAACTGAAAGTTACAGTAAAAACAGGCTTTTCCGAATAAAATCTTGATTATATCAGGCAGTAGAAATGGAGGGCTGTCTGACTTTTAACAGGAAATCGCCTCCAGCACAAGTTAGCTAAAACACATTATTAGCTGTTGTTATTTTTGGAAAAATTGTATTTAGCAGTGAAACACTCCAAGGTAATGGACAATATAAAAAGAGACTGTAGCTTACAATACAAAAAAAAATAATAATAAAAAGGGAATGAATTCGGGTTCTCTTTTTGAATATAAGGTCATTTGGTTTTTTTGTTTTTGATCAAGGAATACAAAGTTCAAAGTGCCAATAGAAGGATGTGTTCTATTTTTATATTTTACAGGTTGACTGTCAATAGGAGTTAAAAACAACTACATTGTGTTCTCAGTCCTTCCTCCAGCTCTAGCAGCTACAGTCGGTTTTCTAAAAGTGGCTTTCAGACAAACTTGTGCCGCCCAAACAGAAACTCCAGACGCGGCAAAACAAAAAACAAAACAACTACTACGGTCATTACAGATTCTTGACTGGAAAGTGTTTAGCCCCTTAAGGAGAAGGAGACCAACGGCTTTGAGAAAAGCTGCAGACCTAAAGGTGTTAAGGTTTTCTTCATGTTGAAATACGGTGTTACAGTCTCTTTTTTTAGGACGTTGGACACAAAGAAGCGAACCGGCTGAAGTTTACCGGCTGTTACGATGTGTCAGCGCGCTCTCAAAGGAGTTCTTTATTTCTCTCTGTAAAGTTTGGGAATGTCCTTGCTGAGGGAATATTATACTGCGCTGTAATAAATTTAGTCACATATTGAAATGTCACATCTTCCTCAATGGCATATGGCATTTTGCCAAGAGCCTGGATAAAAACTGAAGGAAGGAGTTTTTTAATTTTTTTGTCAGGTTTTCTCTTAGTTAAGATGTCATATCTCTCTCAAAAATATGCTAACATGTTGCGTAGCTCGTACATTGTTCAGTTTGTTGTACTGTTGATACTTTAACGCAAAGATAAATGGATAAACTTGGACGTTGCCATTAATCTTTTATGTACAAAATCATTTGCAAAACAAAAAAAAAAAAATCATACTTTAGGTTGATGAATACAAATACATAGGCCTAGAATTGAAAATGAGCATACATTGTCATTACATTAATAGACTGCCATTATTAAAATAGTACCAGAAAAACTTCTTCTGGAAACACATATTTGTATTATTACATAGAAAATAAGATAACTTGTGTAAAACTTTTATGTGAAACAAGTAAAATGTGTCAAATTTCCATGGCGACGTATTTCCTGAGCACAGTAAAGTAAAAGTAGAGTTCACCATTCTGCCTCTGTTGATGCAAGTAGAAGACTGAGGTTTAGAGTAACCCTTCATGTCAACATGTGGGAAGTAATACCAACATTTAGGAGCCACTCAACCAACGTTTCAGGTTGAATCTGAGAACTAAAGATTAGGGCGATGGTACGGATGCCTTCCAAACACAAAACGTTGGAGCTCAAACAACAGAAACAAATCAACAAAATACCTGAAATCATTGAAAAAACTGGTCTGCAACCACAGAAATAGTTTGATAGCTCTAATACCAATAAGGAATTACTCATTGATTATTGAGGTGGTTATAAATATTTGCTTATATATATATATATATATATATATATATATATATATATATATATATATATATATATATATATGTTAATAGAAACTTTTCAGTTGTAATGTTATTTTATTTTATTCTGGTAATTTTTTCCTCAAAATTTTCTGACTTTATTCTCTTTTTTTTTTAGCTTGGCCCTAATACTCTGTTGTTCTTGTCTTCCTTCCGATCAAAAAGAGAAAACTCAGTTTCTGTAAAGACTTGTTTTTTTCCTTATTAGGTTGATGTCATGTTGTGTTATGGCATTAACTGCTTTTGAATAATTTGCTGATTTGAATTTATTGAACCAATAGCTCAAATATTCCCACGACAGGCAACATTTGCTTTACTTACATTGCCATAAACACACAAATCTCAACTGGGGACCCCAATATGGGCAATTTGTCCTGTTTTATCCCAATCCAGACTTGAGGGATGAACAAAGATCCCTCTGCTTATGGCTTGTAATTACCACCTGCTACCATGGAGCTTAAACCACACAGAGGACGTATGGAACAGATGGACAAAAAAAACCTTAGAGCTCATTTGCTAGCTCTGTAAAGTTGACATTTTTGTGTAGGAATGAAAAAAAGCAACATGAATCAATTTCTGATACAATCAAACAACTAATTTACTTAATTTATTATAAAATATGGAATAAAAAGGGGGGAAAAATAGCACTGTACTTGGACGAAATTATGTTTTCTTACCTGAAGCAAACAAACGAAGTTCACGACTCACCGTTTACGTCACATCATGATGGCGGATGTGTGTTCACTGTTCCTGCTGCCACAATTTTCATATTTAATTGTGCAGAATGCAATTCTTATTCCTACCAAGTTAATTTTTTTTTTACATTTTCAGTTGATTTTATTTCAATATTACAAATGGCACTAAAATGTTTTCAATTCACAGCACCTGTAGTGAAGAACTACACGGTATCCGCTAAAATCCGACACCCCTCCATTTTTGATTACATTTTGTGAAGAAGCTCTGTGTCTTCTTCAGACGTTCCCATGTCATATCCTTCTGTAGTTATTGTTGTAGCGCCGCCACAGGCGAGGAGAGGAACTGCGTTTTCAAAGGTTTTGGTTTGTTAGTGTACAGAGAACAGCACCAGCTGAAAATGTAACAAATGTTTCAATTTTTGTCCCCAACTGAACCAAATTTATCGAACTATCAGGTGTGGAAACACGTTTTGTGAACTCTTCCATAAATTATTTTTAAGCTGTTCGGTTGTCTTCATTTTTTTTTTTTTTTACTCCTCTCAAGCAGGAAATAGACGGTGATATTTAACTCTGACTTTCATTAAAGCCATGCGGATGGAGAACGGTTGGTGGAAGTTTAATAGACAGAGAGGCAGCGAGACAAACAACGAGAGAGAAGAGACAGAATCAGAGGCGAAAGGCGAAATGTTGTGCGGACGGGCCGGACAAAGTAAGGAAGACAGGAAAAGGGATGAAACTGTTAAACAAAACGTTGTTACCGCTGCTGCTGTGATTCAAACCAGTTGTCAAGTCGCCAGCCCTCACAGTGACAGGGTGCAGTGGGGGGGAAACGGTGGGAGAGCGAGAGACGGAGCCCAAAGAGGGAATAGAGGAGGATATTGAGAAAACTTAAAGGTCAAAACAC
The DNA here is from genome assembly GCF_904066995.2 of Poecilia reticulata. Classification (NCBI taxonomy): domain Eukaryota; kingdom Metazoa; phylum Chordata; class Actinopteri; order Cyprinodontiformes; family Poeciliidae; genus Poecilia; species Poecilia reticulata. The sequence goes on along the minus strand of NC_088830.1, from coordinate 6,331,623 downwards.
AATACATTCCCATCAAGGAGGAGGGCGATGTCAAGTGCTCGTATCCACCAGCCAATCTAGCATGCTGAACGGAGCGGGCCACAAGCATCGCTTTCAAGGGCAGGAGCAAAACAAAACTCTTTAAAGTGCACGGCAGATTGTAGACGTCTGAGAGCCGCTGTGGACGAAACGAAGAGGAAGCAACAATAAAAGATCCAACTGCAGCCAAGTCAGCTGTGAGAAAAGGTATGAAAGATTATATATATATCTACTATCACAGAAGAAGGTGACAGTGGGTTTCTCATCTCAGTTTCATTTTCTTAATCAAACACTTGTTAACCCGACACACATTATCACATACAACAGTAAATATATGTCCGATGAAAATACAGAGAGTCATGCAAATATAACACTTTATTTCATTTATCATAAGAGGACATATTTTTTTTCCACTTTTATACTCTGAATACTCTTAATAAATACAGGTAGCCATTGCACAGTCCCAGACCGTTTACAGAAAAATCTGACTTCCTCCCCTGGCCTGGCCCACCCACTCTGCAGCTCAACCCCCCTCCCACCCTCACCTCCACCCGTTACCAAGGAAACATGTAGAGATAACAAGTTCAGTAGAAAAAAAAACAATCCTACAGTTTGTACAAAATTCACAGATTTATCTTGTTTTCCTTCTGTGTATAGTTTATACACTCCATCATAAGGAGGCAACCAGACAGCTGTAAAAAATACACACTGGAAAAAAAAATAGATGAAAACAAAAATGTGATCGTTTTAACACCGACTTGATAAATCTGAACATTTCTTATTTTAGATGAGCCTGTTAATCATTTTACTCTACACAGGAAATATGTAGCGACATTTCCGTAGTCTGCATGAACGCCACCATGCGGTGCCAAAGTCAGCCTCTGATCTGTCACTGCTCGTCTCATAATAGTACAAGACGTCACAGCACAATGTTGAAAGACTACATTAGCCTTGGCATTAACTACACTTTAAATTACACTTTAAAATAACAATTTACTGTGAATTTTGTTTCTAAGGTAAGGTAATTTTATTTATATAGCACATTTTCAGCAACAAGGCATTTCAAAGTGCTTTCAAATCCAAAGGAAAAGCATTAGGACCACCTGGGGAAAAACAAACTAATTCTGACTTTAATATTAGAATTCAGATATTTTTTCTCTCATAATTTTGACTTTAATCTGATAAAAAAATATGTCACAGTTCTGAGTTTAAAGTCAGATTTTTGGCCCTAATCGTCCTCCATATTTGTGAGAATCAGAACAAATTTCTCTCAGATGTTTTTAAAGTTTCAATATTTCCTTAGTTTTTGGGCAGGGAATACAAAAACAGGAAGATATTAGGACAGTTTTTAGCTGAGCACACATCCCTGTAGACCAGCTTATGCTCGGCTTTTATCACAGTTTGAGTCTGGTAAAGTAGCTGCGGCAGATGGAGCAGGACCGACAACAAACTCACAATTGAAAAGCCAAACATTGCACACTGCAACTTTTTAAAAAAGTTTTTGGAGGTGATATTATGTCAGAGGTTTATGTGCAGGCTTTATTTTCACAGTAAACTTTCATCTTGAATCCAGAATATGACAAAGCAGATCTTATTCTATATTAGCATTTTTTTCCTCCTCCTCAGTGGTTTGAATCATCAATTAATAAAACACTCTGGGTTGAATTACTAATCACTAAAGGCTTCTCTCTAACAGAAACCCTATTTAAAATATTGAACACTTCTTTTTTTCCCCCTGCAGGCGGGATTGTTGGGTGTAAAAATAAACAGGATCTGGCCGCTGGGACCTCAGTCAGTAATGAAACCGCAGCTCTGGTGAGTTCACTGGTCATGTAGTGTGGGTGGGTGTTGTACAAACACAGATTTGGAAAAAAAAAAAAAAAAGGTCAAATCAATGAAAGGCAAGAGTTAACCAGCTAATTTTACAATGATTCATCTAAAACACAGCCCTGTGTTGGAGATAGAAATATATGAATTATGTCATTTATAAAGGAGCAATAAGGAAACCTCCAAATTAGATCATGTAATAATAGTAATTAGACTGTTTAAATTTATTTATTACACTTGTAAGCTATTATAAAGAGACAATAAAGACTATATACTAAAATTGTATAGTATGTTTCTTATCTATAAGGTCATAATTCCAAATAATATTTCTGGCCTGCTTAGTTCAGGTGGTCAGTATCAGTATGTTTCAGTCATTCTAGAGCAAAATTAAGTAAGGCAATGTTTTTATAAAGCGATTTTAGCTTATTAATAAATTGAACTGTAAGCATGTTTAGCATTGCTATTACAGATATATAAAGTTATGTAGAGTCCTCAAGTGTCAAATAGTATAGCAATTGTAAATCTAGAATTATCTGACAGAAGATATAACAGTGCAACACCTTTCTGTTATCTTCTGAAAGACTTGCTCTCTTTCACTTTGTCAGTTTGAACAACACATTATACCGCATACATATTTTAAATGGCATCTTACATCTCTGTGATTTCTCTAACTTCATTTTAAATATCTTACTGATACAGAAAGTAGCTCACTTTTACGCAGTAATAGCATCCACACTAAAGAGTGTTGCTAGCACGACATGGTATTTCTTTTAACTGAATGTTCGCTGAAGAGAAGAAAAAAGGTAAAATCATCTTTTTACTTCTCCAGAGCTAGCCTGGTAAGGGTCTGAAATTGCTTGCTGGAAGCGTGGGCTTTAAGGTTTTAAATATTTCCCAGTTGTTAAGTTTTAGCCATGACTTATGTAATGTGCTAACTTGATAAAGCTTTCCAGAAATTATGTGCGCTGTAAATATTCAAATCAACGAAGGAGAAGGAAAGCCACAACAACTTTGTCAATAATAAAGTTTTTAAACATTCCTCTTTCTCCGACATTAATTGCTCAGTATTTGGTAGCGTCGCCAACAGGGACTAAACGGTTTTGTTCACTTCCTTCCTTGCCATTGCCAAACTACAACCTTAAAGGAGGCTACGGTTCTAAAACAAAAAAGTCGATGTCAATCATTTACAACTCCTCTTTGTGTTTTCTGATTGAGCCAGTAGAAATCAACCTCAATGGAAGAAATCCCAGCCGGAGTGCTGAACGGAGATAAAAATCATTCAGGCAAGTAATTTCTTTGCAAAAGACGTGATGATAATGTTGTATCCTAACAAAGAATGCAAAAAAGAAACAAAAATGTTGCAGGGCATATAAAGTATAGAACTTCACTTTGTTACCAATCACCTCACTGCTTTTAATCAAGCAATTCCTGTTGCTCATATATTGCAGGTATATTTAACTTTTAGTTTAAGACTATTAAGTGATTTCTGGTGTAGCTTTTCCTGGAAACTGCAGCCCTGTGCTGTGATTCTTCCTGTCCCACAGTGAGAGGAGATGCAGTCAAAAGGCAAAAGAGAACAAAATAGGGTTGGAAAGGAGCGAAGACTGCTGGAGCGTAGCAGCTTCAGAGAACAGCGTGTGAGAGTGTGTGCGTCAGAGCTGGCCAGCTAAAAGGGCCGAAATACCTTGGAATAAGTAGAAGGCAGGAGAATTTTTAACTAAGATGAAGGGTGGAAAGTGTGTTAATTGGTTCATTCAGCAAACGATAATTGCAGAGAGACTATTGTTGGCCACTAATTGAGATAGGTTTGATAGCTCAGCACCGTGAGAAGTGCGGTGGATTCTGACGTCCACCAATCTGCCACCTGGGGCTATCACCATGGCAACAGCTGGAGATCTGAGCTAAAGAAACTGATTAGGCCCATATGGTTAAAGACAGTTTAAGAAGCAGGAATCTGTGACTGTATTATTCATATATATATATAAAGTATTTTTCTGCAGAGATAAGAACATTATGAAACATTATAAAACCAGTGATTATTGAAAGAGCAAACAATGAGAGTCAGTTAATAGCTGTTTAGTTCTTTCTACATATCAGCAAATAATGCAAATATGGCACTTTCTTCTTCTGTGGTCCCTACATTATGCGTCATATGGGCTTTGAAAGATGTGGCCTCTTCCCGGCATAACCGTTTGAAGGTTTAGTTGAATAAAAGCTCTCTGGTCATATAAAGTGTTTTTATTGATACTGACTAGTGACTGAAGGAATAAAGGAAAAAAATGAACCCAGCAGAGATGATTATGACCATAAAAATTCTTATTTTGGTGCCTCTTTATGTTGTGTTTCCATGGTTACTTCTTGAAGCTCTTGTACATCTCCTAATGTGGTTTGTGGTAAAAATAAGTTTTCCCTTAATGCTTAATGAGTTAATCTGTTGTAGATTGAACTTAATGATTAATGATTAATTAATCATTGATTGACAAGTGTGCATTTTCTTAAAAACCTGAGGTCTGTCTTTCATCAAGAGGGCCAAACGTCGATTCCATAACAAAGGGTAACATTTTATTATTATTCTTAATTAAAACAAAACATTGCTAAAGTTTAATAGTTTTTATTTCCTCCTCTCTTCTGTCTTTACAACCTCATCTTTGTAGAATTAGCATGTGAAACCTAAGGAGCTTGTCGCGTGTTTATATTTCAAAACGTCATCACCATTACCATGTCAACAATCAAAGTCACTAATCACCAAAAGCAAAACAAAAAAAAATCAATAACACCATAAAGCACCTGCTGGTTTTAGAAAACGTTTAAGCATTCATTAAAAACAGCTTTACTATCATAAAAATGGATTATTTATGCAGCGCCGTGCATCATGTTTACAGCTGCTGGGTTGAAGTTGTGAATTCGGGGCCTGGTCCATGTCTGGCGGTCAGAAGGGCGTGTTTTTCACTTCCAGACTTCCTTCCTTTCTCTCTCTCCGCTCTAACAACCTTTAATGAAGGATCAGCCTGCAGTCCACCCAACGTCTCCCTGCTGTTTTATCTGCTCTGGATCACTGGACTCCTTCTGCCTCTGTTCATTTAGTCCAGTGTGGGGAGGAGGGTCATTGATTGGCTGAATCTCTTGTCCACATCACTAAGAAAGAGGGGCTCTTTTCTATATCACACACACAAACTGTTACATTCCACTGTATCGGTTTCTATTGACCATATAATTGCGCAAATTGGAATTATGAAAATAAATTAACTTAATGGGAAGCACGGCAATTTAGAAAAATACCTCACGTTTTTGCGGCAGGATGAGGTGGCTTAATTTGACTGTATCGAAATTACTGTAATTCGTCTTTTGCAAAACTGCAATGGAAACACTTCTTTCCCCACATCACACGAGTCACGTGATCAACAACCGGATGTTACTGCAGGCGAAAACGACAAAGAAGACAACGACAGGAAGTGGTAGGAGGACGAAGCCGTGGCGTGAACAGACTCACTAACGTGATTTTAATTGTGTTTCTTATTTAACGGAAGAGGCGCAATTGGAAAATTGTGTTTCTTCGACATTCGTGGAACACTGACAAAGTTTTGCTAATGAATGAATACACTTTACTAATCCACAGAGGGAAGTTAACGTGTCGGTGCGGCCCGCCCAATGAACACAAACAAACAACATAGGATGTGGGTAGACAGGTGAATCTGAGGCTGCAGCCCTGGGAGGCTCTGCTGTGTCTTTAGATGACAATATCAACATTAGTAATGGAAACACAGCTTGTGAAGAGCTCAAACACACAGCAGAAATAAGCAGCATGCTAATTTTATACAGTAAATAATAATAATAATAATAAATACTTCTATTTGTACACATGCATAAAGAAACTTGTGATGGTTGTTATGACTGCAAAGGACAGCATCTGTGCATCGTGAGTCCTCATGTTTTCGTCGTTACTAGTATGAAGCATTGTGTTACGGCAGAGCTTACGGCGAGGCCGGGAATCAGGCTGCTGGAGGTGTGGGCAGTCAAGGGTAAAGAAACGCCGGGATGGAGGCAGATTGATCAAGTGAAAGAGATAAACAGAGGGAGATAGGACAGGCTCTTAAAAAAGAGGCGGAGGTCAATGCTCGCCCATGCGGCGCTCGGAATCATTTCGGGGAAAGTCTCATTCCATCTGTGTCCAAGTAACTCTCCGGTTCCCTCCGTCTGCCTTCACACCACCAACCTCCATGCATGCAAATGCTGCTATTCTGCCTGGAGCTCAGCAAGCAGCTGCCGTCATGTGTCATAATGCAGAACCGGCTTGTTGGAATTATTAAGGGTTTGCTCACTTGTCTGACCATCTCTTTCACTCCCCCTTTTTTTGCTGACTTGTCCACTTTCTGTGTTGCGGAACAGATTTGTTTGAGAAATCGCTGGCAGGTCTTAAATTCTGCCATCACTTGTCAACAGGAGTGTACAAATTCACCTGCCACTCACGGGTGGCAGGTGAATTTGGGTATATTTGTATGACTTCCATCTGTTACAGCTGATTCTCTGAAACAAAGTCTTTATTGAACAGTAGATTTTTGCATATAGCGCCGCGGTTCCCAAACTTTTCCATCCCATGGAACCTTAACCCTTCTAAAATGAACGTGTCGGTGACGACACAGCCAAATTTACAGTACCGTAATTCCGCGACACTTTCTGGCCAATATCAGGTTATCGAGTTGACGGGTAACTGCGGTAATTTCACTCCCACCGTAGCAGGCAAACGGTAAATTGCGAAAATAATTGCTACCTATTGAAAGTCCCAGTTGTTATGGATTAGTGGGCAAATATATTTATTCACAGGACATTTAAAGAACTTCACACGATTAAAATAAGCAAAAATATCCAGGAGGATATTTGAAACTAGGGCTCAGAGGGTTAAACAGCGTTAGCTTCTGGCCAGGAACCCCCTTTGTGAAAATCCACAGACAATGCTACAAAATAAACTTTCATATTGTTTTTTTCTTACTTTTGTTCACTATTCCATAATTATTACTTTCTATTATCATAAATGTTGCCTCATACATTTTAGTTTTGATTTAGTTTCCCATTAGAGTTCAGAGCATCAGTGTCAGATGGACTGCTGGTTGGTTCCTTTGTGTTTCTCTTGTTAGAAACGTGGCCATTTCATGCTTGCTATGCAAATAACATTTCAATAAGTCATTTTAACTTGTATTTTGTATCAATGATTGAAAAACAGATTACATCATGATAAAAAAAAACCCCAATGAAAATTCATGATTAAAAAAACATCTCAACATTTTTATTTGTTGAATGTTTTTTTCTCATCTTCTAGCACCCACTTGCCAACACTTTGAAAAACACTGGTATACACAGATTGTGTAGACTCTACATTTAATCTTACACCACTACATTTCTTCTTGCGCAGCAGGAAGTCTTTGGGGATTAACTTCCTCCCTCTACGCTAAGGCTCAAAGGTTTTGTTGAGTCTCTAAACCAGTGGTTCTTAACCTGGGTTCGATCGAACCCCAGGGTTCGATGAGTCGGTCTCAGGGGTTCGGCGGAGCCTCTGCCGCGGAGGTAAAGACACACTTGTGTAAAGTCGTGATGACGCCCCGCTTTGTCATCACTTGCTGCAGAGGATCACGTTACATTGCTTAGCTAATCAGTACTGATTGAAGGAGCTCCACTCTCAGCATGGATTTGAACTTTTGTCTTTAATTACTTAAGCAAAGCTCACAGTTTTTACCACATTCTATAGTCTAAATCTGCTCCTTAGTCGCATATTTTTGGGGTTGGTACTGCCTCTAGTGGTGTGGGGGTAGTTACACAGCTAATATAATTACATTACTAAATCAGAATACGGGGGGTGGGGGTGGGATTGGAATAAGAAGGGTTCAGTGAATGCGCATATGGCAACTGGGGGGTTCGGTACCTCAAAAAAGGTTAAGAACCACTGCTCTAAACTGTTATTCACGGACAACGTGTCACTTGAATGAGCAACCTGAGTGTCACAAAACGATGATACATTTTCAAGATGTGAAAACTAAAGAAGCTTAAGATTATTATTCTTTTTTACCATACAGCTATAATTCATGATGAACGATGGCATTAACATTTTTTGATGGTTGTTATAGGTAGATAAGACAAAATTGCTTGCACTATGCTTTCACTTAATCCTGCTTAAATATACGATCTCGGATTGTTCAATCAAGCTTTCGTACACAGTATACGACATCCTAAGGAAACATATGCATCCTGATGTTTATTTAATGAAGTAACTCCTTCTTTGAAGAGAGTGTCACAGAAACACGAGGGCTGTCTCATCAAACTGAACAATTGAACCAAGCTTGCTCGTCAAAGATGCGAGCGCGTTACGACCAAGGCTGATGGGGGCGGCATCACAGCCGGGAAGAAACCACTTTTAATAAGCTGTCCACGTCACCCCTCAGCCGCTACTATAATGATGTTTACACTTCCAGCAGGTTTCAAGAGAAAGCTTTATAAGGCGTCGCCTCTCCTTTCAAACTGAGTAGTTTTCTTGGCCTTGCTGAAATTAACTGGCAGGCGGAAAATAGTTTTAACGAAGCATTTTTCCTTGTGTTTTTTTTGTCCATACCTACATCAGTTTCAGGCCCACTGAGCATTTGATTATTGCTGTCCTTAGTTTATTTATTTATTTATTTATTATGATGATATGTTTTCATTGAAATGCTGAAAATTGTCATTCATTTATTTTAATTCAATAGTTTTTTTTCAGACTTCACTTTTACTTTCATTATGGCACTAAACCCTGTTTGGACCAATGGACTCATCATATAAGAGATATAATAACATTGTATCAAAGCAAAGTTAACTACTGACAACCTCTTGGTACAATATGAGAGGAAAGAAGTTACTTTGTTTAAATCATTTGCATGTATAAATGGTTATCAATGGAATAAACCTTATTTTTGACTCCATCAGAAGCTGATTTCCTTTACAAATGCGCACAAATCTTTGTCTATATTCTGCTAATATCAAAAGAGGCACAATTTCACAATTGCTGTGCTTCCATTAAATAAGAAATGAAATTAAAATCACGCAATAAGCTTGTTTGAGAGAGAAGCTATTTAAAGTCATGTCAGTGACAGATGTAAACAGTTGCATGACATAAATTCATAATTCAGTGCTAGCACTCATCGTCTTTCAGCCAATCAGAGGAGAAAACTGCTTCTTATTCAGGCGCTGGAGTTCTAAGCCCCGCCTACTTGAGAGCGGGGCTTAGAAGATGACGTTTTTAGATGTAGAGTTCACAGCATTGTGTGATGAAAAAAGAGAATTTCCATGGCAGTTTTACAAAATAAATCTATTTTTATACGGCCGAAAAACCACCTCATCCTAGCTCAGAAACCTTTTATTGAACTTTTTTTTAAAAATTTTTTTTAATTGCCACGTTCAAAATTAAGCAAATTTATTTTCGGAATTTCAAACTGCACAATTTTATCGCTAATGGAAAAACTCCTAGTTACTTTTTTTTAAATCATCGGAATAAATAAATGAAAATCGAAGCATCTTTTTATTGTTTCTACTTCTCTTGCTTTACACTGTTTTCTGTGCTAAAATTTTCTTACTTTTTCAAATGATGCTTCTGTAGCTTAATACACATTTTGAGCGTTTGAAAGTGGGCCTGTGTGGCTGCATATCTTCAGCAAATACATCCTGGAACTTCTCTACAACTGTGGCAGGAGGCAATTAATGAGAGCCAGTGTTCCTATCAGCAACCTTGACTGTTCCGCCCGTCGCCCACAGCAACCAGTCTAGCAGTCAGTAATCGATTCCTGGGCTTGACATCTCAGCGAGATACAGGCCTACAGAACGGTAAGTTATGGGGAAGGATTATAATTAAAAGTATGCTTTGAATTACAGGAGGGAAGGTAAGGTTTGACCTCGTCTAATTAGGGGTAGGGCATTCCTGAAACAACTAGAACCAACAGGTTGGGGAGCAATAAAATATTCAATAAATTGACTACAAAGATCAGTGTGTAGTTCATAAACTACTGAACCCGCTGTAGTACGTCTGTAATGGTACATATATTCACACTGAATGTGCCAGTCAAAAGTGATTATCATTCAGCGGAGGGCAGCCGATGTGGCACATCCAATATGTTAGCATGTTTAAGGCAAGCTTGCACTGTAGAGCACTTTTTAGTTTAAATGTGATTATCTTCCTTGACATGTTCATTAACCACGTCCTCCTGCGCTCCGTGTCTTCACGTTTCATGTTGCTTCTTTCAGTAGTTGTTGGTGCAGCGCCATCACAGGCAAGGAGACAGAACTGATCACAGGCAAGGAGACAGAACTGATTTTTCAAAAGGTTTGGTTTGTCGATAGCTCCGTGTTCTGCACTGCTGTTCGGTTTAAAGAAACGACTGCTTCCTGTAGACGTTGACTCCAACAATGTTTGCCTGTGACGTATGTAATCTGCCGATCTGACACCGTGATGCTCACCGGAAATTGCCCACGCTGTAAACAACCATCCTCCACTGTGAAGAGAGAAATGCTGAACCGAACAAGGTGGCTATCAACGTTAGTCCAGTGGCCAACACGGACTGGACGGCTTTGTTCTCTTCCTCCGCTGCCATTATCAAAACTACAGGCAGACTACGAATTAAAACACCGCAAAAATCGACAATTACTTCTGTTCACTGATTGGCTCGGCTGAAATTCTACTGGACAAATCCAAGTCGATGGGAGAAAGCCCAGATGGAGCTGTGAAGTCAAATTAGTATCAAACAGAATTGCGTATGAATGCAATATACATTACCATATATAGGTAATACATGCAAAAGGAGGACAATTAAATATTGAGTGTCCATGTTTTACAAACCACACACTTTCTCTCATGTTGATTGTCCGTTATTAGACGTATAGTTACAATGCAGTTCATTGATGTTACCTATTGGAAAAACATTTTCTCTAACTCTCTAAAAACTCTGCAGCCTTCCCCATTGCAGCTCTCTGTTCCCCAGCTCTGTATTTACATGAAGTGTATTAAATTTACAGGCTTCGTTTGCCCCGGGGAGGGCTGCTGGGAGACTTGGAAGCATTTCCCTCAGATCATGTTCTGGAGTTAGTAATTGCCCAGGCAATTGTTACTTAAGTGAGAAGATGGAGGATGGCTGCATGCAGCTGCTGGTTTCTAGTAATATTTTAATATGCTTTATGCTTCACTCTAGGGACCGAATTATTTCGGACAGCTTGCTAATTATTTCACTTATAGACGGTTTAGGTGATTCTCTTAGATGTACATCTCATTTATTTGAGCATGTGTCAAAATAACTGTTATTTGGGTCTTTTTTATTTTATTTTTTTTAAATGGGCGATATGCTAGGGCAATATTCGGTCATGGGGCGGCGACACTTGGAAGGAAAAACTGCCAGGTGTGCCATCAGCCGCTTTTTATTCCTCATTTGCATTTTTTTTTTCAAGGGAATTTGTAAACATCAACATGTGATGTACAATGCAGGCAATACACAGAAATCTGGCTGTGCCACATCTGGCTAACGACACTAAAGATGCTATCTAACTCCCAGCTTTTCATTTGGAGCAGTGCAAAACATTTTCCTTTCGCTATCTTTTAAGATGAGCGGATTGCATTTAATCATCTCTAGCGAAACCTCAATTTAACGTACATGGTGTAGAAATTCATAAAAAATCAGTTTGAGAGTTTTAATATTTTTTTTGGCATTAGTATCTCTTTACAAGGAGTTTACCAAAGGAACAGCCCACGATGTACCAAACAACACAGAAAGACGGAGAGGACCAAAATTTAACGCAGAATGCTTCACTAAACTTTCCCTATGTTTGGCTAATCTTTTATTTTAGTAATTTTGAAAATTTGAAGACATACTGTTGAGTTCAAATATTATCTTGGCATGTTTTTGGAACACCTTCTATAATTGGGAATAATATTTGTAATCAATCAATAAATGAATCTTTGCAATACGGAGGGTGTGAGGTACCAGATTAGGTGGGATGATCATCCTATACATCAACATACAACTTAAAACGAGTTCTTGGCTTTTTTTTCCTGCGGTGTGTAGATACAAGCCTGGTTCATCTCTTGAATTATGCACCGCTGTTAATAATTGAAACGTTACAGATATGTGGTTAACAGAAATAGTTTAAATTCGAAAGTGAGTCAGACCTGAATAAAAAATGGATGGGGTTAAACGATGATTAAACGAAAAGCCAAGGATGCCTGAAGAACTATTTCTGGACACAACATAGAGACGAGGCCTGTGTCATCTGACCTGTGACTCCTTGCCTCTGAAATGCCAGACGAGCTTCACTTTTCAACAGTTTGTGTTTTTTGTTTGCTCCAATCAGCTGTAAAACAGGTATCGCTGCAAGAATTGAAAGAAATTTAAACCACCCCTTACAGTCAATATATCTCTAAGCAAAATGTTATATTTACTGTATATTTTCTTTGTTTTCGGCTCAAAGACGCTAGCCTGGTTAAAGTCCAGCCACTTGTTCCACGTTTCGCCTGGTACAGAAGGTCTGGACTCCCGACCATTGAGAACCGATTCATTCATGGAGGCGTGCAATCTGAGGTTTTACATTTTAACCAACCATTAACGTTTGTCCGTGATGCATGTAATGCGCGTGTTCAATGCTGTGGAGCTTAATTGCATTCTGGGTAAATACAGTAAAAACAAACATGTGCCTGAAATGGTTCACTGTCTTTTAACAAACAACAGAAGAGAAATCCTGCTGCTGCTGCTGAAATCGGATGCCTCTCCATTGTTTACATTTTGTGAAGAAGGAAGTTAGTGCTCAGTGTCTTCTTCACAGGTTTTTGGGACGCTCCCTTGAGTGGTTCTGGGTGCGGCGCCACCACGGGGGGGCGGAGCGGGGGAATAGGTTTTTCAAAGGATTTGGTTCAATGATCGCCTGGTAAAAATCAGCACCTTGTTGAGAGATAACTGCTCCCTGCAGGTGTGGACTCTGTTGAGGTTTTCAATTTTACCCAGTTGTTAACATTTGCCTGTGCTACATGTAATGAAGCTTAATGGAAATGCCCTCTGTGCACAACCTCTGTGAAGAGGGAAATGCTGAGCCGAACCAGATGACTGTTAACATTGAAGCGTGGCCAACACGGACTGAGTGGCTTCGTTCACTTCCTCCACTGTACTAAAACTATCAACAGACTACAATTAGAGGCAGTGGGGAAAATGAACGTTAGCATTTTTGAACTTCTACTTCTGTTTGCTGATTGGCCCAGTTAAGATTCTGCCTGTAGAAATCCAGGTCAATGGGAGAAATTCCAGATGGATCACTGAGGAGAGATTTGAGTCAAGTGTAATAGTGTAGGAAGGCAATGGCCAGGCTATATGAGAACCAGTGGTTTAGCTTTAAGAGTGCTAACAAGGCTTATTGTTATGATGCTAATCTGATGTAGCACTTTGGTCTGGAAGGTCAGGAGTGAAGGAAAGCAGTTGTCTCAACCAGCAAAATGAAGAACATTTTGTGGATAACAATGTCAGAATTAGAATTGTCACGTATTTATTCCAATGAACACATGTCAGTGTTTTTGTGTGAGCCTTAGTTTTTGGGCAATCGTTCACTTTCACACTGCAAACTTGCGAACGATACGTCTGACAAACCCGTTCCCGTGTTTCAGAGCAAGCGAGTGTCGCTGTGTGTGAGTGACGGCAAGCAAATGAATGAGTGCAGCCTCACTGGAGAGCCCTGGAGACAGAAAGGCAGATTAATTAAAAATGCTTCAGATACCCTCTCTTTGCTGCCGACCCTCCAGCCTCGGAACGAAGCTTCATGACAAAATCCCTCAGTGATATTCACTCAGACACACACACGCTCACGTCATCATGTTCTTACCCAGCAAAACGCCCAGAGTGTATTCATGCATTACAAGCATGTAGAGGGCACGCACACGCACACACACACACACACACACACACACACACACACACACACACACACACACACACACACGCACATGCACACATATAACCCAGAAGGACACAGAACATATGGAAAAAATTAAGGCAGAGTCCAGACTTTTAAACACCTTGATTCAGCTGCTTTGCAAATGAAGTACCTCGAACATGTTACTCCTGGTTATTTTAAAGCTTGTTTGGCGCCCCCACCCAATAAATGCGGTGAATTTTTAATTTCTTTTGGGGTTGATCTTTTTTGATGTGAGCATAACACATGCCTGTCTCTGGATTCTGTGTAGATGTGTGTGTCAGCTTGAATCGTTTCAGAGAATCTGCGGCAAGAAATTACTAGTCCAAGCTAATGCTAAATGATATGCAGCACAGGCTTCAAATAATAGGGCAATATTTGACAAATGCTTTTTTTTCTTGATCTCTCCTTTTTGAATATCACTGAGCCTGATTTTTTAAAAAAAATCTGCAATAGATTATGCAAAGAGATTTATTCAGAAAATATTCTAATTTGACCTTTTTTCTACTTATTTGACTGATAATAACGAAAAGGAACATTTCTGTGACTGAATTCAGGATTTAGGAAAATGGCCGTTTTAATTTTACAGTATAAATCTCTACTGTGCGTTTATATTGTTTACAGTGGACATAGGACGTTACATATTCCAAGATCATGTCCAGCCCACTATTAGAATTAACCAGTCTCTCTGCTCCTGATGTTTCATGGCCTGTTGCACACGGGAGAAGAGGCTGATTCTGGGTAGCGTAGATTTGTTTTCTGCAGAATGGAGTAGCTACAAAGTCGATTTGATCTTCTAACCTCTCTAAACTTTTTGGATACATTTCAGCCAGAAATCAGGAACTATCACATTTAAGCACCAGCTGTAGTGGAGCACTGGTGTTTTAAAGTGATGTTGTCACTTAAAATCTCAGAATATTTCTCTGGTTTTTTTGTTTTGTTTTACTGTATTTTGATGAACAGTGTTACATATGTTGTGCTCAAAACCACCCAAAATAAAGAAAACAAACAAAAAAAAAAGAAGAAGTTCTTTATGGCGATTGCTGTCTCCAACACCCAATAATTAGCATGCCGGACCTCGCCACAGATCACAGGTAAAACTTGACCAGATCTTCACCAGTTTCTGCTAAACGAGGCCCTCAGAGTTCAAACCTGGCAGAACCACAGGCCTGATTTTAAAACATGGAGCCAGCCTCGGTTCACTACAAGACACTTGTAACATACTTGGGTGGGAAAAAAGCCTTCAAGTGTGTGAGGAGAAGAAAAACAATGCATATTTAAGAAAGAAGATAGCTGAGAAACACACAAGAACTAGGGTTTCTTTTGACGGTTTTGAAGGTGTCTTCACTTTAAGTAAAGGGGCTTAAACCTTTTGTGGCAGTACAGTCTGCAGCACTCTTTCTCCTGAAGCAGCACTGAGAGGGGAAAACACTTTGAGAGGCTTTGGGAGAAGCAGCTTCAGTGTGACAGACAGACAGACAGACATTGTGCTCAGCTCTCCAGGTGTGGAGCTGAGCTTGGATGTGGCTTTACAGACGCCAAACAAATCTGTGGCATCTCAAAAGTACAAGCTGCCCAAAAACTAAATTTATTCAGTGAAGTCGCTGTAAATTGTGTTTTCAATTAACCCGAGGATCTAACTGGGTGAGGTCATTTTGATTTGAAGAGATGGAGCAGAGGGACGAGAACAGAGGCGACGTTTTCAATCCATTTCTTCCATCGTAACAGCGCAAGAAAAAATGTCCAAGCTTTGGTTGGGAAAAAAATAATAAACAGACTCAGGAGAATTAGTTAATAACATTGAATCAAAAAATTTGACACTTAGCTTGTTAAAAAAAAGTCATTGTTTCTACAGCTGTTTGGTTGCATTGCACCTTCACATTAACCTTGCCGTTTTTTGGCACTTTTAAGACTATTTGTGTCTGTAAACGTTGATTTAAATATTCAGTTCATATCATGTGTAGGCATTTGCTTGTTCATGTCTGTGTACAAAAAAGTGCGTGTGTGTCGTTTGAAAATGTACATGTTGTGTGCGTTAATACATTTCATGTCCATAAAGTGTGTATCTAAGCTATTCAAACACGTACAGTATATTCATTGATTCTCTACATTAGAATGTGTGTATGTGTGTGTGTATGTGTGTGTGTAGGTTTGTGTTGGTCACAGTTACCCACCGGTAGAAACTCCTCTGCATTGTGTTTCCTTCGCTCTCGGTTGTTCTCATTAGGCCGACGCGCGAGTCACAAAGGTCAGGCCAAACAACAGATTAATCGACAAACTTCTGACCTCAACAGCAGACAGATCACTGTACACTGTGTGCATTGAAATCACAGTCCTGCTTCCTCTTCAGAGCAAATGAAAGGATCCAGGGTCTCCAGTCAGACAGAGTTAAAGGTCAAAACTGGGTAGCTTTCAGTGAGACCTAAATGGTATCTCTTTAAATGAATGCTTCATTTTCACAGTGATTACGTCAAAGCAAGCGTCACTGTGGAGCTCACCTTTCTCTAGGGTTGTGCATTACGTAACACATGCCGCCTGATGGCAATGAGTATGTGATACAAAATAGTGAAGAATTTTAAAATTCTTCAAATATCAAAATTTTACAAAAAAATGCTTCTCTTTATGCACTACATCTCCTAACTTATTCGTTTGTTGGGATATTTTTATCTACATTTCTGGAAAAAAAACAACTCCCCATGTTGTTCATTTATTTATATGTCACAGTTTCAAACTGAATATTTAGCTAGTAGCTTATTAGCTAAACATTTAGTTAGCAAGGTAAACATTTAGTTTGAAAAAAAAATATCTTCCAGATAACTATTTAGCATGCTAACTAAATATTAAGTTAGATTTTAGTTTGCTAAAATCTATTTAGCTTGAAGCCAAATAGTTAGCTTGCTAACTAAATATTTAGCTTGGAGCTAAATAATTAGTTTGCTAACTAAATATTTACCTTGAAGCTAAATAATAGCTTGCTAACTAGATATTTAACTTGAAGCTAAGTATTGAGCCTGGTAACTAAATATTTAGCTTTGAGCTGAATAATTAGCTTACTAGCTAAATATTTAGTTTAGAGCTAAAACTCACCGCTATGTTGCCAGCTAAGTATTTAGCTTTACAGCTAAATATTTAGCTGGTCTGTAATGTCAGTTCCTAGGTGGCCTTCTGATTACATAAAAACAAAGAATATTATGCAAGGCTTAAAATATACAAAAGAGTACAAATAAATTGTTAATTTACCATTAGAAATACATTTAGTTAGAAAAAAAACATGATTACCTTTGTTCTTTGTTCTGATTTTGATCCTTGATATAACAATATGTAACAACGGATTCAGAGGGGGGCATGTTAAGAGGTTTAGCTCTTTAGCTGGAAGCAGGACTGTTCAACCATCTTCAACTTTATCACATGATCTCCAAACTGCATCAAGCTGCGTTCTCTGAGATGTCTTGATTGAAAAAAAAAAAAAAAATTAGAATTATATTCTTATTATACATGTTCACAACATAAATATAATATTTTGTCCAGTAAAATGCACAGAAGATAGACATTGTTATGGTATGGTCAAACGTGAAAAACCTTTAGCAAAATAATTTTTAACAGCAAAACTTCTGCCAAACTGTATCTACTGATATTTGCCACTAGTAAAAAGTGGCATGTTCTCTGCAGCAAAGGCTCTTGGGGTCCATTACTTTATTAATGTTAAACACAGAAGTGGCCTATAGGGCAATGGGGAGAGGAGTATTAACCAGTAAATGTGAGAGTATTTTTGATGTTTACAACATTGGAGTCCATGATGTCTACTGCAAAAATGTAAAGCATGGACTCAGAGATTTAATCAGAAAAAGCAGAAGAGACCTTGCAGCCATCCCCAGTAAGGCTGTGCAAGTTTTCAGGTTCTTTGATAGAAGACCACATTAAGGGCAAGGACAACTCTACAGGGAGGGAGTTCTGTTCTCACAATTTTCTGATTATTGATTTGTTATGTTTGAAGAAACCTGAGCCTAAAAAAGATTGCAAAACTTAAAAAGAGCAAAAACCCAAAACGTGCCGCGACGAATCCCCAAGGCAGCTAGTAAAACAGTTTAAGTAACAACTGAGAAGTTTTGTTTGAGATCGGTAGAAGCCATATATTCAATTACCAAAACACCAGAACTGTTTCTATTAAGACGCCTTTTGATCACAGTGACAATAATGTTAATATCGATTGAAAATTTCATTCAAGACAATTGTTTAAATGGTTCTCCGAAATCAAACACCCGATCTGATCATTTGTCAACGTACCGTTGGGTTTCACAGCTGTGAGCCGAGAGGATTTGACTAATTCCCCAAGAGACCAGCACAAGTCAAACGGTTTCAGCTGCTTCCTCTCCATGTTTACCTCTGGAGCCCAGACACCAACAGTAAATCCTTTAGATTGATTCATCACTGTGGTCAACTCAAGAGAGAAATTACACATTGGTAATCTGACTGGTACGACAGCTAACACACTGGTCAGTTTGGACTTCCGGGTTCTGGTCCTTTGGGGTTGAAGGCATTTGCCTTTGTTCTCAGAGAGTGGCATAAAAAGAAAACTTTGATATCCTGAAATATATTGAAGGGAACACAGGAGCATGGCTTGATCACCACAGGTAGACGTCAAATTAAGTTGCTTACTATTCCTTAAAAGGAATATGAACAAAACTGGATGCATATCATTTCTTTCAAGAGGTTTATATGACCTTTAATAGATAGTGGACTTGTTATTAGCAACTGATTGAATTCACTGAACTGTTGAGTAACTCTGATAATGTCATGTTACATCTAACAAAAACTCTAAGTGAATATGCTGCTCAGTTCTCTCCAGTCGTTCACATGCAGTCATTATTTTAAAAATGTTCCTACACTGGATAATCTAAGACTAACCGATTGGTCATCCCTTGCACCTAATGTAGAGAAAGCTCCCAGCAGAAAGTGAAGATAAGGCAAAACGAGTACATTTTGCTCTCTCAAAAGAAAAATGGAGACTGAGACTTTGAGCTCAAGGGAGTTTGCTGTATGCATTTATTGTTGTTCATTTTACTTTCAGATTAAATAGTATTGATCTGATGCTACAGCGATGATGAGGCTGTGATATTCTCTTTGCAGATGCTACCAGCTCTGTTGGGTCGGAACACAACGGAGGTTTAAAAAGCAAAGAAACACTTGAAAAACAAGCAATACAAGACCACAACTCATCATTTCTTGGAGTTAGAAATGGTGAGTCTTGCAGTTTTCGGAAGAACTATTCTGCTTAAAAAGAGAAGAAAAATAAAGTGTATTGAACAATTGCTTTACACATGATTATGTTCCTTTCTTCCAACAAATTAATTCTATATCTGCCAGCCTTTTGACTAACAGCAAACAAACAACAACAAAAAAGCAATGTTTTTGAATAGATTTAACTTGGCCAACAAGTGAATCTCATAATGTATCTCATTTTTTTTCTTGGTCAAACTCTTAACACTGACCAGACAAATCATTTCTATAACTTTCATAAAAAGCTCTTTGGGTTAATTTGGTACAAATGTAATCAGTGGACATTCTGTACTGACATGATACTCAACAATTCTGAGAAAAAGGAAACTAAGATTAAAAAACAAATATCCAGGAGGTTAAAAAATAGACACTAATTGTCTCCTTGGTAGTTGGCAAGCCTTGCTCCGTTTTCCCTCAACCAGCTATAGCAGCATCACATTTAATAATAATAATAAAAAAAACATAAAAAACACATACACAAGAAGATAGGCAAGTGTAATTAAAATCCTTTAAATCTCACCTCCTAAGGGCACTTTGGTCCATAGCAAGCTACCAGTTTTTGTTTTACCAGAACAGAGAACTGTCAAGCACAGGGAGATGTCAGCTTTATCGAGGCAGAGGCAAAAAAAAAATACCACATGGATCTTCAGCTCTTTTTCCAGCATCCACTGTGCTTTGGAAAGAGAATTATGATGAAATACAGCTGCAGCTAGAAACGCGCTGAACCTTGCCTCTCCTCTTTAGCACTGGGCTGTTCATAGGAAACCTCTAACCTGCTCTCAGTCTGCTTCTGTTCCGAAATGTGATTACTTGATTCTTTACTGCACGAGCTTGCACCTGCACTTCCAGCCCACCCCTCAAGTAATTTCGGCATGACTCAGCCTATTGAAATGTAAATGCTCCAACTCCAAAGTAGTGCCTGTAAATAGGCCAAAAAGGACTGGAAGTTTTCACAGGATTTGCTTCGCGACATCTAGATCTGCCAAATGAGCAAAACTCTTACTCATTCACAAGTACACTCACAGACCTTCCCAGCTACTGTAGGTTGTTATCTAATCTGTCTATCACAAAACCTTTTGCTCTCATACAGAAGCCTGAGATAAAGAATGACTCAGCCCCTACTTCCCTCTTCAACTAAAATGGGATTTCTCACATTAAAACCCACAACCTGTATGTACACACACCACTGAATATGCGTAGTTGGGTGTTTTACATCAATAAGCATGCTCAACAAACACTGTCCCTGACCTTCTGTTACACTGGCTAATTGCCAGGGAGAACAATAAGCCAGATTAGTATCACTTAATGTCTTCCCCAAAGACAGGTATTCTAATACAACAAATAATAAATCTTCAATTTAGTTTCTCATTACTGCTCTAAATGATGTTTTTATAGAAACCCAGGTGGAAGCAGTGCCGTGGAATTAATGTCCTTTGAATGGTTGTTTGATAGAAATAGAAAAAAACAGATGGACAGAGCTTAAGTTATAAATGCTGCTGTTTCTACTGAGATAGTTGAGCTACAGTGATGAGGTGTACCAGTGATGAGGTAGAAGACACTTGTCACCAAGTTAACTTTGCTCATCAGAATGTACTTAGCATTTCTGCGAAGCCTGCAAGGACCAAAGTGCCCAGTATGAGGCCGTCCGGGGAACAGACCACTCAGGGTTGTGGTGACAAATGTCATCCTCTGGAACCATTTAAAATGTCAATGAACTGTCACCAAAAACATGTTCCAAACTCATCTTGAGATTAGTCAACTCTGGATCTGCCAGATGAATGACCCAAGTCACTCTGCAGAAAGATTCTCATCCTACCTCTGTATTAGTCCGCTGTTGGTGTTCAGCTTAAAATCTCCCACGTAGCATTTGATTCTTTCTCCCCCACCAAACTCACAGCTTTTGCTGGGCAGAAACGCCCTTCCAATAATCCAAAATATCATGAAGATCCTCATCCTTGGCAAACTGCACCTTCTTACGCAATGCGTGGCCCGCGGCTATGTAGGAGGCTTCCTCGCGTGGGTTTTTCTTGTACGGTCGAAATCTCTCCCAGATGCGTAGCGTGCTCTCTGATGAGTACTCCGGACTGGAAGAGTACCCGGAGTTGTAGTTATGGTGACGAGCAGGAGAGAGCTGGGAGTAGGTGGCTGTGGCCTCCCTTTTGGTGCGTCCCAGTGGCTTGAGGAATGAAGCTTTTTGGGCTGGTAAGGGAGATTCGTTGCTATCCTCGTAGTAGAGCGCAGGAAAGGAGTGTCGGTGCTCTGAGCTGTGGTAGTCTGGCTGAACCTCTAAGTGATGCTGCTGCTGTCCAGGCCCAACAACCCCACATCCACTTCCATTCCCATTATTACATCCCATTCCGCCTCCATTTAAACTCACCCCACCACCATTTAGGTTCCCCTTGCCATTTCCACCACAGCCTCCTACACCACCATGTCCCCCGCTTCCACCCATCCCACCACAAACGGCAGGACTCCCCTTCTCTGTTGGATACTTGGGTGGATCACTCCGCTGCTCCGGTATATCCACACTGTACACCCTTGCATTCTTGACGGATACTGCAGCAGGAGTACCACAACGATTCTTGACTGCAGAGGTGTCGGCACTCTGCTGCCTCTGAAGGGGCCGTACCGCATTAGCTGGGGGTGGGTCACGGTAAGGTGGGGAAAGGAACCCACCTCCACTGATGCCAGGTCGCTCTGACAGGGGCATGACCAGGGGCACCGGGGCCATAGAAGGGGGATGAGGCTGCTGATGTAGCTGTGGGTGAGACTGAGGATGGGACTGAGGTTGCGGCTGAGGATGAGGCTGAGACTTTGGATGCACCTTCGGAGAAGAGGCCATGATCTGATCTCCAGAGGAGGCAGTGGAGAGTGGCAGGAGATTGCGGGAAAGAGGTGCCATGCAAGGTGGCTGGGAGGAGGACAGAGAGTTACCGTCGTCAGCTGTCGACACAATATTGGCAGAGGCGTCCAGCTTGAGGGCGTCGATGCAGTTGTTTATGATCTGGTTCACTTTGTCCACCTCCTTAGCAATGGTGGAAATCTCCGATGCAGAGCCACGACCATCATCATCCGAGTCTTCCCCAGCCTCTGTCCCATTTTCAGCCACACCGCGCATATCAACAACTACTTCACCTCCTACTCCTCCAGCAACCAGTACTCCATCTCTGCTCTCTCCGACCATTCCCGTTGTCCTCACATCCATGTAATTGCTCTTGCTGCCCATTGCCTCGGAGAAGGCAGAGGCCATTTTTTCTACCTGGGGCAAGGTGGAGAGGCGGGAAGAGCTTGTGTTTGCTGATCCATGGAGCATCCCGGTGCTGGAAGAGGCAGATGGTGGAAGCTTTCCTCCCGCTCCTCCTGAATGGTGGTGATGAGTCTGCTCCTGAAGACGCTGAATGGCCCCTGGGTCATTGGCCACTGCTGCAGCTGCCTCTGGACCATACCTAAGGAAGCAAATATTGACATTAAAAAAAGGCATTATTTGTGATAAAATAGAATGACATAAACTTTGTCTCACTTTTGATTCAAGCAGGGAGAAATCACGTGTTGTAGTATGACATAAAATCTTAAAGATAATGGAGTAAAACGTCTTCTAAAGTCACCCATTACTTCAATTACAAATTAAACTGCTACAATATCTAAGAATAGAAAAAAAGCAAAGCGCCCTCTTAAGATTAAAATTAACTGTGTTAAAACAATCCTCCCACCTCATCTCCAGAATTGTTTTCTTTACACTTATAGCCTTCTCCTTCTCTTCTTGGATGCGTCGCCGCCTGAGGCAGTAGTAGACAAATCCGAGCACAATCACCATACCAAACAGACATCCCAGGATTGTCATAATGTAGTGGGTAGTTGTGGATGGATTAGAACGGAGGTCCTCCGGGCCCACAGCCCGCGTTGTGAAAGACAGGCAAGTATGGTTGTATCGTTGAGTTTTACTTCCGGACGCCACACAGTAGGTGTAGTTGGTGTGTGGTTTCAGCTTATCTATGGGAATCTTCTCCTTCTTCTTTGTAAGGGACATAATTTCTGTTGCAAAGGTATCATTATACTGGGAGAGGATGTACATCTTAGTGTACGGTTTTGGAATCTGCACAAGAAGAGATGCCGTGTAGAGGGAGACCGACTCAAGCTTAATGGAAATCTGAGGAACGTAGTTGGGATCGGCAGTAGCTGTGGTTGGCTGAGGGTATAGACCTGGGTCAGAATTGTCTAAACCCATCCCTGAGCCATCTGAATCTGGCATCTGGGAGGTCATCCCTGGAATAATCACACCGTCCCGACAGGCAGACAGGAGAATGTTCCGAGCATTCCTTCCCTGCCCAGGCGCTTGGCCCAGGAGGGGATACCCTGTCAGTTCTGGTGGAGTTTCACATTGGAGCCGGTCGTAAGTGTGGGTGACATTGTTGAACTCCTCTAGCCAAGTCAGAAAACTGTAGAGGTCGCACCCACAATGGAACGGGTTCGCTGCTAGTTCACAGACCATTAGCCTGTTGAGGGAAGTGAAGGTAGAGGGGTCAAGGCGGGCCAATTTATTTGAAGATAAATCCAGGCTGCTGAGGTTGGGGCACTCCCAGAAGGCATTGGTGGCAATGACCTCAATGAGGTTGTGTTGTAAAAAGAGGCACTGCATTCGGCCCAGGCCTCTCAACATTCCTTCAGTCAGATTGGTCAGTTTGTTGTAGCCCAGTTGTAGAACCTGACAAGGAAAGACAGAGTAGGTACTTCAAACATTTTAGAAAAGTGCAACCAAAATAATTTCCATTGTATTTATTTAATTTTGTTAACAGCATCTACACATATTACATTTATTAAAAAATATGTGAAATAGTGCAATATACTATATCACATAGTGCATGTGTGGTGTAGTGTATCACAGTTAACATGTGAGTCAACTTGGGGCAAGGCACTTAACCCCAAGTATGAATGTGAGAATGTGGCTCTAGTGTAAAGCGTTTTGACTGACTGGAAAAGCACTGTATAAGTTCAGTCCATATTCTGCAAGTTTACCAACTATTGTAACTATTGTAATGATGTATGAGCCCCAATTCAAGCTGGAGACTTTGTATCACCACAAACAGCCGAAGAGAAAACGTTGCAAAAATGATAATAAAGAAATATTATGCACTGTAATATTTCTTTATTATTTAAAAATATCTTTAATAGTAACTTAAAGACTGTGTATCGCTTTAGATATGTAAGTTCCAACAGAATGCCCTAGCTCTACCTTCTTTTCCCAAGCATGTGAATGAACGGTGATCACAAAAGAAGGCCAATTTATAAACGAAGAGTGCTATTGCATCTCTTTTCCAGTGTTTACCACTAACAAGCATAGAAATGTAACATTGATAAGCAAAACCTTTGCTTTCTGCCTGTAGGTTTCTAGTTTCAACTGTTTGACAAGCACTGTGAAAGTAAAGTGACGCAAACAATCACAAAAAAAACAGAGTTCTGTCTATGATTACCGACCTGAAGGTTTGCCTGTCCAGCGAAGGCCCCATCCTCAATGTAGCTGATCTCATTCTTAGTTAGATTGAGATCAGTTAGGTTTGTGAAGCGGTACATGGAGGTAAAGAGCACGGCCTTGAGTTTGTTCTCATTCAGCCTCAGGTCATGAACCTGAAGGGGACAAAAAAGAAGAAGTTTTTAAGATATGTCCTGCAGTGACAGATAAACATCCTATACCAATAGTAAAGCAAAGTTCTTTTTGCAGGTAAGCAGGCATTTTATTTCAACACAACTCGAAAGTAGAAGTATTGCTGTTTGCATGCACTTATTTTCCTCTTACATACTTAGTTGAGTTATTGTTATAATGAAAGTGAAAAGAAGTTGCATGTAGTTCCAATGAGGTGACTTATTGAAGCTGCCTTATAAAAGGTTTAGCATTTTTGTTTTGTGGAAAATGCTATCAGTTTTTGCCAGATGATGTATTCTGCTTCTTTAATCGCTGAGTACATGAATAGAAAAGAATCAATGCGTAAGCCATGGCTTTGTTCTGCTGAATAGAAGCAGAACAGAGCAGAACTATTTTTGGACCAAAAGAGTAACGATCAAAAGTCAGCAAATGTCTTCAGCTATTACAGCTAGAGATGACTGACCAGGCAGGCGCAGAGTCTGGGAGTAGCAACAGACTCAGACCTGAACCTTCGGAGTCACATAGAGACAGTTACAAAGTCGGCCTTCTATCACCTGAAGAACATTCCAGAATTAAAGGACTAATGTCCCAGCGAGATCTAGGGAAACTCATCTGTCTTCAGTTGAACTGATAACTTCAACAGTTTCTTCAAAATCAGACAACTCCAGAACGCTGCTGCTGCTGTTCTCACTAAGACCAGGAGCACATCACTCCAGGTCTAAAGTCACTACACTGGATCCCTGTAGTTCAGAGAACAAACTTTAAAATAATGTTGTTAGTTTAGACAACACTGAGTGGCTAAGCACCAAAACACATTAAAGATATATTGTATCAACTTTCCAGACCTCTCAGGCCTTCTGATTCTAGTCTGCTCCGCATCCCCAGAACCAGAACCAAACATGGAGAAGCAGCATTAAGTTTTCCTCTAATCCTGAAAACTTCTAGAAAACTGCTGAAACACAGAGTTCCTCTGAATCACAGCTAAAAAACAAATTTGTTTAGAGTGTCTTTTGATGAGTAACAGCTGGAACATCACAAATTGTAATCTGTTTCTCATTGTCTCATCACTTTCCTCTGTTTTGCCACTGCAATGTGATATTTTTCTCCTTTGTTTTTTATTTCCTTTTTAATCATGTGAAGCACTTTGAATCGCCCTGTTGCTGAAATGTGCTATGCTACTGCAGTTGCCTATTGCCTCACCTTGCCTGCCTTCAAAAGCTTTTTTTTTTTTTATTTACAGTGATTTAATAATTTTGTGAATTAGTAACTTTGCAAATTTTCATAACTTGACAGCTTATTATTTAACAGAAAAGAGGAAGGTGAGACAATTGCACAATGAATAAAATGTGCTGGTCCTAATTCACTAATCTTCAAAAAGCATAACGACTTTATAAAAGTGTCTATTTTTTGAACAGGAACATTTAGAGATGTTTCATCAGAATTTCAGAAGAAAATGTTAGAAAAATCTGTGTTTGGGGGGGAAGGTGTTCTACAGTTCATAGACATTTATTTAGGTCAAAATAATTTGGAATATAATGGAATATTCACAAGAAAAGAAAACAGCCCCTGCTGAATAATTCTCTACATTCACTGACACAATCATTTGATATGAAGCCTCATGACACAGGGATCCTCAGCACAGTGGAAACGCAAAGACTGAATCGTTCAAAAGAAACAATTAAGATGCTGTAATGGACCAGTCAAAGTCTAGACCAGGGGCTTCTAAACCAAAGGTCAAAATCGAATTTCTAGATAAGGTCAGATTATTATTATATTGGACTACAGCTGACGAGCAAAAGAAATTACCCTTTATAAGAGCTGAGCTTACGGGTTCTTGTATATCTATCTATATATATTAAAAATATAGAGCATGTTCCAATTTCATTTTCCTGCCCTTCATCTAAAGCACACCTTACTTCTCCATTCCTTTATAAAGGGCTCCTTTTCTACACATCTGTATCTTGATTCACTGAGAATTTTTCATCTCACCAAATCTCAATTTATTCAACTTTTTAGTCTATTTTGTTACAGATCAGCATTTTTAGCTGCTTGTTAAATGGCACACGGGCTGCCATGTTTTATGTCCAAACATGCATTTAAGCATAAAGTCATCAAGTTGTCAAATGAAATCAACAGAATGTTAAAACAACAGAGTGAGAAAAAGCAGCATTATCAGCAGCTTTCTGTGTGTCAGGGAGGAACGTTGCTCATTCTGGGGGGAAGGAGTTCACCGATAACCTGGAACTGACCGTGCTGTTGATGTGCTGGGGGATGGTCTCGTACGGAGGCTGGTTCTGACTGCAGATAGCCAGCCAAACGTAACCTTTGTCCCCCTCTATCAACCAGCAGTCCCCTGTCACCGCAGCAGGCAGGCGCAGGAGCAGCAGTGCAGGAAGGAGGATGGGAAGGAGCAGGGAGGGAGACGGGGAGGACGAACGCTGTCTGGCGGCCATGGTTTGAATTCAGAGTGTTTGATGTCGCCTCCGTTGAAAGGAGAAAAAAAAAAACAGAAAAGAAAAGGAGCTGATGGGGAAGGGTGAGGAACGGTGAAGCGGGGGGAGGAAAGGTAGAGAGCAGCCGTTCAAATTCAAAACTGGGAGCGGTCGAGGTCGGGGCGAGGAGCGCGGAGGAAGATCGGAAAGGAACGGGATGAGGTCTCGTTGGCGATTAAAGCAGGAGGTGGAGCATGGCAGTCAGGCCCGTTTCCGTTTTAGGTGTTCCATGTCAGCGGGTTTGGCAGGACGTCACCCCAGCAGCAGCAGCTCATGGCGCTCGACGACGGCGGTTTTAATTGAATGGATCAGGCGGGAGTCCGTCTCCTAGAAAGGTTCTGGGTCTACAAAAACAGAGACGGACAAAAACAAAAAAAATGGAGAGAATCTATTATTGATTGTAACGTTTATATTAGCAGTTTGTTGTGATCTCAGCTGAACCACTTTGCGACTCTACAGCCGTAATGAATTCAGAAACTTTAGATGCATTTTTAATATTAATAAAGCTCAGAAGTGTTCTGACTTTTGCAATGTAATTAGACGTTAATTGCTCTGTAATTACTCGTTTGTTGATCTCATTAGTGAAGAAGTTTCAAATCTTCACTTACATTTGTTAGTATACGAAGCAGCAACAAACACTCTGATATTATAATCAGTTCTGTCGTCATTTACAAGATTTGCCATTTTGAAATTCTCTCACTACTGGATAGATGAACAACATGAAACCATGTGAGGGGAATCAGTGAGATGGGTTAAGTTGAAGACAGAAGGGCTGCTGTAATTTGCATGTTTGACAGGAGACCAGCTGACATTTAGCTATTTACCTTTCCTCAGGGATTAACCGTGGATTAGCGTCTAATCCAGCGTAAAATATTATGTATCTCATCACGGCAGCATCCAGTCTTTTAATTTGTTACCAAAGTTTTGAATCCCTCCCAGGAAAAAAAAAAGTCTCAAGAAGACATGAATGAAAAGGACTTTATAGTAAATGTAAGAAAAAAAATTACTCCATCAATTTAGGGAATTTTAAACTATTTTTCATCATTAGATTTTTTTTTACTCTCACAGAATAAAAAAAGAGATGGAAACCCAAAAACACACAATGTGTGATTTGGAAGCACATGATGATTATAGATCATATTTGGGTGGATCAAAAGAATCTTAACATCTGACTTCTCATGTGTCACAGCGAGCCAGTAGCTGTCATGCTAATTAAAATGTAATCAGATGTTGAAGCTACGCTGTAAAACCCCCCCAAAAAAACCAAACCCTGGCATCTCTGAAAAATAGAGAGAGTCCTCACCTGCAAGGTGGAGGATTGAACGTGGAAATTTCTCTGATTCGTGCCTGTGGTACGGTCAGCGGATGGAAAAGTTAGCTACGTAAGAATTTATTCGCCGCCCTTTAATCTTCAATCTTTTTCGGAAAAGCCAAAATACACCTCAAGTGAAATTGAAAACTTTTTTCTTCTCACAAAATTGAAGTTTTTGCCATTTCTATCAACTGTTTCTAAGGTGATACAGATCAAAATTACTTTTGTTTTCCTTCTGGTAACTATTACACCTCAATGTAGACCTGCTCTGGGTCAGCGTCTTACAAACACTACAGTTTGTATTTCCACATTTACTTAATGAGTTAAGCTTTACATGACTTTTAGAGGAGTTAACTCACATCTGTTGAAAACAAGGATGTTAATTGAATCATAGATGTTTCAAACCGTTTAGGTGGCAGTGCTAAATGATGGAGCGGTTCTGGTTCTGTAATCTCATTCTGATAAATTAGCCTCCAGTGTTCTTTCCTGCAGCTGTGCTATGCAGTAGCTAACATGTGGCCTCTAATAAAAACAGCCCTCTGTCCTGTGTCTTCAGCTCTCAGGCTGACTGATTTTACTGCTTAGAAGCAGCACATGGAGAAGAGTGTTGACAATAATTGTTAACTTGAAAGTTTAACATTTATTCTCTTTTTTTTTTTGTCTGAATTATGTTGACTCGGGTTGAACTCGAGCGAAAGCCGCACATCTCAGAATTGCTAAACCGTCTCCCCCACCTCCCAATTATGCACTACTTTGCGCTGGTCTATTAAATAAAATCCTAATAAAACAAAATGAAGCATGCGGTTGCAATGAGATAAAATGCAAAAACGTTTAAGGCGCAGGAATTATTATGATTTTTTTGTTTTTTAATGGTTTTTATGAAAACTTCCAAATCAGATGAGATTTTAAAGAGCGTAAAAACAGGCACGGTGTGTTTCTACGCTCTCCTTTTGGGAGTTCATTTTCACAGCACATCCAATGCAAACCGACTGCTGGCCTGACATGGTGTTTACTGCGCTCTGCAGACATGAAAGACGAGTCAGTCATGATTCACTTGAAAGCCAGCTGTTTACTGCGCAGTCCAGTCACAAATGCTTAGATCAGCATCGTTTTTTTTTTCTTCCTCCTTATGATGCCGTAATAATCCTGACCGCGCCGTTCCCGTCTTATCCCATCATCTGGGTCAGCCCGCTGTCACTCACTGCAGTCGTCTGCTGCTGTATTTCATTTTATCTGACAGCCTGCCTCCTTATTCCTTCCCTTCTCCATCCGTCTCTTCCTCCTATCTGTATTTTTCTCAGCCCGCTTATCTCGCTCGCCTTTCAATTCGAAGCACAAATGAATATGCTTCATCACCAAAAACACACCGCTGACGGCTTTTTGTGTTCTCCGGCGCCGCCACCGCGCCGCTCTCATGTAATTCACGCCGCCAGTTCTATTTTTCTAAGGAATCCAAAAAAAGAGAGACCGTCCTATTTCTTTTTTTCTTCTAATTCTTTTACCCTTTGGTATTGTCAACTTTCATAGCTTAAAATTTAAGGAGATTATCACACCTGACAAAAAAAAAAAAACAGTGACCATGTCAGGTCACCTAGCAAATGGAATCCACCAAACTATAACTATTGGCTGGTATCATTTGTGACAGGCTAATGTGGGATTTCCCAGAAGGGGTCAGCTGACGGTGTGACGGTTGTCTGGGTTCGCTCCATGTGTTCCAGCCTCTTTCTGCTCTCTAAAAGCTCACATTTTACACTGATTATTGGTTCCAGAGAGGCTCTCTGGGTAAACGAGGACATGAGTGGGAGCCGTTGTGCGGTCTACAGTAGGAATCTAACTGGGTGAGGTTTTAAAATCTAAAATACAAAGGAAACAAATGAAAACACACACGGTCTTCTTTAGTCACTCTCAATACATGCAATGTTTGGGCATTACATTAATTGGAGCAGTGTGCTATTGTCCCTTTTCATAAAAATGATTCCCGATTTATGGTTTTCCACAACATTTTCCCTGATATGCTCACTGATCCTGTCTAACAAACTGCTGAGACCTTCACAGAGCAGTTCTGTGCATACTGAAATTAAATTATACACAGGTGGACTCTGCTGACTAGCTAGGTGACTTGTGAAGGCAAATGGTTCAGTGCACTGGATTTAAAAAAATGGGGCTGAATACAAATGTATGCCTCACTACTCAGTTTCTATTTGTAACAGGGAAGCATTATGTATGTTCCAGGCATGTAGTAGCATTTTATAGCACTATCAAGTAACCAGGTTACCTTCAGTTGTTATAAACATGTTGTATATATCAGCCTGCATTTAAGTAAAAAGTCAGGACTTTGTAATTTAAGACTTTAAAAACTCCTGCTCTCTCTGAAACTCCGCCTTCAGGAAGTCATCACAACTTGGCTCCTCAATTAACGCTTTAACAACATTTTTACCAGCTTTGCATTGAGAAGTGACTCCTATAATGAGCTCAGGAGATGTTCAGCTCCACCAGGTGTTTGCTAATTGCTGCTGGCTAGTCTGAAGGAACCAAGTGGGGGAGGGGGTCTCTGTGAGGCAGTTCCAAGGAGGAGCTGCACCTGGAAGGCGGGGCTAGGTCCGCCAAGGCGTTTTGCACAGCTGAATGGTTGCCATGGAGATTAAAAAATTTCTCAAACATGCATGAAAGAATTGATGCAACACAGATGGATTCTTTCGTTTCACATTCCCTCTTGAAATTTCAACTCAACCTCAAATAAGATTTTGTTTTGATTATATATATTATATATTACTCTCCAAATATGTTTTGTACAGAGATGTATTGTTTCTGTGTATCATGTTAATACATTACTAAGGTATTTTGCAGACACCCAAACGTGAAACTTTAGGTGTTTTTGTAGCGTTTACCTAAAGATAAGCAGTTTGACGATATATCAAAACATAAAAACATATATGTTAAAGTTTATATTAAATGTATTGAAGTTTGTGGTTATAACGCGAGAAAATATGAGAGAAAATAAAATCAATGGGTGTCAATACATTTGCAAGGCAGTGCAAAAATATTAGCTGAGGAACTGTTCACTACTTTATTTCTGATTTACAGAAAACAGTAGAAAAAAGAGACTTAATTAAGTCTCGAGGAAAAATGTAACATATAAACTTAAACTTAAGCTCCAGTGGAATAGCTGTGCTTTGAATATTAATTGTATTTTCTGGACTGCACATGAGAATCAGGGGAGAACAGAGTCAACTTCTTGGCACTTGGAAGTTGAATGTCTGTTTCACAGACAATCACTTTGGTGGATTAGTTTACAAAAATAAGCAAAGATTAAAACTGCATATGGGACCAGAAAGGCCAAGTCAACATGGCATTTCAGGAAAACATTTTTTGTTTTTTAAAGTATTACAAGAGATCCAGCACACATAAGATTAGAGTAACACGGTAGCAGGCAGAACAGGAAACAAACAGTTGAGAGTGACACACTGCTATTTTTCTTTTTTTTTTATCACAACTTGCTCAGTGAAGCAGTCAAGTGCTCACATAGTGATTCAGAAATCAAATGCTCATCCAATCTTCAAGTCAGACAGGCATAACAGCCGCTATATTTTTGTCAGCCAGCCAAATCAAAGCGTTCCGCCGATCCGACGGCGAATGAGTCAAATACCAAACCTCACATCAAGCCAACATGTCCAACCAACACTCAGCCGGCAATCCAGTCACTTATCCCTGCCAGGTGAAATGCGGAGAGAAATGCAGTGGAAGAAGCAAAACTCCTGCCTGCCCACGTTCTCTTTTTTTTCAGTTTACATAAAGCTGGTGGACATTTAGTTCAAAACCAACATAATTTCTGCCTTTTTGTTGTTGTTTTACTGTTGCTCCGTTTGGTTTTCAGCGTCTCTGTAGGTTTCTTACATTTTCCAGTAACAGATATCCAGGCCTCATTCTTGTAACTGCAGGGACCTCCCTCCTTTAGTCTGCTGTTGTTGTTCTGACCTCTGCTCACTTTAGTTTAGGGTGTGTGTGTGGGGGGTGGGGAGGGTGGTGCATGCGGGTGTGTGTGTGTGTGTAACATTTGTTGCTGTCTAACACACACTCTCCCACAGGCACAGCTGACCAGAGGAAGCTCTCAGGTTGTGTGTGTATGCAGCAGCTTGCAGCGCTGTGTGAATGCTAGCTGTTGCACGCTGTGAAGAAAGTGCTACATCAGTGGGTTGTTATTTGGATTTTATGTAATATTCCAGGAAACCTGAGGTTTCTTAAATCAGTCACTATAGTGCAGTGGTCCCCAACCCCCGGTACCGCTTGGTACCAGGCCGCGCAAGAAATAATTAAATATTACCGTTTTATGTATTATTTCAGTATGGAAGATCTTTTATTTTGAAAATCCTTTACCGGACTCTCTGGGTTACTTGCGCGCCAACACTGAGCCCATAAGCAGCAAAATGAGTAAGTAAGAAACAGATCAGATGTCTTTGGAAAGTTTCTTTGCAAAGGGGAAAAGGCCCAGAGAAGAGACAGGAGAATGGATTTATCCCGGACCGGTAGGTGAGTCCCACATTACAAGCCGCTCTGCGTAACATGCAGCGACCGGCTGCTAATGAGGTGCACTTGATTTGGAGGTGACTGTTTTTTCATAGTTAACATTTTTAACTGAATAAACATAATAAACATATATAATAATGACCTTTACATATAATAATAAACATTTCCACATATCATCTCCGATATCCATCGGACTTTCAGTGGCGCGATATGTCAGCTGTTTGGGATTCCCCTCTGTTCTTACGTCACCGCGCTTTCTGATTGGCTACCTGTCACATTCAACAGGTTGTATTCTCATTCCCAATCAGGGAAAAACCCCACAGGCTGTGATAAAAGGGCCAAGACAACCTGAATCGGGCATATTCAGGCTTTAACGGGAACACCAACATGCAGAAGCCTTATCTGACGGTGCAACCCCCCCAGTGGGGACCACTGCTATAGAGGAATTGAATATCATCATAACTCATATTATCCAAGGTTTTTCAAAGAGTAGTTGTGGATGGTGATGCTGTGGGCAGGAAAGATCTCAAAGTAGTGGTCAGTATACCAGCGAACTGAAGAAACCTCTGACTGAAGACTGTTTCTGTGTCCGTCTCATAACTGTCATCTCATGCTACCAGCCCAATATCCAGGCTGTCGAGCCGATATTCTACAATTCTCCTGGATGACCCAGTCAGACGTTAGCAGCTCTGCTAATCCGCCTACTTTGCTTTTTCTGTTCCTCTTTAAATCTGGGTGTATGTTTAGAAAGATGAGCAGAGAGATGTTGGAGTTGGGGAGATGATCCTTGCCCGTTATGATCGATGAATAAAATGGTTTAAACTTTCTCTCCTTTCTATGCATCCATTCAGTTTCTGCTTCAGCTCCTCTAGGTGTTTGGGGTCAGAGTACAAAGATTACTTGAGCTTTCAGGATGCAATTTATCTGCTCCTAAATGTCATCCCCATGAGAACCTGTGTAAAAAATAAACAAATAAATAAAATTAACACCTTGCTGCTATGTTTCTGGTGTGTGGTATTTGGTATTTAGGGCCTGAATGAGCCCCCAGTTCTTACTACCTAAAACGGAAGCAAAAACATCCCCCAAAAAATTGTTTGAGCCAAAATTATTCATCATCTACTGATGAAGTAAGTTTAATGAAAAACAACTTTGTGACCTGGTGGAGTAAATCTGCAGAAGAAAACAAATTAAACACTGATACAAATAATTCACTAGTTAAGTTAAATACTGATGAGTGACAACATTGTCACAATTTAATAAATTACTCCTTAAGTAATTATTACGAAGCATCAGAATAAATGTACTATATAACTACACACAAACAAACCTATTTAAGCATAAGGTTGAATAATTCTTTTTGTACACAATTAAATATTTCAATGTTAAATTCATTCATAAAAAAATGAAATCAGTTGTTTTAGTTTCCTGTGTAAAATGTATTTAAAGAATAACTTCAGTGAATAATTGTGGAATAATTGCGTCTCATTGGTTAGTCTGTGGAGCAAGTAACTGCGGACCAATCAGATTGCTGCAGCACATCAATATAAAACAAATATAGAGTTGAATGGCTTCAATAATTACTCATCTAATATATCCCAATTCATATTATTATTACTTTGAGTATTATTATTACTAAACTCTTACTTATATTTTTGATTCCACAGTCATGTTTTGTTTTTCTTAGTGTCAGGACTCATGTTTCAGAAATGGAGTTTACTGTATGAAAAACAATCATGTAATTATTTTTATTTGAAAAATTTTATTTTTTGAATGTGAGGTAAAATTCATTCATTCACATTCATCCAGTTTTCCCTGTCCCTTTTCCACCGGCTCTACTTCAACTACTCGGCTCGGCTCGGCTCTATTTCGGAGTGACCGCGTTTCCACAGGCCCAACTTGGCTCTGCAGCAGGGTGCCGCCTCCTGGTGGCGGAGGGGTGTAGCGCCCCACCACCATGCGTCATGTGCTGTGCTTCGTTACATGTGACCCAGAAGTCGCGTTAAGGGAATATTTTCCGTATTTGACCTTTTTTTTTTTTTAAACGACAGGAAAATTTAAAGCCCGTCGGTCATTTGACACGTTATAATTAACACCCTCATGCGACGACATGATAAACTTTACACAAAGAGTTCATCGCAGAGGCAACTAAAATCAATCAATAAAAGAATCCTTTCTGAATATCATCTCATGGACACTTAACTAAATGCGTCTTTCTGACCGGGAGCTGGCGGCGTGTTGAAGAGTTATGGACCGGACGCTTTGGAGCGTCTGGTTAGGAAGCCCATTCAA
Organism: Poecilia reticulata; assembly: GCF_904066995.2. Lineage (NCBI taxonomy): Eukaryota > Metazoa > Chordata > Actinopteri > Cyprinodontiformes > Poeciliidae > Poecilia > Poecilia reticulata. Next base: position 6,296,294 of record NC_088830.1, on the reverse strand, counting down.
AAACTTTGGTAGAAATAGCGCGTTTAATTTCAGGCTCCATTATATACAGAACAGAGAAAACAAGAGAGAATGCAATGTTGAATCCATTTATAGTCTAAACAGAGGAGCCGGCAGTTTATCTTGAGGAAATAAATAAAGGTGCACAAGTTAATTTGATCGTAACATGCGCAGTGCGCTGCGGCTGCACAACCAACGCGGACGCGGCTCTGCAGCTGCAAAGAATTAAACTTTACTCACCCTGTTGTTTTAACAAATGGAGCTGAAGACGTGACCCTCCCGTACCCAGAAGGAGAGCGGCGCGGCAGACATAACATCTGTCTGTTTCGGGGAAGTGAAACCACGCAACAAAAGAAAAAAAAAACTCGCACAGAGTAAAAAAGAAAAGTTAAATGGATCGGTTTGGATCAGACAGATCCAACTGCCCGATGAACCAGCGCAGATTTCTCTGCAGATGCGAACCAGGAGGAATTTGTGAATCTGTGTGTTCAGACCCCAGCAGGTGAAGTGCTGGTAATTTAAGTGTAGTCGTTTAATTTAATTTATTATAAGTTATTGGGGCCACAGTCAGTGGTTTTTGTCACTACGGAGAAAAAGTTACATGTATTTATTTGCTTTATGTGTGATGGGCTCTGGATTCACGGTTCAACTGGGTGAATATTAACTAAACCGCATAAAAATGCGGCTAAATAGCCGATGTTAATATGATTATAATTTGACGGGTAAAAATAGAACATGACCGATTATTTAAAATCCTGTCGGTCAAAAATGACGGAGAACAAAAAAGTCTAGCGCGACCTTATATCCCCGGGCCGCAGCAAATTTCCAAGTCGTGACCGGTCTTACTTATTAGTTGTCACAACTGATAAGTGACGACAAAAAATTAAAGGTGTATTTTTATTTTCACGGAGCAGGTAGACTATTTGATCTTTATAGAAAAGTACCGGTCTTGACATTATGTCACACAGTTTGTGTAGGCTTTGTAAGTTTTCTTTTTTTTAGCTAATAGTTACTCAGTATACTTAAAGTGCCAATACATATGTTTTCTCAAAAATTTGCACAAAATTTTAACAAAAAAACTTTTAACGCCAGCATTATTCTTAGTCTACTCCTTGGAGACAAATTACTTTAGTTCATTAATATTCTTAAAGCTGGGGAATTAAACTTTTATAATTATTATTATTTTTTTTTTTTGTTTTACATATTTGTTAAAACTCTCACTACGTCACAACGGTACACTATGGAACAAAAATACCTTCTTTCTGTATTAAATACAGAAATACACCACACAGTCAGGAACAACCAATCAGAGCCAGGAGGCGGGTCTTGGTGTTTTCAATCAGGCTTATGTACAGGCTGCTCACACCCTCCATACTCTATTGCAGGGGTGGGCAACTCCAGGCTGGTCTCCTACAACTTTTAGATGCATCTCAACTTCAACACACCTGAGTCAAATAATGAGGTCGTTAGCAGGACTCTGGAGAACCTGACTGCATTTAGGAGGTGATTCAGCTGTTGGATTCAAGCGTGTTGGACCAGAGAGACATCTAAGAGTTGCAGGACACTGGCCCTCGAGGACCAGGATTGCCCACCCCTGCTCTATTGCTTCTTCCTGACAACATGAATGCTCAGGCTAGTTTGCATATCCACCAATGACAGCTTTCCTGGAACGTCAAGTTGTTTCTCCGCCATTAGCACATTAAGCAGCGTGCACACAAATGTGATTGACAGCACTAAGACTGGTCTGGTCCACACAAAGGTAAAGTTTTATTGCAAAAAATTGTCTTCACATTTCACTGTTTTGAGAAGGTTTGAGAGTCGGTGCAACCTGTTCCAAGAACTCTCATCAGCCAGACCGCCACAATCTTAAATATGTTTATTTACTTTTTTAGGTTCTGATTCTAAGATTTGGTCCTAAATTATTCAAACAATATTGAGTAGAAATCTGTAAGACACAACATTCCTCTTAAATAGTATATTTTCTTTAAGTTCATATTTCCTCAAACTAAATCAGAAAATTACATTTTCCGAATAAGTTATTTTGTTCATGTCCACTGATATAAAAACTGTGAATTCATTCCTTAATTTAATATTCAAGGTTAATTAAACTGCATTCGTTGCAGCTCAAACAGCAGCCAGGAATCAGCATTCATCAGGACTGAATTTCATTCAAAGAATTTCTCCCCCTTTTTGATCCGAACCCTTTGATGGAATATTAAACATCGCCGGCTCCTGAATAAAGTTTCATTTGGCTCGCCGACTTCTCAAACTTCACCTCCCGGCTTTTGAGCAGCACCGCCGTGTTCTACGTCTCCCCAAGAGAAACTTTTCTGTTGCAAGTAAGAAGAGACCAATAAAAGATTTAATGCAGCCAGATGTGGGTCAGTGTATCGGAGCTGGGATCACACAGGACCTGCTCACATCACATTGGAGGCAGCCTGCACTGATGTAAACCCATTTTCTCAGTCTTAGTTACAGACATTGATGTTATGGACTCTGACTAACAACAACCCAAGAGTCTGTTGGGTTGCGTCGGATCTCTGAACAAAGCTCCTCCATGTTTAACTGGCATAATGTGTGCCTGTAGGTACAGTTTATGCAAAGCCAAGCTCTTAAAAAAAATATATAGTTATACTAATATGGGCATCCTATTATTGTCCTTTTTTTGTCTTTGTTTTGGACCCAAAAGGTGGAAGTAATTCTAGGACAGTAATGTCCTACAATTAGGACATTACTGTGGTAATTGAAGGACAGTAATGTCCTACAATTAGGACATTACTGTGGTAATTGTACAGTACTCATCTACTGTAAATTTATTTAGCATTAATAAGTACTGACTTTGTCACAACTGATAAGTGACGACAAAAAATTAAAGGTGTATTTTTATTTTTTTTATCAGATACTCATCCGATATCAAACAGCCGTTCAGAGATTTTAGGATTGTTTTTGTGATTGTTCTTTAATTATTTTTTTTGCAGTCAGAATCAGCGATTTCGAAACATTTTCACAATATTTTTAAACTCTCTCCAAAAAAAACACATATAAAAGAAAAAAGATTTGGAAAAAAATGTCAAGCAGAACTTGAAAAGCTCTCTATATATTAAAATTTTTGATCACTAACTTCAAAGTGTAGCAGAGCAGTAGAAGAAAAGAAATACCGCCACCTGCAGGTGGGAGTTAGCCGTCACTTAAAAATAATATTTCTGATCATGTTTGCGGAAAAGCGGGAATAAACTCACAGCTATGTATTAGTGTAAAAAAAATGCAGGGATCTGTTGATTTTTGCGCAGATTTAACCGATCACCAAATCGCAAAAAAAAAGAAAAACCGGAGGAACCGATATTTAGTTTTGTTCTTCTGATCAATAAAATTTCGTGAAAGGATTGCTTTCTCAATGGGAATTTAAACAAGACTTTAAACATGTTCACTTTTAACTGTTACCAAGCAACAAAAGTATATATATACTGTAGCTGTAGTGTTATGTTGTTTATAGATTTAGCTGGAGTAAAACACTTCATAATTCATCTCTCTTTGGAACCAGCGTTATGATTGTTTCCTTGGTAACGTGACCTTTAGTAACCTTTGAGACGTTTTGACAATTTCTATGTAAATTTTTGTTAATAAAACCACAACACTCACTGTTCAACATGTATAAGAATAATACTTTACAGCCCAAAATTAGCTAATACATAATGGTAATATGTGGGCTGTAATGATCTAATTGGAAACATTAAACTAAAACTGTTGTGTTCAGGTAACTTTTACTAATTGTAGCCTCCAAACTTAATGTGAAATCTAAAATATAAATGAAGCGTCTGACAGCACAGGGACACATATTCAACTGTAAACATGTCTTCTCTCAAACACCCGCCTGCTTTCTATTACGAGTCCCAGAGTTTCCTGGGGGCTGATTTCTATCCGCTTCTCTGATTCCTGTACTTGCTCTGCCTGAAAGGCATCCGCTTGCGTTCGGACACGTAGAGTTATTCATTTTCTCCAGGAAACACATTAGAAACTGAACATACAGAGTCACGCTGCAAATATTACAGCTATTATTCCACTAAGGTTTCCGTGGTGTGTGGACGATACGAGTTCCAGCTATACCTCTGTGTCTTAATTATTTCATAACTCATGAAAGAACCCCGTCCCCCGTGAGCGCAGCTCTGGAGGCAGGCCAGAGGAAAAACCCACAGAACAGAAATGAGAAAGAAAGAAGGAAAGATGGGAGAGAGAGGGGAAGTGCTGCAGCAAAAATTAATCTTCTCCCTCTTTCTATCTCTCTTTTTCCATCATCCCATCAGGTTAACCCAACTGGGATTCGAATCTCTTTTCAAGTTTGACCTTTGCGTGAAATTGAGAGACGAGGATTAGGTGTGGTCGGAATATTAGACGAGAATATGAGCAAATGCTTTATTAAAAAAATAAAAATAACTAAATTAGAAAGAAACCAGAGCTGGAAAGGGGGCTGGAAGATGAAACCCTGCCTCTCGGTGATGTTTGTTATAATCGTAAAGAAAAATCCTCATGAAATGCAACGCCAGCGTCGGCTTCAGCAGCGGAAACAGCAGGAGAAATTGCTGCACATATGCAGGCATTAGCACATGGAGGCCGTCCAGCTCTGAGCCGCTCCTGCTCTGCTGGCAGGCCAACGCCTGCCTGAGGACGCCTTTCCTTCTCACTGTATTGTAGTTTCTCACAAGCTGCTATCAAAATATGCAAAGTGGAAAACTTATATCATGGGAATGAATGTTTCCATAGAAAATAAGTGCATAACCACTCTGCCCCGCCTGGAATGCACCAGAAGGCAGAGGTGGGAAGCAAAGGAAATGGATTTACTCGTGTTACTGTAACGGACAGCTGTTTTTGTGCATTTGAAGAAGTCAAATAAAATTTGTGTTTGTGTCAAAATGATCACTACACATGGGGAATCAGATCAAGAGGACAGATTGAAGCATATCATCAGGCGATCATGAGGCTTTTATTTTGAAAATGAAATAAAATTAAAGCTTCCATTTTGACTGTAACAGATTTTTTTCTCACTTTCTATTCTGGAAAAACAAACAAACAAACAAACAAAAAATTACAGAAAATGTTTTCCAGAAGTGGCTTTTACTTCAAGCATCCATTTTTTGGGTTGTGTGACACTTGGCTGTGAGAAATATCTGTTTTAATTACATGAATATATATATATATATATATATATATATATATATATATATATATATATATATATTTGTCCTAATATTTTTGTTGTAGAGATGATCTGAATTCAAATATCCAGACAGAAGCTTGTCAAACCAGATGATATCTCTCTTGAACTATGGAGACCCAGAGAGTGTGATGGTAGAGGAAAAAACAACAACACATTTTCCAAAATTTAAATATTCGAAAAGCAGATTTAAATTGGTAAAATCGGTTCATCGTCTACCTCGCAGACGGTTGCGCTCTACATAACCACATCTGCTGCTTTTGGCTCAACGACGGAAACTACTGCTGCTGTCCAGGATGGGCCTCACTGAGAAACCAGCAAAATATTCTGCAGCTAAACTAAAAATGGATCATTCCGCCTCCCAGAAGAAAAAAAAAATATTTTGGTGCTTTATTATTCAGTGAACAGTGTGTTTTCCCACCACACCCCAACACTTCTCAACTGGAGGAAAGATAGGATGAAATATTAAAGACTTTATTGTAGTTTCCTCCATTGTCATCTGACTTCCTGCTGGGTAAAAAAAAAAAAATCCGTCACTCGTACAAACACCTGTCAGAGAGAAACGTCAAACAGAAAGGATCTTTGCGCAGCGGAGACGCGAACGCTCCTAAATCTCTGGAAACACAATAATCAAAGGGGTTTCTTTGAAATGTCATGCGACCACAGATAAGAGTGGAAATCATTGGATGAACAGAGCGCGCGTACAATCGGATCCGGATCCTCATGCTGAAGAGGATGCACCGTTCAGCTCTCTGCTCGCAGACAGAGCAGAGATGGGATGCATACGGAGAGACGTCGGTTACTGGGATTGAATTTGAAGAGTGTTTTGTTCTACTAAATGCCCCGCTGTAAACAAGATATAGAATATGACTCCTGTCTGATCGAGAGAGAGAGAGAGAGAGAAATAATCTATAGAGAAAATAAATGTGCAATGATTTCCTTTCTTCACGTTGTATTTACTGTTGTGTTCGACACAAACAGAGTTACAGCAAATAAAAACTATTCCTCTATTTTGATCGCTTTATCTCTCCAGATAGAAACATTTCTGTGCTGTTTGTGTCAGATCTTTAAATCTCTGGAAGGTAATTTAGCTGAGGAACGTTTTCATTTCCATGTGGGTTTTTACACTATTGACAGGACACAGTCGGCCTCAAGTAAAGTCATTTATGCTTCATTTGAGAGCAAATACATGTTGACGCACATTTGTTCACATGTGCATTCATGTAGCTTTCAAGCAATATTAATTTGTTTATGTGAATATGTGATTAATTTACTGCAGCTTCTTGCTATGTAGGATTTTAAAAGGGACCTGTTATGTAAAGTTTACTTTTTGCACAATTTTGTACTCTCATTTGAGTCTCTAATGCTAATAGAAACAATACAAACACTTTAAAACAAACACCCGGCAATTTTTTAGTGACGAGTTCTTGTTTTTTTTTTTGGTGTCTGGAAAACGAGCCGTTACAAAAACGTCCCAATTATCCTGTCACAATCAGCCCCTCAACAAGAGTAGGTGAGCTACTAAAAGAATTGTTACTGGTAGAATTACTATTCAGAAACAACTCGCTGCATCCCTGGTGGTTTTGCAGGAGGCTCCACTTCTGCTTGTCTTCTGTTAAATATGCATGGCTGTAAAATTGCACATCCGTTTGGAGCCAGTTTGATGTAAGTGCAACTTTCTACTCTTCAAAATGGCTCCATGCCAAACAGATGCACAGTTTTAAACTCTAAACTCTGAGCCAGTAACAGCCTGTTTGCATAAAAGTGACCTAAACATTTGATCCTGAAACCAGATCAACATCATCAGAACGTAGGAGGTGAAATCTTGTCATCTACGAATGATTTTATTATAAAGTGAGATGAACATTTTTATTTTTGTTTCTTGTTCAAAAGAAAGCATACTCTTTAAGAAACAGAAACAGCACTCACGTTTCTCCCTTTGTTGTGTTTGCTGTAGAAAGGGATCGATCCAGCATCATTTCTCAAGATGCTAACTGTTTTTGGGGGTTTTTTTATGAATAATGTCAGTGTTCCTGGCAAAATTCAAATCCAGACACCTATTATCGGCCTAAGCCCAACACAAAGACAGGCTGTGTGCTTCGACAAACTGCTCAGCATGTAAACATCGTCAGCAGGAGAGAAACGTAAACTTATAGAAGACTGTAGGCTAATTTATCCAGTCGGATTAATATCTTTAGAGTCTTGATAAGTGGGCTTCTAAACTTTAAGATAAATATTTACGTTCTTTTTATGACTATTTTTTTACATCATTGTGTGTATGGCATGACCTGAAATAGCAAATATTAAATATGTAAATAAATAAATAAGACTAAATGATGGAAGAAAACAGCGGCACAGGCTGCTGAAGCAGAGGTTGTGGTTTTATCAGATTGAAACTCACGCTGGAATCTCATTTATGTCAGCAGGCACGTCTGGCTTGTGAAAAACAGATAAGCAGAAAAACAGAGTAAACAAGTCAAAGTGTGTTTAATATCAGCTGTGAACTTTGTAGGGACTTTAAGGTGCCTTTGTAGAAAAAAAGGAGAGATGAATGTGAGGAGGTGAAATAAGAACTTAAGTGCATCTGGCAGACGACGGCAGCTCTGATGTTTGTTGATGTGTTTATAATATCAAGTGTAATAATAGAGTTTTAGATTGACTTTCATAGTTAGTTGAGTTCTTATAAAACTTGGAAAAATTTTTGCTTATACATCATAGCCAAACAGGCACAGGGGCATCTACAAGAAAAAAAATTTACTGTATATATTAAAACGTTTATTTTTTATTTAAAAATAGACTCTTACAAAGAGTAAATATAGTTTGTGCAAGGCAAGGAATTTTTTGTATGCTTTTCCTCTCACAGGAACTGTTTTCTTGTTCTCTCTTGGCGAAAAACATCGATTCAGAGGGCAAAGCTTTCTTTTTCAGAGCCCAGATAACTTCTGTGTGTTTTATAACTGTGCCAAACTGATCAGAGCTCCTCCATATCCAAAGAGGAAGCCAACAGAAGGAGGAAGTGCGTGAGAGATTTTTTAACTCACCCTTTCTAAACCGCTTCCTGACATCTTTCTCGCAGAAAAAAGAGGAAAAGAGAAAAAGAAAACCATGGCAAGATTCGGATTTGACAGAAAGGCAGAAGCATCCGCTTTTTTCCCCTCTTCTCTAACTCGGTCGCACCAAACGGGGCCACGACTGGCTTCATCTTTCACCAACTTAGCAACTTTGACGCTAAATTTAGTTACTACTCAGACCTCTCTAGTAGCTGTCTGTCAAACAAAGCTACTAAAGAGCATTAACACCACTTTCTGGTGTTGATGAAGACTCAGACACGAAGGTGCGTCCAGGATTCTTCCAAGCCAAGCAGCAGAAGACGAAATGAGCAGCGCATGATTGAAACTACCATGTATGTAAATGTAAATTTTCTACCATAATTTTTAAAAACCTTAAGGTTAGAAACACATGAAAAAATGCAGAAAAGGCAAGTTTTTTATTTTTACTCAATGTGTACATTTATGACTCAATGACATGACCTCCAACAAGGGTAAAAATAATTAGAGCCGTTTTCTTTTTTCAGATTGCTAACATTTATACACACCTAAACTATTATAAGAAAACCTTAAATGGTTTTATTTAGTGCCAATAAAGTAACTTTGAAGTGGAGAATTTAGACTGGCGCGCGACGGAGGCAAAGAAGGTATGGCAAGAGGCATTTCAGCTTAGACTCTGCATAATGATGAAAGCCATGCTGAATGCCAACACAAACAGGCTTAAAGACCACTGCGAACGCCAAATAAAGAAAAGCTGCAGGCAAAAGATTACTTTTATTTGAGCAGTGGTAATTAAAGTGTTAAAACAGCAGATGGCCTATACAAGATAAAGAAAGAAAGAAGCCTGAGGCGACAAACAGATGTCATACATATATTTTAAAAGCATGTTTACTTATTGTTCGTGAGTTTACTGTTTAATTTAGTCTTGGGTGAGGGTAAGAACTCGTTCCAAGAAATAATGCTACATTTAATCTCAAAAACCTTGAATAGTTAGACTTTCTTTGAGTGGGAATATGAGTAGGAACCCTTTAGCGTGTCTATGAGTCGAGGTTCAGATATTAACAGAGAAACTGTTATCAACTAGAACTGCAAGCAGTTATAATCGGGTTCCAAGCCCACGGTTTGGCCCGCCCCTCTCCACACACTCTGCTCCCCACATCCAACCAGCCAGGCGTCACTGGGACTCTGGATGACATTTTCAGGACATATAAGTGTTTCCATTATAATGCTTTTACCTTAATTGGGGATAGTGAAGAAAGAACTCTGCCCCTTGTGCCTCTCCTCCCATCAGTCCCAGTGACCACAGACCAGACCACTTCTGACTGGCTTCTATCTCCACAGGTTAGCTGTATGGCTAACAGCTAGCTTCAGTCCTTATTGCTACCACAGGCCTCACATCTAATTAGATACTTGGCTAACTGCTAGCCCCAATCCACCATCACATGCAAAGAGTGGACCTTATTGATATAAATGTCCAAACTTCAAAGCAATGCCTATAGTCTTCCTTTCATTATCCTTTGATAAAGTTAATCTGTAACCAAAGTCTAAATAAAAAAATACTTAGAAATAAGTACAGAAAATAACACGCTACCAGGCACCAGAACCAGAACCTATTGTGGTTCTAAATGTTGGATGAAAGATCAATAAAGTGTCATTTTTGCTTCTTTTCTTTGCTCAAAGCTCCTGAAAAAGTTTTAATCTCATACACAAAGTTGGTAACTATTACAGTCCTCTTTAATGTCTATACCAGTCTACTTCCCCCTCCAGTCCTCAAATCCACTCCTCCGGATTTACTTAGCCTACTTTCTTTTCCCTTGACGTTGCCTTCATGACTCTAGTACGCCCATGAAAATCTGTCCTCTTGCTTTCTTGGCACCCTGATTCCTGACACCACCTTGTACTGCCGTCCCTTTGAACAGTTTCCTTTTTTATGTGGTTTTTTTTAAAGAACTTTCTCACCTCTCCCTTGCTGTCAGTATGCAGTTTTTTTTCTACTCCCATTTCACTGAAAATATCTGACCTGCTATGCAGTCCCACAGCTGCTCATATTTTACTTTGTCTTTTTTTTTCCTCTCTTGAATAACTTTAGAAATTCATTATATAAAAAAAAAAAACAACCTCTGTGCACTTAAAATGCCTTTGCTGATGGATGGACACAATGCTGGGATGGAAAGGCGAACCCCGTGTGAAGTGTTTGGATGTTCTTGGTGATTGATAGGTTTTCCAAAATAATCAGTTTTTTGCTTTTACAAGAAACTCAAAAGCCACTTTTATAAAACACTGTCCATGCATTTCGTGAAAGGACGAACACGCTTGGCTGACTTCAAATCGAGATAGTCATAGCCTCCCATCAGCTGACTTGTCTGGAACAAGCCAACATGTGATGTAGTGATGATGTACAGTTTGTGTAACCACCTACCCACACGATTTTAATGTATAAAGAAAAGAAAAAGAAATAAAAAATTTAAGTATTTGCTTAGCCAACACGATCGCCACAAAGAGTTTGTCGGCCATTGCTGTTTTGAAAAGACTGGTTTGTCAACATGTCCGAGAAAAGGTATGATGTGTAGACCCGATGTTAACGCATCACCACGCATCACCACATTGCAGGTGACATTTCCCGCATAACTACGTGTGTAGGAAATGTCACCTGCAACGTGAAATGTCACCTAGCGGCCTCTCTGTTGGTGACTGCCCAGAGTCAAACCATCTTTTTGGCTTTGTGACGTAAATGTTTTGTAAAAGAGGAGTTTACAAAGTTTCGAATAAAAGAATCAGCAACGTATAAAAGATTTATGAATTACAACAATTGGTTGTTTTGAAGGATGACAATTTGGGAAGATTTGGTACAATGATGGTAATACGCTTAACTGATAACAGCTTTAGTTTCTAATCTTAGTTATTTCTGCATGATTACAGTCTAAGTATTTCAGATTTTACTGTTTCAGTTTGGTGATGGAGTATTTGCAGGTCATTACAGATGTCAGCTGATTTCAATCAGATATGAAAAAGACAAAATGTGGGGTGCTCAGACCCTTGGCTCACACGTCTGTCTACCTAAACTCGTGAGATCTTACAATGTTCCCATTAGGATCCTCAAAAACAAAGATCAAACATAGTTTGGGTTGTTTAATTAGACACAACTTGATCAAAGGTGTGGTGTGCTTAAATTGGAACATGCTTATTACAAACTGTTTGCTGACTTGGTTTTAGTGTCTTTGAAGAACAGATGAATTGCTGGATCTTAACCCCTCTCTTACTGCCTGATTGGCTCATTACCTGTAAATGGATTAAGAGCCAGAAGCCTCTTAGAAAAAGCGTAAAGTAAATTTAACCAATTCAACCTTTAGGCATTGCTTATAAAAATTCAACATAACACTAAGCATTGATTCAGTCTTAGTCTTCCAAAACTTGATGGTACCTTAACCTAACCCTAACTCTTACAGTAGTTCTGGCAGCTGATGTCTTTCTATCTACGCAGACAACGACACCACATACATTTACATCACTTTTTTCTCCCTCTTCTGTCTTTATGATGCTTCAGTCACTCTCTCTGACCTCCAGCATTTTAAGCAGTATCATCTATGAGCCCCTCTTCTGCTGTAATGGCAAACGGCCTGATCTTGTACAGCATTTATATAGTCTAGAGAACCCAAAAGCGCTTTACACTACAGTCAGTCATTCCCCCGTTCTCACGCTGATGGTTGGTAAAGCTACTACATTGCAGCCACAGACTCCCTGCAGACAGAAGACTACATTGTAATAAGACTCTGTCAAACCGGCTGGATGTGTAGCTGATGTGAAAAACATGAATTTCTGACACATGGGATAGAATGCAATCAATATTGCATTCCAAACAATTTTTTTCTCACAATGATTTTGTTGATGTTGTGTAGCTCTGTTCTGAACACACAACATCTCCAACTTTGAAGCCAGTGCAGCTGTCAGGAAGCGGAGGTTACAATTGGGCCAAAAACAGATTTGAAGAACTTCACCTGTTATGATGGGTTTCAGTTGCAGATGCAGTATTCAGAAGGTAGGGTCAGAATACGAGCGTAAACAACGAGAAAGTGAAGATCAATCAATCAACGATCCAGGCTGCTGGGTTTTTTTCTCAGCACTCTTGGAACCCTTGTTTAAAGGGGAAGTATTGTGTAAAATCATCTCTTTTGAGCTTTATAGTATATTGTAATATTATTCCATCATCATAAACATACTTGGAGTATTGCCTTGATTCTTTCTTGCGTTTTTGAAAAAAATCCTTTAATCTCCATGGCAACCATTCAGCTGTGCAAAATACCTGGGTGGACCTAGCTCCGCCTTCGAGACAAAGCTCCTCCTCTGAGCTGCAGTTTCCAAACTTCCCAGCTTCCGCCTCACAGAACACCACTCCCTCTCAACTCCCACACTCAGCTCCTTTAGACTAGCCAACAGCAATTAGCAAACACCTGGTGGAACTGCTGAGCTCATTATGCTAGAGTTTTTAAAGAGACAGAGACCCAAATTCCAGGTATTAAATTGGGATGTCAAACTTCTTTTAAGTAATTTTTTATAACAACTGAAGTTAATGTAGTTACTTCATTGTGCTATAAAATGCCACTGTGTGCCTGGAAAACACATAATACTGGCCCTTTAAACAGCACAGCCCAGTGCCATAGGTATTGTTGGTGACCATGTCAGTCCCTCTATGGCTGCAGTGTATTTGTCATTTGATGGCTACTTCCACCAGTTAATGCACCAATTGACAAAGCTCAAATTATCTCAAATTGGTTTCTAATTCATGACAATGAGCTCACTGCGCTCCAGTAGCCTCCAGTGTTGTGTTCAAGATCACCTAACCCAAGACCAAGACAAGACCAAGACCAGAGTGTATCAAGACCGAGACAAGACCAAGACTTTTAGGATCCGAGACCAAGTCGAGACCAAGACCAACGGCCCGTGCTAAATGACACGATAAAATCTGAAATATTAACAAAATTGCTTCTCAAATTGATCTGAAAGATCCATATTCCCATAAAAACACCTAGATATTAAATACTTAATACATTTTACCAATATTAAAATGAAGTGCTTCCATCTTTGTGCTACAATCCGCGGTGGTCTTGTGCTATCCCTAAAAAGATAATGCCCTGGGTGTTTGCCCATATTGGTCATGTCAGAAACCATCACTGTCTGCACCATTAACCATAGCAATTGAGGCAATGCCCTGACGGTAAATAACGCTCAACTATGAACACTGACCAAGCAATAAAGAAAAAGAAGTAACCAAGCACAAGGAGCACAGTGGGACTGTTTTCACCCTCTCTCCCACTACATGAAACCAGGTACTCTGACACCATGGTAGACATAGCTGCCACTTTGAACAAAAACAATCATAGAGCAATGTGCATACTCTTTTGTTCTTGTTTATTTATTTGTTAATTAAAAAAATATCAATGTATATGATTAAATAAAATAATGATAGCTACTGCAGTGTACACAAAGCATTACAAGAACAAAGAACGGCTCTCAGTGACACTCCAATCCTATTTTCTAAGTAAAGAGCCATTCAGAAGAATTGGACTGTTCCTGAATGTCACATCACTATATAGAAGACTTTTGGACACAGCGTTGTCCCATATATGAGACAAGTCAGTCAACACCTCCGCACAATAATTAAGTGCAGTGAGTGACAACTTTTTTTCCATCACAAATGCTTATGTGTCTCTGTACAGCTAGCTTTGCTAACATCACATCAACGGAGCTTACCTTCTTTGAGCTACTTTTCTAAGTGACAAAAAAAGTTAGACGTAGTCCCCACCGTCTGTGAAAGCGAAGCACTGCTGAGTTAGCTGTGGCCATCGGATTTCTTATAATTTATGCAGCGCTGTTCTATTACTGACGATTAGACAGACATTTTCTGCCGCTCAGAGAAAACCACTGCACATGTCTTGGAGCACCGCGTGTGAGTGAAAGGTGGAGAGGGGGAATAACAGAAACATGTTATCGCTTGGATTTTAATCGGTGCGTTTTGCATCCACCGAAAACAAAGATGTTAGCAAATAAACTGGACAGTATGCTGTATGTTTAGTGATATTTTCACAGTTGCGGTTTCGACTGGTCTTGAAATAAAATGCAGAGTCCTCAGCGCCTGAGACCGAGACCAAATGCGGTCGAGTCCGAGACGAGACCGAGACCATCAAAAAATGGTCTCGAGACCAACACTGATCTTGAGTACTACAACACTGGTAGCCTCCACTGTCACCATATCTCAATCCAATAGAGTAGCTTTCATATGTGATGGAAAAGGTCAATAGAGACCTTAAATTCAAATAATGAAGGACAAAAAGGGCTCACAGAAAATGTCCAATGGTATGATGTAGAAAGGTATATCAAATAAAGTGACTGTTTATTTTATGTATGTACCTGTTAAGATTTTTTTTACCTTTTATTATTTCTCTGCAGGGCTTAAAACAGAAAATAACTTTTATTAGAACTTTTAAGAAAAATGCCCAAATTTATTCGCATCACCTCTGAAATGCACGTGTCACAATACAATGGTAATGGTGTAATAATGCAAAAACACATTCTGAAATATCAATGAACTTTCAATTCTAATCAACATTTAACACTGGAATTAGAAGACATTTTAAATATCCAAAAATAATTAAACAAAACAAGGGAAAGAATGAATAAAGAAATGAATTATGTAAGTTTCTGTAAACAAAACTGTGCTTCACAAAAATGGGCTACTTGAGACCAAAACACCAGACTGAAGACTTTTATCATACAGTTTTTGGTAGAAATAGAGAAAAGAGAAAAGTAATAAATCATGCAAATGGAAATTACTGAGCTCGCTTTAATTTATCAAGCAACTAATTGATTTTCGCTCTGAAATGGTCAGAAGCATAAAAAAATTTTTTCTCCTCGTCTTACGCACACGCACGCACGCACACACACACACGCACACACACACACACACACACGCACGCACGCACACACACACACACACACGCACACACACGTACTGTGGCCTGAGTAGTGTCAAGTATAGCATTAACAAGACGCTGAGAAAAGAAGTAGGACACAGACTTAGCAGCAGAGACGGGACACTGACTGAGTGAGAAATGCCTGAGACAAGAACTGAGTGACAGAAGGAATTGACAGCTAACAAGTAGAACTGGAAAGCTGTGAAATGATCTGGAAGACGACTTGCTGACAGTTTTTTTCTCCCCAACATCATTTAAATTTGTTATTTCTTTCTACATCCATCCTTGAGTTTCAAGAGTAATTTATTCCCTGTGACAAAAAAAAGAAGAAAAAAAAAGTGGGTTACATTGTATTCAATATTCTAACCGCCGTATGAGTTGAAATAATGAGTGATATGTATAATAAATAAAGCAACAATTTATGTAGTTTGTTTTAGACTTCGTGAAGTCCAGAATCATCTTTCTGCCTCGGAGGGACAGGCATCGGAGCACTCGTTAAATTTAGCTCATGCAGACTGAAATGAAAGGAAATGTTTCTCTGTTTGGGAGCCATGTTGCTTTCTGGGTTTTAATAAATAACCTCAATCATAGAGGAGTGGAGAGCTCAAGAAGCTATCCAGATTATCATGTTGATTATCTACTTAATTTGGAGACCAAAATATTAAAAAGCTTCTGGATATCTCACCTCAACACAGTTACTTGTTTCTTTTTTATTACATCCTTTAAACTCTGTAAAGGCAGCGGAACGTCCAGCAGATGTTGCTTGATGAATAGATTTGTCATTTTAAATGCTTGCATATAGTTTCTGAAGGTGGTTTAGTGTTTGGATGATACTGATTTATAATGAACTTCGCCTAAGCTCACTTGTCCGAACCTTTTTCCTGTGGTTGTCCTGAATGAGGAGAGACACGCGCTGAGGGGCATGAGTGTCAGTGATGGGAAGTTCGGCTCTTTTCAGAGAGACGGATCTTGAGGCACGGCTCCCAAAAAGAGAGCCGGCTCTTTCAGCTCCCAAAACGGCTCTTGTTTTATTATCATCTAGAGCTGTATTTTGGCTTAACTGGGCAAATATGAATATTTTGCATGTCAATAAATTCTTTTGCATTAACTGTTTCTGTGAGAAGACTTGTACTTTTCTAGTTTTATGTATTTGTTATGTTAAGAAAGCATGCTAAAATAATTTTGTGTAATATTTTAATCAAACTTTAAATTTTTATTTGACACTAAAACAAATGTACAAAACACTGCAAAAACAAGGATAGGTTGTTTACCATGGCAACTGAGAGTGAGAGCTGAACAGCTAAAGGGAAAAAAGAGCAGATGCCTTTGAGCATGACCCATCACTAATGTACGATGGCGAATTAGGGTCATTGTAGATGGGGGGGAAAAAAGAAAGGGGAAATTTACATCAAAAGAAAAAAATCTGAAATTTTCTACAAAAAAAAGTGGACATTGAAAAGTCAAAAAATTGCTAGAAGAAACTCAGAAATATTGAGATTAGTCTTATAAATTTTCTACAAAAAAAGTCAGAAATTCTGCACACAGTGTGCATATGTCTGTGCCAGTATAATCCTCTCACTCCACTACCTTATTTTTGTTCCTTATTGGCAGGTTTGCGGCATATAAAAACCATTCCCCGTATATTTTTTACTGTATATTTTAAGAATAAAACAATACCTCGGCTACGGAACTAGAAGAAACAGTTTAATCTGAACTTTTAAGACCTTCTATGCGTTTTTATATTTATATCAATGAGATCCGATGTATGCATGAATGAGTTTGCAGTTTGTGTGAGTATGTATTTTGGTACGCATCAGCTGAATGGCTGATGCCTGAATAGCCTGCAGTGATCTTTCTCTGCAGCAAGCAGCCATTCAAATGTCAGAGCACTGGGGGAAGTTTTCCACCACACATCTAATGGCTGAAAATATCACTGCTGAGAAGTGAGCAGGCCGCACACTGTGACAAAGAAGCCAAAAGCACTCCGTTCGCTCTAATTACATCAACCTGTTACTTACGTGTAATTTTGTTCTGTGTTGGTCTTCGAGTATATATGCAGCTTAAATATGTATTTTTTGTTTTTGTTTTTTTATTTTAACAAAGAAAAACACCAGTCACACACTGTTGATTCCTTAGTGTTGGTCCCTATGTAAATAAAGAAGTCTAAATAGATTTTTTTTTTAATTTATAAAATATTTGTTGCAAAATTAATGATGGGCTTAGTCCCTGCTACTTTGTGCTTTTACATTTTGATTATGTTAGCATGTACTATACCAAAACTTCATTTCATGAAGGATAAAATTAGTTAAATAAAAGTCTCAACGATTTGTTTAAACCTTTTTGTCACTTATCTTGTGGAAAAATCAGCAAAATAATTTCTTGCTTTTGGTTAAATATTTATCCTCAATCTGTTTCCCCTTTAACTCTGATAAAACAAGAAACACAGGAACAAAATAAAACACGAGAGAACAAGATATAAACATAAATACAATATCTAAGGGCATCATAGAACATGTAAATAATATCAAAATTAAATTGGTGCTTGAGGGTTGTATAGTCTTTCTTTCAAGAGAAGATAAAATTTGAATTGACGTAATGTCGTTAGCATTAGCTCCGGCTAAATACTGTGTTTTTACAGCGATTTAGTGTTAGCAGAGATAATGTTTATGATAAGTGCTTTAAGGTTAGCGCAACTAACTTTTTAGTTATTGGTGTCCACCACTGAATCTCAGCATAAATCAAGCTGTTCTATGAGCGCTTCACCGAACAGCTAGCTAACATTATCATAGCTAATGTTTATTTTTGAGCTAAAAGCAGCATGAAAACCAGGAAACAAATCAAGGAATTTGAAGCAGGTCTTGAGCTGCTTCACAGACAGGTGGGACACTAAGGATTTTCTGTCTCCTCTCACTGTTTTACTCTTCTAAAAAAAGCTGATTTGTAACATTTTGATGTGAGTTTATGGAAGCAGAGCCGTTAGCATGCCGACTTGCTAAAAATGATTCCCAGGCATTAGTCCTTTTGCTTTTCTGCTATTTCGGTCTGTAGTTTAGTGTGCAACTTTTCTAGTCACTGTAGCCAAACGTGTCAGCTGGTTTCCACTTTGAATTAATTTTATCCAATAATTGCAAATAATAAAATACTTTTCTGTAATTTCCATGTTTCCTGTTAGAAACATGTCAGTGACTCCAATACATTCTGTACAGTTGAATCCAAAATAATTCAGACCTCAGGCAGATTTGGGTTTAATGTAATCTTTTAATTGTATCAACATGTTTGTTCTGACTGAAGGTAATTGTTTTAGAACGGCCCAGGCAGAGTCATGATCTGATTAGGATAATCGCCGTCCAAACTCAAATACTTGGTAGAAATTGTAAAACTAACAGCTGAAACATGTCAAAAAGGTGGCCAGCAGTTTAAATATGAGTTTCACTTATGTAATGCTAATTAGAAATAATGTCACAATTTGCTCTTTTTAAACAAACCAAGCCATCAAACCAAATGGCAACATGGTGACAGCAGCGATTAACAGCTTGTCATCACCCCCAATAATACCTGCTGAATATCATGCTCAGATCAACAGCAACACATCCACACAAATGTGCACATGCATCACAATGATGGTTACGAGCGCTGGCATGACTTACCAAAAGTGCAGATGTATGACAAATACACGCACACACCCATCCACCCCACACACGCACCGATGCACGCACGCACACACACACACACGCACACACACACACACATACACTCTTGCCCTGGAGATCTAAAAGTGAATCACGGATGGAGCCGTCACAAATTGAAAATCTAATCCAGCCAGCATGAAATCTTCAAAGCCCGCCGCCAACAGAAAGTACGAGCCATTCTCTCGTGTGAGGAAAAGGTGCCCCGAAGCAACGGCTGGACAATTCTGCAAATCCATTCATATTGGCAGTGAATGAGAATCATTTTGACACCTATAACATTTCTTTACACTGTATGAGGTCATTTCAGTCAGCTGATTTCAGCTTTTCTCGTATGAACTAGATATGATGGATTAAACAAAATTAAACCCAGGAGTTTATTCTACTATATATTGGGCATTACTAATGTGCTGCTTAACCATTTCAGAGAGCATATTTTTATAATGGCGACCATGAGGTGACCATATTTTGATTTCCAAAAGAGCAAACACTTAGCCCAGTTCTGAAACACTTTAATCGGTTTAACTAAAGAAGACTTTGTTTCTTAGTGTATTAAAGTGTGCCCTCTAATAAACTAATATACTTCAGAGAAGGTTTCAAAAGTCAACAGGTACAAAAAATGACCTTAAAGTTTATGGAAATAAAAAGAGAATGGAAATAATTAGAGGGGATGCACAATATATCGGTATCAACATCAGTATCGGCCGGTGTTAGTCATTTTTAAGATATCGGTATTGGTCCGATAAGTAAAACAGCAACTTATGTTCACTTCCAAAACATGCTTTTTTTTGTGTGTGTCTTTTTTAAATAGACAGCTCCACATATCAATATAAATTACAGACCAAACAACCATTTGACTGAACAAGCTGATTATCATTTTTAGAATTGGAATTTGGGTTCTTTCCTAAAAACAATGCAACTGTCATTCAAACGGAACATAATTGTTAGGTTTGCAGTCAGTTCCTTCCTCTCCTTTGTTGTTTTCTTTCTTTTTTTTTTAAAGTGTGTCGTTCAACAGATGATTGACAGAGGTCTAAACAGTGTGGCTCAGTTTGATTTCATTCTTCATTGATCAACATTATGAAATTGTTCAAATTATTTTGACCCATCTCCATTGAGAGGTTGGTGTTTTTATTGTAAAGCAGATTGGAGCTGTGTTAAAATATGACATTTGGCAAAAACAGAAGAAATGTAATGCTCAGATTTCATATGATCTATAGAAAATAGACCTACTCTAATATGTTCAAGGAAGCATAACAGGTCACTATTAAGATGCTAAACATGGTGCACAAAATAATGCCATTGAAACAGACTGTTATGTATTAAGCTCTGTTTATTCTTTAAATAAGTCATAGTTTCTGAGCTTTTGTAGGTAGGCTCCTGGTAGTTTATATTTCTGATGGACTGATCCTTTCTGTTTTGTGATTTGTACTCTTCCTGTTTTTTCTCCGTTCCTGAGTTCTCCAGTCTCCTGCTGGTTTTGAGCGTTTCCCATGTCTGTGTGCGTTCTGGTTTCTAGCTTCTGGTCTCTGTGTTTGGTTCCAGTTCTGGCATTCTTCCTAATTGAATATTTCTTGTTTGCTCTTTCTTCTCTGGTTTCACCCTCAGTTTCTCCCACGCTGCTAATTAGTCTCATCTGTTTTTTGTTCCACTGATCACTTCTCCTCAGTTCCATTTTCTTCTTCAGTCAGCGCAGCTTCGGCTGCTCAGTCACGCTTTGCCTCATGGTTTGATCAGTCGTCTTCTGCTTATGTTTCTGTTATTTTAGGATTTACTTAATATCTCACTTCTTTGCTTCACAGTTTTGGACTTTGTGTGTAAAACGTTATGCCAAGAAACTTTGGAAATTTACAGCAACGGTTTTTTGAGCTAATGTTCTCGGACTTGAAACAAAAACAACTTTAGATCATATTCCTGTTTACAGCACAATCAGACTGGTAAAATGTTATTTGGGTGACAGATGAACCATCCTCCCAGTTATTTCAGTTTTTCTTAGTATGTTCCTAACACTCCGTCATATCAAAGAATTATTATTATAAAACAAAATTCTATATTTTCTATATTTTTCAAGTCTAACCCAATGAAATGAAACTAACTTACCTCTATGTTCAGGATTCTGCTTCCTGTGAGTTCTCAGCCTGTTGGCTGATGTGTGTCGGAGGCAAATGACGAGTGTTTTCAGGCCAAGGTCAATGTGTTTAGAGGTATTTACTATGGAGTTATGTGAATGTTAACTGTTACTTGTTTCTTTTCATGAACACAGCATGTCTACAATCAATTTCTATGCAAGAAAAATGTGTCCCTTTGAAAAACAAGCAGCACAAAAGAATAAGAAGCTTAATTCAAAAGATTGTCAAAGAACAGTCTCCAACTGGGTAAGCCTTAATGTATGGACGTTGGCCTTTTTATCTTTGCCTGCATGGGGTTTGCGTGTGTGTGCGTGCGTGTGTGTGTGTGCGTGTGTTTTTTCTTTCCCATTTACATTCATAAACTATCTGAATGTGTGTTTAAAATCCTTCTGTGGGCTGTTAAATGTGGAGTCCTTAGTTGGGTTTGAGGTTCAATTTTACAGACTAAAGTTCACAGTTTGATACTTTGGTGCTGCATCAAGCTCTCCTTTTGTATTCACTAATTTGTTTTAAATTATTACATTATCATTTCCACAACACAAAGGATTGTTCAAGATTAACATGCAAGTCTGAGTTTTATGTAAAGTCAGATAAGCCATTGTCGGAAAATAAAATCCCAATGATTTGACACAATCAGCAGGTTAGCAGTGTCAGTTAAAAATGCCTCGTCTTTCTAAACCTAAAACTCAATACCCTGAAATATTTATTCTTTTTTGTGTTTTATATTAAGTAATTTGTAAATTTAATCTGTGTGCGTTTCTTACCTTTAAAACTTCCAATTCCTCTTCCTGTGGTTGAGGGCGTTTTCACTCCTGATAGTCTAGGATTGATTGGCACTACTTGTCACATTGCATTGTTCTAAACAAGCTAAACCCTTTGAGCAACCTGTTCATCCCCTCGCCTGTGGTGGCGCCACACCCAGAACCACTTCAGGAAGCGAAGCAACACAGAAACATCTGAAGAAGATACTGAGCACAATTTCTTTCTTCTCAAAATGTGAACAAAAATGGGGTGGCATCAGATTTTAGCCGTTGTAGGATTTTTCTTTTGTCTTTTGCAACTGTGCCAAACAAACCCTCATCAACAATGGGCTCAGCATGAACCATTTCTCCTGCTAACACTAGACAAGCATGTTTGTTTTGGTTATTTACCCAGAATGCCCTACACTTTAGTCCACTTCCTGCTTTCAGAGCCGTCTCGGGTCCGTTTGGCATTCACATACGCATTCGAACCGCGCTAAGACCCCGGTTTGTAGGCGGACCAGAGTCCGCTCTTTTGATCCGCATCAGAGTTCGACTGGTGCCCAAATGAACCGGACTTTCTACACTAGATTCTGATTAAAGCAAACAGGACTGGTGTGAATCCACTCTTAAATCCCGTTTTTAGCATCATATCCTAACCCCAAAAAACATAAAATTAGGGCCTTCGAACTTTGAGAATAATACTTTCATAGACTTTCCAACTGCTCTCTAGAGATTTCGTGAACAAGTGTTATTCTGATGAAACAAGGTCTTCACCCTGCATGTGAAAATGGATCTGAGTTCAGCCGTGTTGTTTGATGCCATGCTGACCATTTAGGCACATGGCCTTCACTGTCCCTGCTTGGTTTGAAATATTTCATTTCTCAATCCATTTTCTCTCTCTTTCTCACTCTCTCTCTCTTTTCTCTCTCTCTCTCACCTAAGACAAAGTGACAGCTGTGTGAAAAGCTTTTGTGAGACACACTTGTCTTTAAATTTGACTGTGTGCCATCTGGAGGATACACACCATGGATGACAAGGCAGCCAAACACTTTAGCAGCATGCACTACATGTGTCTTACTGTGTTTGTTAGCTGCCCCTGAGACTGAATGGAAGAGAAAGCAATGGGAGACATAAGGCAGAGACACACAATGATAGGCCATTGGACCAGGCTCAATGTTTGATTTGAAATGCTCTCCAAATTTTATATTTGTGCAAAATCGAGTGATATAACTGGGGCACATTCTGACCATTGAAACAGAATCTGTATATTAAGAACTTTTAGACAGTTTTATGTGTTTAACTTAATGCTTTCATGCCAAATTCATAATTCTTTCAGCTTTCATGGACAAAAACTGTCAGTCAGAATTTAACTGCACTAAAGTACTATGTCTGTCAACATGTTATGAGTCTGTCTGCTGTTTTGTTTGCATCGCTACATGTTGTTTTTACACAAAAAAGTCTATTTAATTGAACTCAGTACATGTAAGATGGTTAGAAGGTAAGAAAAATATGAATATTACAATCAGTTGGCAGCTATAGCGAGAAGTTCTCTCATTCATTTTGCTCAGGCACTGAGGAAAAAAAACGTTCCCACAGACAGAGAGACAGACAGACAGACAGAGTGGATGCAGAGGAATGTTTCCTGCTCTGATTACTGTAATGAAGCTCATTCATGTTTCCTGTTTAGAAACCTCACCAAACCTTTTTGATTTAAACATTTGACTTTTTCAAGATAGTAATCTATTTTCTGATTACTGCAACATATTCCCAGATGGTTTATTTTGAAACACTACATAGTTGTCCATTTCTAAAAGTGCCTATCAAGTAGTGACTGAATAGTGAATATCCAGTATTGGATAGTCAATACTAACCAGTCAATATTATTGACTGGGTAGTCAGTAGTATTGATAGTATTGACATAGAGTGACATCAGTATTAAAGGCAAACTTAATTTTTTTTTTCAGCCTTTCAAAATTGCCTATTTGACTTGAAAAATGATGATTGTGATTCCAAGTTAATTTCAGTTATAACAAAATACTTTGCACATAACTGATCATTTCACCAGCCCTTGTTGTATTTTGTTGAGTAAAAGACTTCTGTTCAATTCTATTATAATCAAGCTGCTTTTCAACATGATGAAGGTAGTTTATGGACTAGATTATCCATTCTCAAATCAAATCATTTCTCTATTTACTCACAGTGGAGCGAAAATGTAATTTTGAATTGTACTAGTCTGACAGTAGATGTGCACACGAGGCACTCTTTGCGTTTTGTTTTAGAACCCTTCACTGCCTGATGTGACAGCAGGATTTTTGTAATTCTCCTCCATGGCCACAGGCTGTTCTGTCTCTTATTGTTCTGTCAAAGCTGCCGCTGTCCCAAAGCTTACAGCGTACGTCTCTCTTTAAGAGAACTGTGGGTATCTGGCGAGCGCGGCCAACGTACGCAAAAGTGTTTGTCTGAGAACCGCGTTTTATTTCTAACACTTTGCAATTTGTCAGCCCGTCTCCAGCTTGCCCTTTTCTTCTCCCATCTTAGAAGAACAGGTGAATGGGATAATGGCTCTTGGAGCTTAATATGTTTGTTAAAGTGGTCCTTTTTTGGACTCCTTCTTTTCTGGCATTACTTTGTCTCCTGCTGACCTTTTCTCTTTTTCCACTTTGTTATTTTTTTCCCTCCTGTTCTCCAATTCACACGGTTTGGTTTTTTTGTTCCATCCACCATTAAGTTTCTCAACAGTCTTTTCCCTTTAATTGTCTGTCTGTTTAACAGTCCTTTTATTTCTGTGCTCAACCCCTTCACTCTAACCCTCCCTCTACCTTTCCTTTCTCTTGGTCTTTTACACAATGGCAACTGACATTTCAGGCTGACGTGTTCTTCTCCCTCGAGGCCTCTTTTTGCCACCTCCTATGTTTTCACTCTTTTTTTTCCTTATTTCAATATTCTTTTTTTATAGCTCCTTTGAAAGGTCCAGCTCAGATTCCACTCTCGTTCTATTTAGTGTTTCTCTTGATGGACTTATCCTCCCAGCAGAAAGGACAAAGCCTTTGACTTTTATTTTTAAAAGGTTTGTTTTTGTCTTCATTTTCTGTCTGAGGGTTTTTAGGTTTTTCTTAAATTTTATACATAATCCCTAAAAAAAAAAAAATCACGTAAAGCCATATTTTTGTTTCGCTTCAACATTTTTAATCTACTATTAGTAAAATATTACGAGACTAAAGTCATATTCTCAAAATATGACTTTAATCTGATATTGACTTTACAGTCGTATTTTTTGAACTTTATTCCCGCACAGCTTTATTCTTGTAAAATTATGACTTTATTGTCATATTATTTCAATGTTGTCCTTGTTTTATTATGATTTTATTATTGGGTAACACTTTATTTGAAGGGGTGTGCATAAGACTGACATGATTCTGTCATAAACATGACAAAACATCTGTCATGAACATAAAGAAGTCTTTATGAATGTTTATGACAGTTGTCATGAAGTGTCATTCGGTAAATAATGACACTTTTAATACAAAGTTGCTCTAAAAGTTGCATTGAAAGTCCATTAAAAGAGCCAACTTTGCATGATTTTGTAAATTATGATAATTTAATGCAAAGTTGGCATTTTAATGGACTTTCAATGCAACATTTAGAGCAACTTTGCATTAAAAGTGTCATTATTTACCGAATGACACTTCATGACAACTGTCATAAACATTCATAAAGACTTCTTTATGTTCATGACAGGAGTTATGTCATGTTTATGACAGTGTCATGTCAGTCTTATGCACACCCCTTCAAATAAAGTGTTACCTATTCTTGTAATTTTATGACTTTTTTCCCAAATTTATTTTTCTTAGTATGGCCCTAATACTCTGTTGTAATCTATAACCTCAATGGCCAACTATTGTAGTAAATAAAAGGGACTTTCTTGGCTTCATTAAATTGGAGTGACCCACTGAAGTAGGTTGGTGCCCATTTCTGTATTTTCTTATTTAATTTTTTTTTTTGGTGATGATTCAATTTACTAATAAACAAATCAGAAGAATGGCTACCATTGGACGCTTTGGAGCCAAAAAGAGGCGGAGCTGAGATGGTTTGTACATGTTGGACAGGAGATAGACGGTGCTTTAGAAGAGGACCTTGGAGACGGAGCATTTAATGGCACAAGGAGGTAAATATGTTACCTTCAGTTGCAAAAATGCTGCATATATCAAACGTGACTTAAAGGTAATTTGACTTTTCAAATCAACGCCTTGAAATTGGGTCTCTTGTCTCTTTAAGATACTGCTGCTCTTTCCGACACTCCGCCTTCACAAAGTTATCACAACATTGTTCCTGCATTGAGCCTTTCTGTCTCCACACAAATGACCAAACTAGGTTTTTATGTGAGCTAATCTCTACTAACAACCTGCTTCTTCACTCTCCCTCACCTTCACAGTCTTAGTGGTTTCATGCGAGACTTTTTATTCGAACCACGGATCGGATCGGTGCCTTTTTGGCTGACGTGTTTTGTGCTCGTCGGGGGTACGTTTTACCTCTGCTTCTCTCCTCTGTCTGCCACTTTTACTCGCGGTGTCTTTTCAGAATACAATCCCGTAATGCAGGTAGGTTCAGCCTTTGAAAGAGGCAGAGGTTCGCATCGGGAGACTTTAGAAAATTGGGCTCAATTGCTAAGAGGAATATACAGCAAAATAACAATGTTTAAAATGCTTTTTTTTTTTTTTTTGATTAAAGTTCCTATACTGAATGATAAGTTTTAGCAAATACACAGCACCACTGATGGCTCAATGAAACAGAGAGCATCTAATGTCAAGTCAGCATTTTGTCTTTCTGGATGCATTTCAGAGGTTTATAAATTGATTTAAAGTAAAATGTGTGGCTACATAAAAAGAACACCATGATTCTAGCTCTTTCTTATAGCGTACCACTTAGCAACTGTAATCATTCAACAGCAGTGGTGTGCTTTGATTAGAAAATGCAACATGTGAATTCATGACCATTCATGATATCTTGACTTTCTCTCAAGCTTCTGTGCGCAAGGAGATTTTCATCAAAAATAAAAAGAACAACGCAAAGTTCAAAAATGTAAACCTGATCTACGATGATGCTCATTTACTGATGAACTGAACAAATGCTGATGTTCAAATTCCCAAGCATGAAAACACGAAACAACCAAAGGTGTGTTTACACAGCAAACAACCCCGAATCCTTCCAGCGGCCCTGGTGATGTGGATTAAATCTCCTGCCTGATTCTGTCAAAATGCAGCACTGCAAGGCAGCTGCCCAGCATTTCTTTCTTCCCTCTGCCCTGTGTCATTCAGAGTGACTGATTCAGGAACAAGGAGAAGACTTGTACAAAACTAGGGCATTGTTTATCTGCAGGCAGTGCTGAACAAAATAAGGGAAGGAGTAAGAATTAGAAATGTGTTTAGTTAAGCTTGTACTGGTGATAATTAAGATTTAATGTGCGTTCAAAGAAACCAGCTTTTGACTAAATGTCTCACTGTTCAGGTGTGTTAAAAATTAACAAGTTACTCAAGAGTTTCACAGGGTGTCTGTGGGTTTCAGCAAGTCAGATTTAAGACTTTTTAGGAGCTTTCTTTAAGGTCACCTTGAAGGAAATTTAAGACAGAAAAAGCTATAAATATAGGGAATTGGGGTGGGGGGTGATACTGCATTACAGTCAAACAGCAAAACTGACATTTTTGCTGTATTTGGGTCTGTGTTGTAGCTCTTAGGGGCCGCTTTGTGCTTCTCACACTGCAGATGGCGCTCTGCAGTCTTAACCCCCACAGTGCTGAGCTTTATTTGCATAGAATGGATGTAGCATCAACAGAAGTGAGCCAGTGGTGAAAACAAACATCGTCCAGAAAACTGGCGATAAATTTTTATAGTGACAAAGAAAGCTAGCTAGATAGCTAGCTAGCTAGTTAGAAAGAGCATATTAGCACCTTGTTACCATTATTGAGCGACAGTTGAAAATGAATATAGTCCAGCTAATTGGCCATAAATTGGCATAAAAAAGCTAGCAAGCTAGCTTGCAAGAGTATGTTAGAAGATAGTTAGAGGTAGTGAGCCATTGGGGAAAACAAACATCAGTCAGTCAACTGGCAGTAAATTTGCACGTACCCATGATAGACACAAAAAAAGCTAGCTAGCAATGATTATTTTAGTGGGTAGTTAGCGGTAGCCTCAACCGCCTCAAGTTACAGTTTGCAACAAAGATGTATGACAAGCCTGACAGAAAATTACATGTTCAATAAAATACAAGATAATTTCTGCCACGTCAAAATATAAGACCTGTGATTAACTTAAGGCAAACTAACATTTCTTTTCATAAATGTATGAAGCCCTTAATGAATAAATTTAAGACCTTAATTTTAGGTACATGAATTTAAGAATTTTTAAGACTGCGCAGACACCCGTTCTAATAGTTGAATTCAATATTTCAAGGATTAATCCCTGCTTTTAATAACTACTGCAGTAATCATTCAACTTGTTGAGCAGAATTCTTCATCGACGTTTACAGAGGTGCCACTTCACGCACATCTTATGCAGCTTTAACAGTTCAATCTGCAAGACAACTCTGCCGCAGGGCCGAACGGAAATGGCGTAAAGGTCAACTGCACGTTTATTGTGACATCTACAAAGAAAGACTACGTAACTATCACTCCACATTAAAACATGCAAGAGAGGCTTTCTTTGCAGATGTCATAAACAAAAACACTAACAACGCTCGAGCTTTATTTGCTACTGTTGAAAGGCTCACAAACCCTCCTATGACGTTACCACCTGAACTTCAATCTAATGCCGCCTGCAATAAGTTTTCTAGTTTCTTTTCAGAGAAAATTCAAAAGATCAGAGGATTAATCTGCACATCCACTCCAAAGACAGTACCAATGCTGTGCCCAAACAAAACAAATGCAGGAAAAATGACCCAATTTCAACTACTTAATTATAAAGCCCTAGAAGAAATTATAAGTCAATTAAGCTCCAGTTCCTGCTGTCTGGATGTCCTACCCACACATTTCTTTAAGAAAGTTTTGCCTGTCGTAGCCATTGATCTGATCCAAATAGTAAACTCATCGCTCTCCTCAGGTGTTTAACCCCCAGGCTTTGAAAACAGCATTTATCAAACCACTGATAAAAAAGAACAATCTGGACAAATCCCTACTGCAGAATTACAGGCCGATCTCCAACCTCCCATTCATCAGCAAAATTATTGAAAAAGCTGTTTTTAAACAATGAAATAACTTCCTAACAATAATGAATCGCTTTGACTCCTTCCAGTCTGGTTTTCGGGCTCACCACAACACGGAGACGGCCCTTGTAAAAATGTTCAATGACATCCATATAAATACGGACTGTGGGAGAACCACAGTGCTGGTTCTGTTGGACCTCAGTGCAGCTTTCGACACTGTTGACCACGACATTTTACTGAATCGACTGGAGAGTTGCGTCGGACTCTCCGGTCCGGTGCTCCACTGGTTTGAATCTTACATAAAGAACAGGGATTTCTTTGTTTCAATCGGAAACTTCTCATCAGAGAGGTCAAAGGCCACATGTGGGGTACCCCAAGGTTCAATCCTAGGACCCCTTCTTTTCAGTATTTATATGCTCCCACTGGCTAAGGCTATAACAGGACATAGGATTAGCTACCACAATTTTGCGGATGATACACAGCTCTACATCACGATGTCACCAGGGTACTCTGAACCCATCCAATCACTGAATAGATGCTTAGAACAGATCAATGTGTGGATGTGCCAAAACTTTCTCCAGCTGATCAGAAACAAAACTGAAGTTATTATCTTTGAACCTAAAGAGGAGCAAACCCGAATCAACGCACAGCTTCAGTTATTACAACTGAAAACCAGCGATCAGCCCGAAACCTGGGAGTAGTGATGGACTCTGACCTGAACCTTCAGAGCCACATTAAGACAGTCACAAAGTCGGCCTTCTATCACCTGAAGAACATCTCTAGGATTAGAGGACTGATGTCTCAGCACAATCTAGAGAAACTCATCCATGCGTTTATCTTTCAATCAAACAGCTGCAGCTGATCCAGAACGCTGCTGCTCGGGTTCTCACTAAAACCAGGAAGATAGAGCACATAACACCAGTTTTAAAGTCCCTACACTGGCTCCCTGTAGCTCAGAGAATAGACTTTAAAATACTGATGTTAGTTTATAAATCACTGAACGGTTTGGCACCATAATACCTTAAAGATCTGTTAATGCTGTAACAACCGTCTAGACCCCTCAGATCTTCTGATTCTGGTTCTGTTCTGCATCCCCAGGACCAGAACCATACGAGGAGAAGCAGCATTCAGCTTCTATGCACCGCAAATCTGGAACAAACTTCCAGAAAACTGTAAAACAGCTGAAACACTGGGTGCTTTTAAAAATTAACTTAAAACCCACCTGTTTAGAGTTGCTTATGGCTAAATTAGGATTTGATGTCTTTGATGTTTTTAATGTTTTTATCTTTACTTTTTACTTCCTTATTCTCACTGTTTATGTTTTAATGAAGGTTTTAAGATGTGAGTACCCTTGTTAGATGGCGTTCTAACTAAAACTCTGAGGTTTTAATGTTTTTATCTTTTTCTATCTTTTTATGTAAAGTACTTTGAAATGCCTTGCCGCTGAAATGTGCTATACATATAAAATTTGATTGATTGATTAATTAATATTCACATAAATATTCATATTGAAAATAGCAGAGCTTAAATCTCTGAAGGGTTGCAGGTAGAGTTCTTTTGCATTTTAGAAGGGCAGCTGAACTAAGAGAATTATCCAAAAGGTTCAGAGAACGGATTATCACCTTGCCAACGCAATGAAACCTGGAAGCTATCGGCGCCTGCTACCAGATTTCTGAGGAGGCAGGTGGTCAAAAACTCTCGATTTGCTGCAAGAAAACCTGGTGGCAGCAGACACTGATGTGTCTGTTTCCACAGTAAAGCACATCCTAAACGCCGAAGGGCTCCTGAAGAGCTCCTGAATGGCTGGAAGATGCTAGAGTGGCCATTATAGATGCGTGATTTGAACTCTGTTGAAAATCTCTGGTGGGGATTCCAGCATGCATCTGTCAAGAATATTAATGGACTGGAGGCCTTTGCCCATTAGGAGTTGGGCTAAGATTTCTCAGGAACGTTGCCAGAAGCTCCGGCTATAAATCGAGTTTGCAGCAAAAGGGTTCTCTACTAAGTACTACAGAAACTTGTCATGAAGGAGTTGAATATTTTGAGACTGCAGCAGACATTTTGTGTTGAAGATGGTCAAAAAAACAAAAAAAAACACTTGGAATATTAGTTCCGATTGTCCAAACAGCCGCCATTTTGTGTGTTCCTCCAACAAATAAACATTTTACTCAGGCTTCAAATGTTCTTGTATCCCTGTAGATGGTATGAAAATTTATATATAATGCCTTCAGTGTATTTAATTGGATAAGAGATACACTGAAATGCAAGGAAAACCATATGTGGTTTTCAAAGTCTGAGAAGTGCGGCATTAAAATAACTGAAGCTCAGTATCATTGGATAGTTTCTTTGAGTGCAGATTTCAAATTAGACTTAGGTTTGGGTTTTAACACCTGAATGCACTTTAATCTAAGCAGTTAACAAAGTCTGTGGTTGTATATTTTGCATCATTCTCATGCTCAAAGATTAACTGTTTAGCATTTAGCATCCTATAACTTTACTTTGGAGAAATATTAACACCACCATGTTTCCCGAAAAAGATGGTTTGTACATGGTAATGTTCAGCATTAGCATTTTGCCACAAATAACATTCTACGTATATGCTAATTGTTTAATTTAGTTGTTATCTGATCAAAGCTCTTTCTTTAGTATTTTTGGAAAAACCTACATGGATTGTGGCAAACTGAACACAGGACTTTCTTTCAAATAGCTTCTTTTTTGTTCTTATATGAAGGTCAAATTTGCGTGACTAATGGGTTTTACAAGCTGGCCTTGTTCTGGGCATCAGTTTAGGTAAACAGCCCTAATTCTAGTTTAATTTGTCCATAAATCTCTTCCTGATCTGTCTGGATAAGTCTTTTTCAAATAGAAATTGACTTTTATTCTCAAGTAAATGACTTTTTGGTTCAATTTGTTGCAGTTAAAGGTATAACAAAAACCGTGATTGTAAATGCACAGCATACATTGCAGGTTTTTATTTTGAAAAAACATAAAAATTAAAAACTGTGCATTGCTTTGCTGCTTAGTCTTGATCTATCACACAAGACCCAAACTTAAAGTGATCAAAGTTTCCCGCTGTAGCTCCACAAAATAAGAAAGAAGGTTGTGATGGTGGAGGGAAGAATCTCCCTCACTGAGGTGTAGTCAACCTTAATATTGTCTGAGTAGAAAGTTGTTTTTGGTTTTGTGCAAATCAAACACTGAAGACCACTAATTGACTCATTGTCATGTGGATTATAAACAACATATTTGCAGAATTTGATTGGTTTAAATGTGTTGCTTTTATTTTCTTTAAAAATAATTTTTCAAGTTTAATGTTCAGGGTAGTCATTTGCATCCCTTTTTTAAAATCATGGCATGTAAGTATCACCATATACACTTTTTTTTTTTTAGCCCGCAGAGAGGGAATCCAGTCCAAAAGTGTGACAAATTACTTTATCTCCTTATTTCATTTCCTATCCCGTTGCTTATCGGTGCAGAGAGGAGAGCGAGGATTAGCAGTTCTTGGAGACTTGGTGCAGTGGAAGGAGATGGTATCAGACCTAATTATCTTGTCAAATCTAAACTTATTTGGAAAGCTTTGTGTTGATGCCAAACACGTCAAGAGGAAGAGTGATGACAGATACGATCTTCAACAGCAGACAGAGCGCTGTTTACTTTCTGCTAAAGTGCTGGGCGTTAAGATGTAGGTATAAGCAAATTTGACAACTATTGAGGTTTAAAACATGCGATATGGTAACGGACATTAGAAATGCTCAGTGGCTAACAGGTGTCTATAAACATTCCTTAAAGAAATTGCTGAACGAATAAAGTGTCCATGAGAGAATGACCCTGAAAGGTTCGATAGGACAGATACTGAAATGAAGTTATGTAAAGTTAGTTTTACTAACTGTAAAGTACTAATCATTAGTTAGGCTAACGCTAATGCTAAAGTGCTGCAGCAACACTGTATTTATTGTAGCACGTGTCCCAACGACACATGTGCTACAACTTGGTATATCAACCTAAAAAATATTGCATTTGTCATCATACATCTAAATATACCTTAGACATTCTATTTATATTTATATTTTGTTCTATCTGCATTTTTTGTTCCTGTATGCTTCTTGTTATACAAGCACATACAAAGAGAGAACATGGGGACAGGAAACAAAACTACTGTGTAAGCAGTCTTCATCCACTTCAAAATAAGAGCATGAATATAAATGTCCAGCTACTCCTTAGTCGATAAGCAAGACTTCTACACAGATGCCGATTAGTGCTCCAGAATTCATACGTATGAATTAATTTAGTAGAACAAACTGTCAACAAATGTTTTCAAAGTTAACTAAGTGCTAAACAAAAGCTAAACAAAAACACATTAATCAGGATAAGTCACTTATCAGTTTTCTTCAGTATTTTTAACAAAACTTTTAAATTGGCCTTAATTACAAAGGTGACCTCAACACAAAAAGTACAGAGAAGAAGAAAATGGAAACATTTTCACAGAATTCAGAGGCAGTTGATTGTTCAGAGTTATGCATGGAAGGACCATTTGGCCACAGTAAGTACAGTGTATGGGAAGGACTATGAGCAGCATGAAATCTGAATTTCAATGGAAGTTAAAGAGAAAAAAAATTAAATAAAACAAAACATCTTGAAAATTAAAACTACAACAGAAAAATGTATGTTGCATGAACTAAAAATAATTCCTATCCTTTTCATGCTAATAAACACAAGCAGCAGCAGAGGGAAGCTTAATAATGTTTGTGAAAACAAGAACAGCTCTAACAACAGAACATCTGCATTTCTCCTTCTGTTCTCTCCATAACAAAGTGTGTGCCACTGCATACACCATTAAATCAACGTTTTCTCCCGAAAAAAAAGAAAAAAGAATCCAGACTAAAAGAAATGAGGATATTACTCAGCACCAATAATAAGTGGCCTGAATGCCCACGCCGGGCTAAGTTTAGGTCGAACTTCCGCAGTTTGGAGAGTGATCGACTGCCGATCCGTCTCGTTAGCGAGGCCCACTGGAGGCCTGTGCTACTTCAAACACCTCTATGCAGCTGGGGCTACTGCTGAGCCGACTGCTGCCTATAAATAGAAACCAATCTGCAACACCACCTAATGAGCAGAATCCACTTCAGACCAAACTGTCAACAACCAGCCACAGTGCGCGTATTTGTGCGTGTGTGTGTGTGAAGATACAGCTGACTTAGCTGTTTTGATCATTGGTGTATTGCAAATCACTGCTTTGCTGAGGGAAGAGTGTGCATGTGTGTATATAAAGCTCCTGTTATCTTTTGGGGCTAAATATATACGGCAATTTTCTAAATTTCGTCAAAAGGATGATAAGGCCGTGCCAAGAAAATTGCCTTTTCCTTCACCTTCTCTTCTTAGGTCCTATCTTTTTTTTCCCAATCCAACTCTTCTAAATGTTTCCCTTTTTCTGTTTTACTCTTTTAAATTGTCCATTTTGCACCGACATAAATGTCAGCGCATGACATACTTGTTTTCAATAGCTGCAGAATGTTCAAACAAATCTTCAAAAATTTGATCGATAGCAATAATTTCTAAAGCTGGGAATTTATCACATCATGTCGCAATAAAGTATCGCAATAAATTTCTTATAAGATTTTGATTTATTGTCGCAATCAATTCCAGTTAATGATGCTTAAAAACCTGTAAAACAGTCTGTGTTATCTGGATTATTTTTACAATTTCTCTCCACTGTTTGTTCAATAAACGGGTTTCATTAAATATATATATTAAAAAAATGATATATGTTTCATATATAATTCAGCTAGCAGGTGCAGTTCTGCGATACAAATCACACTGGTGAGCGTATTACAAATGGGAGCAGTATAAATGGTTTGTATCGTCACTTTTATCATTATCACAATAGTACCACAAAATATCACGATAAAGATTTAAATCTATATTGCCCACTGAGAATTACTTCATCACAGAGTGTCGAAAAACTTTAGCATGTAGTTGTATTATATAAAACTATTGTTTACATTCTGCTTGTGATCTAAGTTCTAGGAGTTTCTAAGTATCACAATAACACATCCAGCACTTTAAAGAAATTAAAAAGAAAAAAAGAAGGGCTTGATGTTTCTGATGGCGTGGAAAGGAAAGCCGTCTCTACGGCGGCACTGCCAGCTCGGCAACTAAAACACACATGCATATCGTAAATTGGCTGTAATAGCTGACAGCCGTCTGTGTTATTTTCCCCCAACCAAACTATTTCAGCGAGGCCGGTGTCGCAAACCAACACTAATTACAACAACCACGGCTCAGTAGCGGTGGATGAATGGTACTCAGCCACCTACTGGGAGCGACACACTGGGGGCCGATCTGCACATCTGTCACATCAGGGAACGTGGAACAACAGACGGGCTGTCAGCCCAGGTGACGGATGCTGCCACCGCCTCCAGGGATGGGAGCACATTCACTTTAAACCGTAATGGATGCGTTTTAAAAACAGGCTTTAATTGTCAGAGTTTGCATTCATTACATTTAATTTGCATTAATGCATCTGACGATTAAGTGGCGTAATGTATGTGATTCTCGTTTCTTTGCTCTTCCGAGTGCAGCACATTGCTCCCCTAAGATCAGTTCTCAGTCTGGTGTCGACTTCAGTCGAGAGTTGGAATGTTTTTGTTTCTCTTTCCACAATTTTCTCAAGAATTTTTGCTTGCAATTTCTTGCGTAATAATATGTAAAGTTGGTACATTGATATTTTTCCAGATTAGACAATTATTATATTGTACTGTTTTTTTCATGTGACAACATTTTATGTTTATGTAAATTGTCCCAGTAATTATTGCAATAAACGATAGTATTGTCATTTTCAGACCATTATCAGCTCACATAATGGCAATGGCATAAAGTTTGCTTTTTACAAAATGAAAGTTTAACACTGGAACTGAAAGATATTTTAAATGTCCAAAATAAAACACAACTAGAAACAGGAAATAAAACGAAAAATAAACAAATTCAAAACCATAATTAAAATGGATCATGATGTCACTCTATGCAAAATTCCCCTTAAAAAATATTAATCAATAGAATGGAAATCATACCGCGTCCTAAAACCTGTCATGGACAGAACAACGATTCTGAAATGTACCCCAGTGTGCTGCAGGTGTGTGCCGTCTTTCGACTAGACAATCGGAACCATTACCTTGAGTTTGATGCTGTCAAATCATCACCCACTTCACAGAGATGAAAGCCTGCAATAAACAAAACCAAAATGAGATGCAAAAAAAATAACAGATTCCATCCACGACCCGGAACGAACAACGCAGGCCAGTGTTCCTCAAAATTGCAGGTGGAGATGTTGACATCAAAGCTAAAACACAAAAAAACAGTAGGAGGAAAAAAAAAGAAAAGCTCTTTGGGGAGGATTTATATACCGTAATATAGAGAAATGCAAGATATAAAAAAGTAGCTGTGATTCTGATCAGGAAATATTTAGAGTCATGTGTAAATATGAATCTACAGACAGAGGATCAGTGTGTAAAAGGAGGAGCTCATGGATCTAAACACTTAATCAGAAGTTGGATATAATCACTGCCTCTCTTGATCACGTATCTTAACATAGTTTCGCTCATGTTGATGGTGCATTGATTGCTCTTGATTAATATCAGACTGGATCTGTGTGTGAAGCACAAGCATTTCCAATGTTCTGTTTACTCTCAATCCTGTAAAGTGTAAGCAGTAAAACAGACGCTCTGTTTGGAAATGCTCTGTAAAATCTCTTGAATGTTGCTGACATTGACTGCGGCCACCTCCAAAAGTAGCAT
This sequence comes from Poecilia reticulata, assembly GCF_904066995.2. Lineage (NCBI taxonomy): Eukaryota > Metazoa > Chordata > Actinopteri > Cyprinodontiformes > Poeciliidae > Poecilia > Poecilia reticulata. The sequence goes on along the minus strand of NC_088830.1, from coordinate 6,259,530 downwards.
TCTCATGAAAACGTCGTGTTTGGTGAACATGCTTACGGCCTGCAGCCCTTCTGCTCTTCTAAACTGAAGATTTGACTTGTTTTGCAGTCAGGTGTTGACTAAAAGTCTGGGTTATTGTCACAAAACCCTTTACAAATCTCCCTGAAACGGAACACCTAGTTGATGAGCAGCGTTGGGAATGCTTCAGTCTATACCCAAACCACCAAAACGCCATCAATCAGCCGCGTGTCGGGTGATTCGTCACGACAACGAAGTGAAAGTCAAAGCTGACTTAATTCGTCTCTACTGAACTTTGAGATGTCGACAACACGTAGGAACACGGGATGAATGGTGAGGAAACAAATGTTTTTTTTGTTTTTTTTTTCAGAAACACAAACACGAGGAGACTTCATTTCTCCAGACCCTAATGGCTCTCCTGCTTGCCGAAGACCGACATGTATTGACAGGCAATCTTTTACCATTACAAGTGTCGCTCACTGACCTTGATGAGGCTAGTTGTGTGTGTTCACACAGCAGCAACACACACAAGAGTCTGGTTAGGTTAGAGACTTGAGATGACATGATTGTCCACTGTTCTTGACGCACCGCTGGTTCCTCAAGATTGTCCAAAAAAAGGGAATTTTACGGTATTTAAATATCAAGTCAACGTCAGCTAAAGCACAGTAAGATTTCTGTCTCAGCAGAATATAAAACTATTCCAAGTGTGGGGGAAAAAAAATCTATATTATAACTCACCAGAAGAGAAAAGATGCTCTTGTCTGCTGGTATTCAGCCAAACAAGAGAAACAAAGCAATTATTTCATTCTACAGAAATGCAAACAACTTTTTAGGAAAAATAAACAAAACATACACAACATCTTTATGTAATCCACAGACTTCTCTTTTTTTTCTGTGCAATCACTGAGTTGCAGTTGTTTTTTTAAACCTTATCTTCACTACTGCTCTTATGGCTGAAAGCAATGGGAGTTATTTTGTTGAAAACTGACTGAAGTGTGAAGAAGCTCATCTTAGGCGACAGATTAGATCAGAGGTTTATGTCCAGTGTTTACACCGTGGTTTAAAACCTTTTCTACACAAAAGTGTCACCAGGGTGTTTCAGTGGCTGATTATTTCCCAGTAGCAGGTCGTTAAAGATGAAGGAATGAATAAAATGCCTCCACTGACCTACATTCAGTTTAGTTGACACCTTTTTTTTATGAAAAAAAAAAGAAATCTGATGAAAGAAATTGTACGAATCCTTTATATTTAATAGAGTGACAAGAAAAATAACTCTCAAATGTAGACGATATCAAGTTACTAACCATGTTAAAGATCAGCTCCCTAAGAAATCCTCAAACAGACGATGACTTTGCAGAAATAGGACATCAGAAACCTTTTTTCTACAAACTCATTTACTTAAATCGTGCAGTTATTCCTGGCCAGGTGAATACCTGTACCAGGTACAGCTGCTCAATTTTGAGAACACAATAAATATATGAATTACCTTGTGGTTCAGTCAATAAGATATCAGCAGTTGGAGAAAAGCTCTAACGTAAACACACACACACATGACGATGTATTCTTCATTAACTCTGGCTGTTTTTCACTTATTCACTGACTCAGGACGACGACTTCACCTCGACTCTGCCGATGATTATGAAAACACCTTAATGTCTTTTTATGTCAGCTATGCATTTCCTTGAGTTGAAAAGGGAAAATAAATAAATAAATAAAACTGCGAAGGCAACACTCTGCCTCTCACTCATTTTCTGTTTGTTACTAATGCCAGGGGATAAACCATCAAATCAACATTTTGTCTCTGTGTTCAGCACTTTGCTAAACTCTCTGAAGTTTTTGTTCTCCCTCTCAAAGGAATCTTACATGGATGGTTTAAAAATAGGCAGCCAGTGAAGAGTATTTATAGTCTGTTCTAAGGACATTTATGGAAGATAGATAATTAGCTCTTATGGTCATTGTCTGCCAATGTCTGCTTCTGATACCGATATCGATATCTGAGGTTTAGTATCTGCCAATACTGATCCATTGCAGAAAAACATTGCTGAATATGTTTAGAATGTTTCTTAAATTAAACACACACATAAATGTACTGAATTACAAATGTATTTGATAACGCTGCACCTCTACAGTACACATAAATACACCAGTAACGTCACAAGGTTGATGTAAAAACAACTTTAATTTGTTCAGTCAGTGCTATTAGGAGTTTAACAGCCAAAGAATAAAGAAACTGAATCTGACAAAAACAATAGGTTGACTACCTTGGTCAAACATGTAAAAAAAATAAACTGCAACAAACTTTCTGTCAAATGGCTCAGAAATAAAATTAGGAATTCTAAATATAATGGAAATTAAATAATAAAGCATAACGCTCAGAGCACAAAGAATAGAATTAGATTAAATATATCTGGCCTTATGGATTGGGCCGATACTAGATCTAGATTTTTTTTTCAATATTAGGACCGATACAGATATTATCAGATTGGTTCATCTCTAATTTAAGCTGAAGCTGGTGTTGATCTACTGTCTGCGTTGTCAATTGTGCAAAAGTCCTGAAAGTTTTCTTCCATGGAGAAATGAGAGGATGTTTCTGCGATGTGTGAAGAGAGGCTTCCAGGGCCCTACAGGCTCACTCAAGTGGTCACATGATATTAGCTGAATTAATCAGATAGTAAGTAAGTAACCGTCCAGCCTCCCACACGAGTGAAGCGTCTTTGTGCGCAATTAGGTAATTTCATTATTGGGTCCTGGTGTGATGTGAACCCAGATGCAAACCTCGCAGAAGTACTTTCTACCTCTTCAACCTTTCAACATCTTGTCACATTATAGCCGTAAACCTTAATTCAATTTATTGTAGTGGTATGACAATATTATACCACGAAGGATTGGGAAAGTGTCTCTAATTAAAACGGAGCGACCATCTGTGAGGTCTACGCTCCGGCTCAGACGCGTCAGATTCGGTTTCCATCTTTTTCCTGCAGCTCTATAAATTAGACATGCAGGAGAGAAGGATGTATTGTTTTTAATTAATGAACTGGCTAATAGCTGTAGTAAATTCTTAGCATAGTTAGTGTCACTGTTACCACCTTGCTATTAAAAACTCAAGAGTTTCAATTGAATGCATGATCTGAAGCATGCAGGTGTGAGGAGCAGGCAGTGAAACGAAAGTGTGAATATTTTAACCAGCATAAAGTGTTTAACATCTCTGCTTTAGATGCTATGAACACATGGAGGGTTTTTTACAGACGCCGTGACGAAGCAGTTACTAGCTGCCTGTCAGCTGACACTAACGCAAAGCAGGTAAACGTTTAGTTGGATTCCTTATTTAACTTGTTTGTCAGATTTAAAACTGCAGTAATGTTTTTTTTTAACATATTTGTTAAAACTGTCACAATAACTTGAGAGTTTTATATGAGACAGATGCTCTGTAAAAAAAAAGCCAGCTCTTTTGCCCTCTCCCTGTGGTCCTACTGCCACCTGTAGAGATGCAGACACAACCAATCAGAGCCAAAAGGAGGGTCTTAGCGCCGTCAATCATCCTTGTGCATGTGAGAAACAACTCATTGTTACAGGAAAACTGTCATTGCTGGCTACACTAACTAGCCTGGGGCTCCAGTGAATGGAAATGGCTGTAGACCAGCAGAGAACAAAGGGAAGGAAGTGAGCAGTACATACATGAGGATGACTTACAGCACTAAGACCCTCCTCCTGGCTCTGATTGGTTGTTTGGTACGTTTTTGTCGTAGGACCAAAGTGGAGGACCTGGATTTTCTTTTCTTTTCTTTTTTTTTCCTCCACAGGTTGTCTCATGTTGTACTGTCAGGCCATAGTGACAGTTTTCAACAAATGTTTTTAAAATTATATTTATAGAAAGCATATATTGTAGCTTTAGTGAACTTCATTATATTACAATAATAGCAAACCAGGCAGTTAATGACAAATAAATGATGTACTAGATGATTCTCTGTCTTTGTTTCTTTGTTCTCTAGAATGAATAAAAAAGTTTACTCAAACAAACATGGAATCATTTGATATTCAAGATAGTGGGATAAAAAATATCTAATTAAAATCCTTGCTTTCAAACAGAGTTTGACTTTAAGCCAACCTAATGAAAAGTCTTCAATGTATAATTAACCTTTAAGTCAACATGTGAATATTAAAACAGGCCATAGCACTCTTTCTTTGGCTCCAATCTGCCCAACCCAAAGTCATTTTTTATCTTACTAATCTTTTTATGTGCAATAATTTGGCAAATTGCAGGGGGTTTTTATATTATAATACATGGGTGAATGTTCAATTTGCATTATTTATACTGAACTTATTGTCTGTTTTCCTGCAGCTTTCAGCAGTTCTCTGGTGATGGCGTGCGGTTTGTTTTCTTCACACCAGAGTTCGTCTCTGAACTGGTTCAGCCTCAAAGCTAAAAAAAACCCCCAAAAAAACAAATTGTACATTTGTTGACTTCACTGTTAACATTGGGAGTCAGCTATAGCACACCTCATACGGAGCTACGGTTCAGATAGGTGGCAGATAATTCCTGCTGTGTCAGACTCATAAAGTGCTGAACCCCCACAGAGCGGAGAAGCTCACATCAGCATCAACAAACTGTACTTTGTTTCCAGTGCACAAAAAGTTCCACCTACATTTGGGAACTTTCATCCCAACTAACCCTAAACAGAAATCAAACAGGGGAAAAAAATGCTTAAGTTTGAATGTTTTTAGCTAAAGTTGTGCATTTATCGTATCATTTATCATTTATTATGATACATTTCTTATCATAGCAAGGATTTTGATTTATCGTTGTCACAATAAATTCCAGTTAACAATGTTTAAAACCCCACAAAACTGTCCATACAGTCAGGATTGATTATTTTCTCCTCTGTTCAATAAAAGCATCAATGAATATCAATACATTTCAAAGTAAAGTTATTGTGTGCTGTTTAGTGAAAAAAAACAACACGTTTTTACATGACTGGTGTCCTAAAGAAGCGCGCTGCAAATGGGAACATTTTTCAAGAGCATTAATTCTGTTTGTGGGTCTATAATTGCTGTGACACGTAGTCACACACTTACCTAAAAAAGATGTAATAAATAATTATTATTGTCACTTTTATCGTTATCACAATAGCACCGCAAAATATCGTGATAAAACTTTAAGTCCATATCACCCGCCTCTATTTTGAACAGCTGGTATCACGTCTATAACTGTGTTATTTAACCGACTTAGTCATTACATGTAGTGATTTTATAGACAAAAAAAAAATATCAACCACAATCTAATCTATTTTGTACCGTTAGACCAGTGTTTCTCAACCTTTTTCGGGCTAGCGCCCCCCTAGCCTTTATCCAGGTCCCTCACCGCCCCCCACCAAAGAATTTGTAGGCTACTTTGCACTGACAATTATTTTATTATTAATGTTACTATTATCATTGTAGACGTTTTGAATCGGCACACCTATTATTTTTTCCCGTACACTTCAGCGCGCCTTACGCTCCTTGACCTCACGCACATAACAGGGTAAATGTAGCGAGTTTTGCCCTAAACGTATTGGCGTCTGGGGGGCGGAGGCGAGCGTATGTTTCTACGCTCCTTCGTGGGGGGCGCCGATTTATGATTTTATGATTTCGCATCCACCTGAATAATGTGTAGTTGCGCCCCTGCCCATGGCACTTCAACAATATTATTTTACCTTTTATCTGGAAATAGTGTCTGTTTATTCTAGCCATAGTCTCTGTATTAATTATTGCTCGAAAGGTCTTGCCATACCAGTGTATTCCTCTGAATTTACTTTAGTTTCTTAGTTTATTCTTGCATTTTGTTCTTCATTCATTTCCATTTAGTTTCATTTGATTAGTATTATCCTCTCTTGGTTTATTGCTATGTTCACTTTAGTTTCTTTCCTGTTGCTACATTTATTTTATCGTTTATTGACCATCAGTAATATTCACTCATCACCTGCTGCACCGCCTAATTGTCATGTGTTTCACATCATGTGTTGATTTTTCACTGTTCAGCGTTGGATTCTCTATTTTTATGCCATAATTCACATCTAGTTCGTCGCTCCGTTTTGCCCGTTTCTCATTTTTCAGAGTTATTCGCAATGTGTGTTGCGTTTTTTTTTTTTTTTTTACCTCTAAGATGCAGGGCGGTCGGGAAACATATCGATGGGGAAAAGGCAGACTGACATAAACCTTTTAAAACAACGAAAACAATTTCGGTATTCTGATTGTTGAAATTTAAAAGTGCTGTGTTGTTCTATCACCCCCGTTTCATACCGGACCACTTACAGAGCCGGTGTTAACGCTATAAAATGAACGCTCTCTATCGTGGTATCACCCATGGAGGGATTTCTTTATTTACATGGGTTCATTTTTCAGAGGGATACAAAGTCAGGGTATTGTGATTTTAGAAATTACATGTTTATAAGAGCGATTTTATGTTGTCCTTCCATGGAAGCGGGCAGCCTTCAAACGAAAATAAAACACGTTCTAATATAAATTGCTGCTTTGACATGATCACAGCACTGCCAAAACATATGTAGCTACATAAATACCAGACAAAGTGAATCACAGCAGCGTCATCAGCCGGTGTAACGCTGAACTGATGCGGAGCGGAGCCATGAAGCTAACAAACACTGAATAGAAGAAGAGCTGCCATCGATACAGTTGCAGCCAAGCATGATTTAATGTTACACAATACAGTTTTACCAAGTTGCTCAAAGTCTAAACTGGTATTGTTGTGGATTTAAGGTGTAAAGTTTACCTTCAACCAAACGCCCCCCAGAGGAATCCCAGCGCCCCCATTTTGTAAAAATGTCAGCCAGCGCCCCCTGCTGTCCTCTAAACGCCCCCTGGGGGGCTGTACCGCCCACGTTGAGAACCGCTACGTTAGACCAACAAAGTTCAACAAAGAGTTACTATTGGTAACAGTTTTCCGAGCTTCACCAAACAATTTTTCATTACTGCATTGCTCAGCATCACCTTTCGGAGGGCCATGCCAGCTAAAAAGAAAAGAAACTATTCATTCACAGACTCATACACCACGACACAGTGATGAGTCGGCCACATCGGCTGTGATAAGGGCAGCAAACAGCTACTCTCTTCACAACCTCCCTCCACCACTTCTCAATATAAAATAAATCAGAGTGCTGGACTGGAACACGGCGGAGTCTTGGAGCACCCCGAAGAGATAGGAGGGAGACAGAAAAGCTGAGAGAGGCACAGAAACAGCGAGCTAATGGCTGTAATTCAACTTCACCTCCTGGGTAAGTGAGTGAGTGAGAGCGAAAGTTTAAAGCTTGAATCAATGAGAACAGGTAAGAGGGTGGACACCTCTGGAAAGAGGGGACACCGATCCAATTCAGCGAGTTAAAAAAGAGAGAGAGAGTGAGAGAGTGTCTCGGATAGAGACGGATGACAAGAGTAACGGAAAGAAGCCGAAGCCGGGGGATTTCACGGAACAACCGGGCCGAGTGATGGATACGGATAAAGAAAGAGAGGAGGGGGAAAAAAGATTTCTCTCTCCTTTTATATATATATATATATATATATATATATATATATATATATATATATATATATATATATATATATATTTTTTTTTTTTTTTTTTTTTTTCAGGGAGGCTTTAGATGTCTGGATCACATGTGTCCAAATAACCGTCACGCCTCTAAGAATACAAAACCCGCACTCTCGTTCCTCTGCTGAGGCGATCAGCGGCACACACTCCTTCGGTCCACACACAGACATTAATCACCACTGTAGTTATTGAGGAATTGAAGGGTGGCTACTCTCAAATATATAAGTAAGGAAAATAATACACAGAGACGTAGTTCTTGCTGCTAGGCCATAGACGAGCCGGAGATTTATTACACCCACGGAATCAGTTTCGTCAGTTCAACACGTAAAATCTTCCATACCAAAAAATCTCTCCTCAGTCTCAAATTCAACAGTCTTTATACTCTCAAGTCTCCATGAGTGTTCATTGGAAGGTTTCAACCAATGGAGAAAGGGTGTTGTTTCTGCCAACAGACTCCCAGCTTGTTTTTCTACAGCGTTTGTTGAGTGACCTTTAATACGAGTCCAAATAAGGACACAAGATCTCATGATTTCAACAGACCTAATCATCTGCTCCTTCTCAGAACTGTCAACAGACCAATTTGTTAATGCTATCCGTCGGGACCGCATTCCTTCCGAGTCCGTCTGTGCACTTTGTACGCAAATGGAGGGAAGGAATTTAGGTCAGGTTGAACTGGAGAACCTTCCGAGAATCCTTTCGCAAAAACAACTCCTTAGATGGTATTTCAGCTCCAACATAGTCTGGAGGAGAACACGGTGGGGTATGTCCCTCAGGGCAGCGCCTCCACTGTTTTGCCTCACCAATCTCACTCGGTAAATGTACCGTCTCACCCCAGGATGGAACATTCTAGCTTTCGTCGGGATGTTTGGATGGCCGCTGATCTGTGTGTCAGTGCGCCGCATTAACCGACTGACTGCTGCTGTTCTCACTTCAGCAAGGAAGAACACACCCGGGGCGGGCGATACCGATACCGATAAAAGTGATAAGAAGAACTATTTATTGCATCGTTTTTAGGCAGCTGTATGTCTGTGACAGCTATTGTAGTCCCACAAACACAATTAATGCTCTTAAGAAACGTTCCCATTTGTAACATGTTTCTTTAGGACACCAGTCACGTGAAGAAGTGTGGTTAGTTTCACCAAGCTGCACACTGGAGATGCATCAATCTGATATATCTCCGATATTGAAAAACATTCTAGATTGTGTATTGATGGAAACATTACGATCCGCTGTGGCAACCTTTTATAGGCACCTTGCTGTGTGACGTCACACACACAAGGTCCCGCCGCATCGTCCTGCTGGAGCACAAAAAGCTGCTGGCTGATGATGACAACCACTGGCTTTAGCTCTGAAGTTGTCAATATAACACACAAAATCTTAAAATGTCTGATATATAAAAGAAAAAGGGACGCAGTGCTTTGTTACTAATTGTCACCTCTATGACAACTAGATAACAAGGTCAGTGAAAAGGTTTTAATTAAGAAACCAATTAGCGAGGGAGAGGGAATAGCATATAGGGACTAATAATATAATAGCATGACGGAACTACTCCCGTTATGCTAACTTGACTTTGACAGCCCTAACACGTCGATGTGCTGTGACATTCGGTATTTTTGGTTTAAAGAAATAAAAAAAAACGAGCCACACAGGTGGCATTGTTGTCAGTTGCTATGTCAACCAGTCTGCGTGTGGCATAGCTGACGCAGAGATAGAGAAAAAAGAAGAGTATGAGTGGATTTGAGTTATGCTTTAATGGTTTTTCTGAATTATTTTTCCCTTTGCTGTGGCGCACTGAATATAGCTACATCTCCACATTTCATTTTGGTAAAGTTATTGTTCTACCGCAGCATCGCGGCTATGAATGACATGTAAAAGAATCGTCTTTTTGCCCTCCAGCTTTGTGACCATGTGCAAAATGTAATAATGGGACAGTGCTGATAAATCATTAGTTTTGGGGGGGAAAAATAAATTGTATTATAATTTCACTTTCATTAAGAAACTATTAAATGTGTTTATTTATTACGATCTCCATTAGTTTCCACCAGTGTAGCAACAAATCTTCCTGTGGTCTAACACACAAATATTCATACAAAATATAGGATAGCATTAACATTAACTTAAAATGCACAAAATTAGTCAGGCAACACATTTTACAAACTAGTTTAAAAAAAAAAGAAGAGATTTCTTTGTTCTTTTAAAAGAAAGTGTACAATTTAATCTTATGCAATGACATCAAAATGCAAACTTAAAAAAAGAATGTTCAATAGTTTTTTCACTCTGGTATTTTATGCCACATAACCTATAATTAAAGAAAACCTGTGAAGCATTTGTTTAATTAAGATAGCAAAGCTACTACTACGCTGCAGCTACTGAGCCAGGAGTTGTTTGGACATTTTCTTGTCTGCAGATTCCAGGCTGATCTGCCTTCAAATGGTGCCCTATTACACAACAACGCTCTCTCTTTCTTAATTGGCTGAAAAACAATCCAGTCTTCCAGGGGAAACGGAGGCTGCTGGTTGTTTCAGGTCAATAGCTTCACATCAAAGCAAGAGGAAAACGAGGGAAAAGTCCTCATGGTTGTCAGCATCCTCAATGGAAAGAAAATCAGAAATATATGTAATATATAATGGAATGTACATTTTGCTTTTTGTGTTTTCCTAAAGACCTTTCAATGCTTCATTCGGTATTTACTTGTAAGCATCTTACAACCTCGGTGTTTAGGTTTTTCAAAGCAACACCTTTCAGTAATCAATTTTTGTTAATCTCGTAAAAGTGGATACATCTCCGAAGATCCAGCGAGCCGTGCACGTAATTTTCGAGCATCGACCTCAATCACCGACACCAATCTGTTGGGCTGATTGTGCACAGTGGAGGAGCAGAACCTGTGATCTGCATGTAAATGACCTGCAGCCGATCGCTTGGAGTAAACAGCGCCTCACAACTTTGGTAATTACTGGTCTCTGAGGAAGAAGGCCACGATGCCAATGCATTTGGAATGCAATAAAAGAGAAAGAATGTAACAATCAGAAATTTAGCTTCGCAATATCGTGGGGCGTGGATTGAAAGCACGAATCAAAATATTTCATTTAGGTGCGGGAAAAGAAACAGCACAACATCTGTAGTAGAGTGGAGTGGCATCTGGTTAACTGTTTACCATAAAGGAAAGTGAGATGTTTAAAGCTGTTGGCTTTTTAAAATAAGATTAAATGGATAAAATACAATGAAGTGATGCAAGCTCATTTTGTGTTATTTGGTTCAGTTTCTGTCTTAAAAATTGTGAAGGCCTTTGACAAGAGCAACAAAACCACCAGCTGAGAAAACTGGACTCTTTTCAAATGTATTTTATCTTAATACGTTTGAAGCTAGATCTGATATGTTTTACTTGTGATTTTCCATATGTAAATAAAAATGTTCCATCAACAAGTTTCTACTGTAAAGACAAACATACTAATCAAATTGTGTTGGAATTGTAACGCTCCAAAAAGATAAAAAAGTTTTACATTTTTAAAAATCTCACTAACCCAAACTGATTGGTTTTCTGAAAAAACTTTCAAATTGAAAAACGTCAGCTTGAGCTAATGGCACATATATAATGTGTTTTTTTTATTTTACACGAAAATGTTCAGAGCGGAACTGATGTGTTTGCATGTTTCTGGTACACCTGTAAATGTGATGCACAATCAACCTCGACAAACAACGGCGACTGACGACAAAGCTGCTTCCGGAGCCAATAGGAGTTAGATTATCACCAAACCTATTCAAGCCTAAAATAACATCTCAATGCAAAAAAAACAAACAAACAAACAAAAAAACAAAAACAGCATCACATATTTTTTTTCTCAAGATTTTTATGTTTGTTTTTCAAAAAAAGTTACATTAATAATGTGTTTCCTCAACCATTTAAAAACTGAATGGAAAAATCGCACTTTGCAATAAACCTGATGATTGGATAGCCTAAATAATATATTTTGTTGTTGAGCTCACATGTTTATTGTTTCAGTAGCTTAGCAGCGTAAACAGGTTTTGGATTCAGAATGTTGCTTATTTAGTCAGTATAAGGTTTTGGATTAAAATTTGATTAACTACAGACCTGGCAATTGACTCGATTAAAATGTTCATCAAGTCACTGGTGTTTCTGGAGCCTAATCTGGAAAATGTAATTCAGGTTAATTTACTTTAATTCTCAACTGCTGAACAGGAACTTCTACAAAAAAAAAAAATCCACACATCTCTATGGAAACATACTCAAAAGATTTTTTTTGTTGTTGTTGCTGCTACACGCTAAAAATAAAACTCAGGCGTTCCCTTTCTCAAGTGCATCAATCATTCCATCACAGGATGTTTGCCAGGTGACCCAACCCAAAGTCCCTGCTGATGAAATATTTTGCTGACACATCAGATTGTCTGCAAAGTGCTTCTTCTGAGGACAGAATTTACTACGGGAGTAATCACATCATCCTTTCCTGAACACCATCCTTGATAAAGGTTTTGGCCTGAAAGCATGATAATATTGCTTGGCTAGTTGCCATGTTTGGTTAGGACTGCAACTTTGGCTGCACTATAATTCTATTGATTCTTTGTAGGTCTGAGGTTTTTTTTTTTTTTTTGCATTTGGGACAAGCAGGAAAAAAAGGGCATGTCAGGATGTAACTGTGTTTTTCAAGTTAAGTTCAAAGGAGATAAAAAAAACAACATCTTTCCCAGCACAGGATGCTTTTTTTTCTTATTTTTTCAGAAGCTTACTGTTTTAATTCACTTTTTTTTTAACTAGTTTTGAAAATTTTCTGTAGCTGTTTGTTGACAGCTCTCAAATTAGGTCAAAACAGGCAAAAGAAAACTGCAACTTGCTAGTTATCATCAATTCTAAGTAAAATTTAAAGAAGACAACAAAAACGACTCAAAGAAAATGGAAGTTTAGAGTTTAAAAAGAGCAACAATAAATGTTAAATTCAATTTAATTCAAAAATACTTTATTGATCCCTAAGGGAAATTAAATGTGGTTGTGAGTCATTAATTGAAGATTCTTCAAAGAGTTACTGTTTGGTGATGGCTGTGTGCAGGAAGGACTTCCTGTAGCAGTCTGTATTGCAAAGAATGTGAGGAAGCCTCTGACTGAAGACACTGTTTTTCTAAAAGCAAAATATGTTCATTTTATGAATTTACAAAGTTAGAATGTGTAGAAACCAAACGTTGATAGAATATGGACGTGTAACAAATAAAATATCTGTTATTTGTTATCTTCATGCAGTCAGCACCTACTAGTAACCTTGGTGAGTTTTCAACAATGGAGCCAAAATAAACCTGATCTGAGTAAAATACAGCGCGCTGAGAAACTATTATCCTGTTTTCACATTGTATTGTTGCTGTCGTAGCAAAACGTGATTGGGAAGCTTAAAAGAAAATGGTGTACATGAACACTGTAGCTTTTTCAGTGAAGCCTTTTTCAGTGTAGCTTATTCAGTGAAGTCAACTGTAAATATACATCTGTCTTTTAATCTCAGTATGAACCTTTCTGTTCTTTGAAGACCTCGAATGCATAAAAGAGGGGAAGAAAAACCTGCAAAAACATTCTAACATGACTACAGCTCCACAGCCAGACCTAAAGCGGAGTGCTTCAAATTAAAGCATATTCATGTTTTGAATGACAGCTAAATTTGACTTGAAAAGCGCCTGAGCTATTTTGTAAAGAAGAATGAAAAACGTAAGTCCAAAGCTGGAAAAGACAAACCCCATATTTTGCTGCTGTAATTGCAGTTAAATGCGGCTTAGCACAAAACGAGGCCGGAGGCACTCAGTATGAACACAAACTAAACCTTTAATGCTTATATTTTTAAAACATTTTTGAAAAGCAAGCATCATTTTGCATTGTATGTGATGTTTTATATCACAAAAAACCCAAACAAAGAAATAAGTAAGATATTCTAAGATTTATGGTTGTTATTAAGCCTGTGTCAATAAGTAAATAATCAATAATCAATTAAAATGAGTTTGATCATTTCCATTCTAATTATTAAAATTTTGATGTGACGTCATAATTTATTTCATTTATGATTTTAGTTGTGTTTTCTTCCCCTCAACTTTACTTATTGTTTTTAGTTGTATTTTATTTTGGATATTTATATTATCTTCCAGTGTGAAGTGTTACAAAATTAAAGTCCACCTGTCTTTGAGAGGATGATCCTGCATTTTTATGCCATTATCAATTTATTACCTGAAAATGGTCTCAAAACAACAATATTATCATTTATTGCAATAATTACTGGGACAATTTATTGTCTAGCTAAATGTATTTTTCTACCGTGACAGTCTCAGTTATTATGCATCAAAAAACAAAACAAAAAATATGACTATTTTTCCAAGGTGTTCTGTGTATGAAAATGTTAATGTGAAAGTAAAAGGAGAGTTGGTGTATAATCTAAGCAGGAGACGATCATGGAAAAGTAAAGATCACAGAAGAAAAAGAGAATTAATAACCGAGTGACTGACATGTCCCCACAGATAAGAGCGATGGGAGGAGCGGTGAGAGGAGTCAACATCAAAAGTCTGGAAGACAAAAGCAGTCATACAAAATGATCAGAGCGAGGATGTGAAGAAAAGTTTTTTTTTTCTTTACAGGAGAGGATTGTAGAAAGAAATTCAGAACGAAGAGAACCAGCAGAGCAAGAAATGAATAGCTAAACATGGGCAGAAAAAAAGAAATGAAAAGATGGCAAGGAGAGAAAGTAAGGCTAATAGAGGCTTGATTGATAGGACGGAAGACAAGAAAATAAATCTATGAGAAGAACTACATTAAAGAGGAGGAAGATAAGAGGAGAAGGAGCAAAGTGCATTATAGGAGAGAAATAAAAAAAATAATGGTGATGATAGGAAGTACAGTATAACAGAGAAAGTGTAACATATTCAAGAAACAGGGAGTGTGGCGCGGGGATGCACCAATCCACTTTTTTCATTTCCGATACCGATATCTGATAACTGCTGAACCGACTTAAAATATTTCATAAAAAAAAAAAAAAAACATAAATGTACTGATTTAGAAATGTATTTGATAACTCAATTAAATACACCATTAGCTTCACAAGGTTGGTGAAACATGTTAAAACAACACAACTTTAATTTGTTCAGTCGGCGCAAGTAGGAGTAAAACAGCCAATGTAAAATAAATAATAAAGAAACTGACATCTGACAAAAAATATAGGCTGACTACTTTGGTCAAAGATGTAAAAGATCAACTGCAACAAACCTTTCAATGGTTCAGAAATCCTTTAGGAATTTTAAATGTAATGCAAAATAAATAATAAAACATGACATCACTAAGAGCACAAAGCACATTGAATTTTTTTCAATATTGAGACCAATACTGATTGGTGCATCGCTAGTGTGGAGTAAAAAAGAAAAATTGTTATAGAAACAGGAAGCATTGCACAAAAGTGACGTGTTTGACAGAATCTGGTTTTTAGCTCTAGTAATAAGATTACCAGTGACAGAGGTAAAGCTGAATTAGTCCTAAAGAGACTGCGGCGTAGAAAGAGCCGGTAACATTACAGGGGAGACATGTAAATTACGGAGCCGCCGGAGTTAAACGGGGAGAAAGAGAAGACAGAGACTGCTGACAGAGGGGGTTTGAGAACCAGCAGCTCTCAACTACTCATCTAATGAAAGATGACAAAGAGGGAGGGCAGATTGTGCCAGAAATTACATTATGTGTGAAGCAAAGATGTGATCGGCTGAAAATGAGAAGTCAAACATGGTGACAGAAAGAGCAAATGAGGAGCAGCGAATGTGAGAAGAGTCAGGGGAGGACGGAAATGAGAGAGTTAAAAAAGAAAGGGGCCAAAGAGAAACATAAGAGGTAGAGCAAGGTCTGAAAAATGTTGCTTTCTCGCGTCACACTAATGAGACTCGGGTTTTCTTTATGGATGCATTTTGTGTGTACTCCCCCCGTCCCACAACCCCACCCCAGTAACTTCTCCGTTCCCCTTACTCTGGATTAATGGGCACACGCATTCATAAACATACACCAGGTAGACGCAAATTGCTGGGAGGGAAATCGTGAGCGTTCCATCGTGCATAATGCATAGGGCTCAAACTGTAATAAAGCTGTGTAATCAATACGGGATGATTTGAATGTGCGCCGCTCTGCTGCGATGTTTTATGGGAAATGACTGAGCTAGTTGAAACAAAGCGCCGCATTAAAGCCAGAGGTTCAAACTGGTTCCTACCAGCAACAAAAAAAACAGTACGGGGCCAAAAGAGGTGCATTTTATTGAAACTAGATCCAGCTACATTTGCAGTATTATTTAATTTAATGTCACGCACAAATGTGTAAATACAATCATTTCTAAATCATGTGGACATTGTAAGGCTTTCATACGTACCTCCATCCATCCCTGAGATGAAAAACATGCCTGTTTATTTGTCTGCTTGTTTTTTGGCCAAGAAAAGCTCAGTTTGATCCATGAGTTCGTTACGAAGGTCACACCCGAGGCCCTGTAGCCACGGAGACAAGCGAGGTACGTTTTTGTAAACGATTAAGAAAAGATTAAGAAAGACCACAGGACGCAGCACCACAGAAAATACTGCAGTGGGTATGCCGGGCCAATAGGTGGCGCTATAGCACTGCTGCAGAAAGACAAAAGAAACACAGAACAGCACCATTGTTGTTATGTATGATAACGAGGCATAGAAAGATAGACCAACAATGTTCAAAAAAGACTGGAAAACGTGAAACTGGGGTTTTGAAACGTATCCACTGTGGAAGTCGGTTTTAAAGATGATCGTTTTTAGTCTCT
This sequence comes from Poecilia reticulata, assembly GCF_904066995.2. Lineage (NCBI taxonomy): Eukaryota > Metazoa > Chordata > Actinopteri > Cyprinodontiformes > Poeciliidae > Poecilia > Poecilia reticulata. Next base: position 6,243,165 of record NC_088830.1, on the reverse strand, counting down.
CAAGATGACGATGGACAGTTAAAAAACGCAAAAAACCTTTCACAAATACACCTGCCGTCTCGGTGCCATCTGTCCACCGAAATGGCAGCGTGGACAGGAACAGAGTCTCTTGTCTTGGGCCAGAAAAGGCTTAAAGGGCCAGTAGCCCAGAACTCCAAAAACATGTTTTGCATTACATAAACCTCATAGGCCCATATCAGGTGAATTTGCTTACAATTTTGGGATTTTAAAAAATATATAAACAATACTCAAGTATTTGAAAATGTTCAAGTCTGGGTTTCCCTCAGTGTGGCGGGCCATCAGGATTTATTTGCCCCCCCACCAGGCTAACAAAGCTTGTTTATTTATTTTAGATTGGCTTGTTATTCACCAGATATAGTGACAGTAAAGACGAACTTATAGTTGATCCACTGGGCTCCAGGCCAGGAACGCACTTTTAATTAATCTCTGAAACCATTAAATCAGATTTAATAGAATTATCATTCATTAAAATTTTAGATTTAGGATCTTGGTTAAAATTCAGCTCCTCTTATGCCTTAGGGAAACCCTGGAAGCTCTAGTACAATTTTTCAGGAACAACATGGCCGTATTAAAACTACTACACGTCACTTCATACCCTGTTATGTAAAGGACTGCCTATTAATGTGTTGTAATTTGCATTAGTAAAATAACTGGCTCTAGCCCAGGGGCCCACGTTCTTGTAAATGTGGTCCTGATCATGGCAATAGTCCAATGTAACTGAGTGTTAAAGATCCGTATCTCGTGATTGTGGTCAGAGTTCTCTTGTTGAGAAATACAGAAGATGTTTAAAATACATTAACAGAACAATACAACAGTCTGCTTTGCGTACATCCCACGTCACACCACTTTGTATCTACCATGTACTGCGATGGCGTATGAAGATCAATGACTTGTCCAAGGTGAACCCGCCTAGAGACCACTAGAGACACACACCAGCCCTGTAATGTTCTAGCAAAGATTTTTTGGACATGTTCAATCTATGGCACAAACATTGCAGCTCAGACATACAAGACAGGAGTATATAGAAGCCATTAATATTACTTAATCTTAACATGAGGCTCTTTCTGCATTGATGAAGATTCATTCACCTCGGCGATCGAACTGACTGAAGTCACTTCAAGGACAGGGCAGACTGACCCAACCACTGTGTAATTGAGCTTATATTTATTTGATCAGTCGGATGCATTGGAAGTCTCTGTATTCTCTCCCAGATGGTCTGGTGATCTTTAAGGATTAAAAAACCGAGATGGCAATATTGCTGCTAAAGTAATTACTCAGTCGCACCCTGAATATTCTACACCCTCAAGGCCCATTTAGGCTCTGCATTAAATATGCAGACACATAGAGACAGAGCTTCCTGTTCATCTTCTGGGTTCATTTCATATGTTTTTTTTATTCAGCGACGAGGGATCCAGCGGAGTCATATCCAAACGGACCAAACAGAAATACAACAGTAACTAACGGAGGGACGACACGGATCACTGACGAGTAGCTATAGGAACAAAGACCATGACAGAAATGAAAGAAACTTTTCCGTCCACATGCTGTAGAATAATAAATGACCACACAAAGACTACCATGTCAGATGTGGTGCCAGTTTTCATGTGTGTTTCCAACCTAGACAAGACTCGAAACTGAACAGCCACAACAAAAGCAGACGGTACTGAGATCTGGTTCTGTAAAAACCGAGGTGAAGACAGAGTAACGGTAAAAAAACAATAAAAAAAAACAGCTGGAACGCAAAAGGGAAAGAGGAGACAAACTAAACGCCATCATTCCTGAAAAGATGTGACACAGCAAAAGATGACTGCGTCAGAAAGAGAGTGACCTTTTGTTTGGCTTTTAAAGAAATCAACTTTATAGAATATTATTATAACCAACACCTTTTGAAAATGATTTGTTATCCACTTCATGTTTTCACCGTTCCAAGAACCCTTAGCACAAGTGCCTGACTGCTTAATCATGAATGGGGTCTTGAAAATTTAGCTTTGCTCTTTAAGTGAGCAGTCTCTTTGTGTGCTCAGTGCAGTTATTATTGGTTAATTATATTAAAAGAAAAGAAGCAAAGCAGGTTAGCATTGTTGAAAAAGCAAGAGATTCTCATTGATGGAATAAATGTCAGAATTAACTCCAATGGTATACCCTGTAAATCCTGGGAGAGGTTTTCTTTCCACCATAAACTTAAAATCATTACAATAAACACCATAAGAATCAGGAAATAAGACGACAGAGTGAAAGTAATGCATATTCGCCAAGTCAGCAGCTTGGTTTTCACTTTCCTTAGTTTGCATGCTAATGTGTTATTGCCTGATCAAGATGTCCGTTTGGATCAGCATCATTTTAACTGCAATGGCAGAAAAGTTTGAATAACAAACAAATAAAGAACAAAGCATATGCACAGAAAAACCTTGTTTTTTGTTTTTCCTACAGATATTATTTTAGATTTGTCAAAAACGAACCAAATAAACCTAAAAATGACAAAAATATGGCAAAGTTTAAAGATAGAACTGAAAATAGTGAACAGATCTTTAGCTAATTTCCTGTTGAAGTTGAAAAATTTGCTAATGAGTAAAACAAATAGCAATTTCTTGAGTTTGGTCAAGAATCTCAGTTATTGCATTAAGCAGCGCTAGGTAGCAACTAGCAACATTTACTCAATGACATTTACCTGAGTAATCTTTTTGAAAAAATACTTTTAGGAGCATTTTTTCTTCTCTGTACTTTTTACATTTACTTGAGTAATTTTATTACGAGTTACTTCTATTCTTCCTGGAGTAACATTTCTGGATTCTCCACCCACTGAATGAAAAACAAACATGTTTTAACCAAAAATTCACCAGACTCAGACACAGACCTGCATTAAAAAAAAAAGTTTCATAAGTTTTTTTTATTGAAAGACACTGATTTGGAAACATTTTTTTTTTTGCCTGATTTTTTGTTACATACATGAAATATTGTAATTTTCATCTATAAAATACCAAAACTTAAGTGTCTATTTAGTCTGTCGGATTATGTAATTTATAAATATTAAATGATTGATAATTTGATCAGTTGGTCAGTACTTGAGCAGACTTTTTACCAAATACCTTTTTACTCTTTTGTAATTTCTTGAACGGCTTCTTTTTACTTTTTCTTGAGTAAAAATATGTTGAAGTAGCGCCAGTGGCGGAGCCAGAGGGGGGGCCAGGGGGGCCAGTGCCCCCCCTGTCATCTGACTGGCCCCCACAGTGGCCCCCCCTGATGATTGACATGCAACAACACCAGGTTATTCCTGTACATTATTTGGAATCATTCTAAGTCAACCTAATATCTAAAGAAGAAAAACAATAATAAATATATAAAAAGAAAATGTATAAAACTTTATATAAGTCCATGTGACATAAATAAATAGATTTTAATCAGGTAACAGCTGATACAAGCCTCCTTTATACTCATAACAAGCTGATATTCTTCTCCTGGTAGTTTGGAGCAGGGGGCGCTGGAGTTTTTTTGTTGCCCGTCAAAAAAAATAAAAAATTTTATTTCCAATTTGTAGTCATCAAACGAAACATTTATGATTTCTCTGCGAGAACGTTTTTGAAATCAGGTAACATTTCACGAAATGACGTGATTAGAAGACGGCAGAACTCTGATCGTTTCCTGATCCCGCATCACTTCCCTCAGCGGGAGAAAAACCAGCAGAAGCGGATCAGCTGCTGGACGCTCCAAAGCCTCTGGTCCGTTAAACGTCCAGATCAGAGATGATTCTCTGACAGATATTGTTCTTAGTCTGATTAATAATGAGCTCCACGATGTTCTCTGTGCGTAAAGTTGAAACTGTCTGAGCACCAAGTGGTCAGCTGATCTCAGTCTGGACAGAAACCAGCGAACTGCTCTCTGTTCTTATCAAGATGAGGTGAGGAGGGAATCTGACATGTTAACTCAGTTTTTACTGGTTTTGTTTTTAAAACACCATTAACTAAGCAGTGTAACTATATATTGTATATTTGGCGTTTGTCGTCTCATGTGTGATTAATTGGAGCATTTATTGCCCAGCGCTCTGCGCTTGTTTCTAACGGATCTGCACTTTAATTTCTTTCCTCTCTCAACAGTCAGCTGTTATTCCTCTATTTAAACTACAATAAGTAGATCATAACATTCTCTTTAGGTTTTCTCTGTGTGCTCCAAACTCATTAAATGTAAACTCATTAGAAGCCCGAACCACCATCAGGCAAATAATTCTGGTCCGATCAGAACTTTTTTTACCTGTCAAATTACCTGTCCAAGCAGAGCTTCCTAACCAAGGTGTCCATAACTCTTCAACACGCTGTCAGCTCTCGGTCAGAAAGAGCATTTAGTTCAGCGTCCATGAGATGATATTCAGAAAGGATCTTTTATTTGATTGATTTTAGTTTCCTCTGTGATGAACTCTATGCGTAAAGTCTATCATGTCTCCATGTGCGCCAGTCAAAGGTGTTAATTATAACATGTCAAATGATAGAGGGGCTTAAAAAATAACTAAATATTCAGTATGGTTTTTTTTAAAAAAATTTTTAAATTATACATACACACACACACATTATATATATATATATATATATATATATATATATATATATATATATATATATATATATATATATATATATATATATATATATATATATATATATATATATATTACCAGAGGTAATCTTGGCCCCCCCAACTTTAAAAGTCTAGCTCCGCCACTGAGTAGCGCTACTCTTACTTTAGTACAATTTTTGGGCTTCTCTGCCCACCTCTGTATTTATGTAATGATTATTGCTCAATAAGTTGTATAAATTCAAAAAGATTCCCAGTTAAAGTTCTAATAGAAGAGTAAGAAAATACCCCCAGCTCACTATCTTATGCCAGCATCTCAGTAACAGATTAAAACAATATATCTGGTAGAGCAAATAGACTATATAGCAGGAGGAAGCAGAGAGTATAGCGCCCTTTGAAGACTGAGTGTCTCAAACACAAATGTCTTTTTGTTTTTCTTTTCTGTGTTATGTTTCTATATGTGTGTGCAAGAACCGACAGAGGAGGTAGCGGAAAGTAAAACTAACAGCTCTGGATGGAAGAGAAGGGCTAACAGGATTTTGCTGTTTTGGCTGAAGCAACAGAAGGAAGCGGCATTGTTTTCAATATGAGTGATTTGATAGATGGTATTCACCATTTCAGAAATATGATGACTTAAGCACACCAGCATTATGAAAGAAAAGCCACAGCTTGACTGAATGAAATAGACGTCAGGCGTAATTGAATCTTTTTACCGGTATAGAATGAACTGAACATGATGAGTGGAGCTGGATGGCGGGTAAGCTTTAAAACCCAAGTTCTCTTTGTTTTATGGACAATGTTTGCTTCCATGTGTGCAGTACCAAACCATGTGCTACTTGTTTATAGTAAATAATGAAGAAATAGAGCTGTGGAAAATTCTTCACACCTTTTGGATCATTTTAAGTTGTGTCAAGATAATCCACAAAGATAATTAAATTCTGAATAGTGTGAGATGAATACCTTGTAGAAGTGCCTTCCTCTTTCTAAGTGTGTCTCTACCAGGTTTATACATCTATAAATTGACTATTTTCCCCATTCAACCCTAAGTCAAAGTGCCATCCTTCAAATTGGAAAGAGATTGTCTGTAAACATCTGCTTTAAGTCTTAAAGTATTAATTAAAATTAAGTCTAGATTTGTAATCAAAAGCCTTACATTCTGGCTCCACTGTATGTTTGGGATCACAAAACCTTCCTTTTTTCCCCCTTCAAGTCTTTGCCTTCCTCTAACTTGAATGCATATGTGAACAGAAAGCAGACCAGAGACCGCTCTCAAGGCAGGGAGTGGACTACAGCGCAGGGAATTCTGGGTAAATACAACCAAAAGAAACGTGAGAATCTAGCATTAGTGAGACAAATTGGTCACAGCCTTTAACTAAAGACAAAGCTTCTACAACCACTAAAATCTGACACGACTCCATTTTTGTTGACATTTTGTGAAGAAGGACGTTATGCTCATGTCTCCTTCTGAGGTTTTAGTGACCTTTTTTCAGTAGAGGGTGAACATGTTTTACTAGTTTGGTTCATTTGGCACATTGCAGTGTGAAAGCGAATCACAGCAGCTGAAAATGTAACAAATGTTGCAACTTTGGTCCCCAATCGAACTGAGTCCACCGGACTATCTGGTGTGAAAACAGCCAAAGTCTTTACAAAGCAGCTGTATTAAGCAAAGATAATATTAAAGTCTATAACAGATGTCCAACACGCTTTTTTCACTGCATTACTCATTTTCTTTGTATTTCACAATTGTGCGCTTCTTTGTGTTGGACCATTACACAAATTTCCCAAAAAACACTGAGACTTGTGGTTGTTAAGTGACGAAATGCCACAGTTCATACAATATGTGTGAACTGGATCACATGTTAGTGGATCAGAGTAGGTGGGGAGAAAACAGAGAATGAAAAAGAAGACTAAAGAAACGGGGAGCGACTGATATGGATGTTGAGAGATAGTGGTAAAATAATAAAATAATAATGACTCAAGAGCCGATCTCCAAGTCATATTTAGCAGCTTAACGACAAAAAATGTCATGCGTCAATTAATTATTAAAACACTGGAGGGGGGGAAAAAAAAGAGAGAAAAAGGCCGTCAAACCCTTTCCCCCCTCATTTCTCTTTTTTTTTCTCTTTCCACTGTGAGAATCATTTTCATCCCTGATGCTAATATAGGGAGAGAGCTAGGAACACACTGAAGGGTACAGTGAGAAATGACAAGAGCTCAGAAGTGTGTGGGAGAAAGAAAGTGGATGAAAAGAACGTGGCGGTGTCTGGCAACTTCAATATTTTATGTTTCGGGGTCATTAAAAGTGGGCAAGCCATCCCGGCTCCATGTGGGAGCCTATTACGCCAGACCGTCTTACGGTGGGATAAGTATCTGTTTTTGTTCTGGCTGTCTGATTCTCTCTTTCTCACACCGGCTTACTCCGTCTCTCTCTTTCTCTCTCCTACTTTGGTGAATTCTAGCAACTTAAAAGGGAATTATGTGTAATTAGCAGGGGCATGGTGCGGATAGGGACTTAAATTCTAGTATGTTTTTGGTGGATAAGAAAAAAAAAAACGTTCCCGGTGTCAAGAGACAGAAAGGCGCAGCAATGGGCTGGAGGAAAAGGGAAACAAAGACTCGGGCTTCATCTCTCCCACAGGATCCACATGCATGTTAGCACATGAAAGGAAGCTTCAGGACGCATGTGCACCAGCACATAATACACGCAGTAATCCATACAGAAGTTAAAGACTGCAGCTTCGACTCACTGTTGCACTGGAACAGCAGTAGTGTCCAAATGTTTTGGACTGTAGGCCAAAAATGAACCAGTTTTAAAGTGCTCAGGTCTTTTCTACTATTAAAAATTCAAAGTAATTTTTACTGTAAATTATTTTCCTTTCACATGCTCAGCAAAAAAAAATACAACATCTGACATGTTGATGAAACAGAAGCAGAGAAGGACAAGTCACTGTAAGAGGGTCTCAGTTGTGTACAGTTTCCTGACTTTTATCCTTTGTTCCTGACTTAGTGGAAAAATCTGCCGAATGTGGCAGTATTTTTTACGTGATTAATCATCAAAATAGATTAATTGAGGCCACACAAAATCCTTCAAAGGGCCACAAATGGCCCCCAGGCTGCACTTTGGACATCCCTGTCCTACAAGGTCTACTGCAAATTTTGTGAAATCATGAGTTCTGAAAAAAAAGAGCAAGAAAAGTACAAACAAAATCCAACATTGTAGAACCGGGTCTCAAACTTATCAAACCAAAATGATGTATAATAACAGCAGGTTTCAGGAAGACTACTGTAAAAAAGTATGGTTGCAAATCTCTGGTGACATAACTGGCAGTATTTCACAAAACATCATATTGTGGCATCATGCCCAGTTGTGCCCCAATGGACATGTGATGCTGCCACTAGGAAACATCACATTTTTATTCCATACTATAGTGAGACGGCAGGTTGGAGCATTTGAAAATTGAAATTCCTCTCCTCCCATCTAACGGCCTGTAGGGTAATAAAGGCGGGGGGCCACTGCTTCACAGTCTATGGTAAACAACAGACGGATAAACTTGTATTTAGAGTGCAGATGGGCCCTCCACAGTGATTTCTCCGTGCATAACGACACTGCCTCACTGTCCAGTGTATGTAAACTTCAGAATTTATGAAGAGGTGGAAAAAAAGATCTAACAAAGCAAATGGAAACTACAGACCCAAATCACCTAAAACAGGAAAGGAAATATTTATTCTGGTTTAAAATGAGGAATAAATGTTACAGGGATTTTCTATACATATTATGTAATTATATATAGTTTAACTGCATTTAAAGCAAAAAACGTAAATAGGAGAAATTTTATAGTTATTGAAATAAACTGCTTTAACTTTGTCATTGTATATCTCCATTGACCCCATGGTTCCAATTTTATTGAGATGGAGGGAATCCATTTAGCCCCACTTGGCTTTTCATTAAGTAACACACACACACGCACGCGTACGCGCACACGCACACGCACGCACACACACGCACACATGCACACACACAGGGAATAGTCGGGAGCTGAACGATTTCTGACTTCTTGTCCAGTTGATTTAACTGTCAGGAAACACTAAATACAGTTACAAAATATTCTCCACCAAGAGGAAAATCCCTTTAATTGTGTTTTCAAATCAGTGATAAAATAAGCAGAGTTATGCAGGAAAACAATAAGATTCACACGACACAGTCCATCTTTTCGAGCTGAGCTCGTTCCGACAGACGAGCCTCGTTCTAACAGATTGATGCACCAGACAGAACTTTGAATCTGTCTGGTGTTTGAACATAAAACACACGGGCGGGAAAAACATATTCCATCAACAGCTGAAAGATTATATGAAGAACGACACAGTTAGAGACCAACATCATTATTTTCCTTTTCATCAAACCCTGCAGCTGAAAACATTTAAGAGGAAATATTTGTGTTTACCAAAAAAAAAACAGTCGTCGGCATGGGATTGGGAGCGTTCTCAATATTAAACATATTCATCTTTTCATTTCTCGAGCACATCCCCATAGAACTTCATGCGCAGAGTGTGTGAGCGCTATGCCTACTAGAGCTCGGTATGTAGCTTCTCAATTACCTTCCAGCAGAGTTGTGCTGTTCTGCACCAGCTGCGCAGGCTAATCCAGTTAGGCATGTCGTAGCCCAGGCGTATTTGTAGGCAAGCAGCGTGTTTAAAGGACCACACAAAAGCCTTCCTATGACAGGGATTAGCAACTTGTAACCATTTATGGGATTATGGGTGGTACTCGACTAAACGTTTAACTCAGAGGGTATCATCACAACTCGATTGTGTATGTTTGTGAAAAAAAAAAAAATCCTGTTGGACTTGAACTTTTCTGTGCTGTTTGTCCATTCAAAAGCAAATCAATAAAAAGATATGATAGAAAAAAATGATAAATTTAGTGGGCAATTATCGTGTCGTTTATCATGATGTATTTCTTATCACAAATAGTTTTGATTTATCGTTGTTCAACTAATTAACAATGTTTGAAATCCCCCCCAAACTGTCATAATAGTAATAGTTTAGCTATTTTCTTCAGAGTTTGTTCAATGGAAGCATGAAGAAATACCAGTGAATTTGAAAATACAGTTAACTTCGTAATACAAATCACACTTCTTTACGTGACTGGTGTCCCAAAGAAGCATGTTGCAAACGGGAAAGTTTTTCTAATACGACAATATATTGTCTTCGAAAAGTAATCATAAGTGTTGGATTTGTATTGCGTGTCCAATAACCCAGATACCTCTGCATAAAGCCGAAGATAATCAACTGCCTCCAAAAATTACAGAAATTGTCAATGCAAACTGACACTTGATAATTAAATTTTAGTATCCATACAAATGTGATGTGAAGGTTTGTTGAAGAACATTAATGAAAAAAAAAATAGCAATAGGAAAACGGAGAGAAACACAGCAGACAGGTCAATATCTCATGCTATGAACAACTTATAGAGTATTGTTTGATCAATCATCTGAAAATATGAAAATGCTAGTCGCAATTTTATTTTCCGTCTTCACAGTTCTCTCCAAACATGACTGGCAGAGTGCTTTGTTCTGTTTACCTCTCCGATTTGTTTGTGTCAATGTTACATCTATACTGTGGGGGTTTTGTGCTTAAATCTTGATTTTGAGCAAAACGGGATAAATTCTCTGCTGCTGCTAGTGAGTTTATGCTTTCCCATCCATCCATCCATCCATCCATCCATCCATCCATCCATCCATCCATCCATCCATCCATCCATCCATCCATCCATCCATCCATCCATCCATCCATCCATCCATCCATCCATCCATCCATCCATCCATCCATCCATGTACCACACAATGGTTTAGTGTTTCTCATGTTTATTCAGTAAAATTGTAAATATATTAGCAAAATAGAATGTTAAATGTAATTTTTAAAAATACCCTTGACAACACTATGTGAAAGTCTTTGTTATTCTACTGTTAGTTACTTCATACATCTCAATGCGCAGTGAACTATCAGAAAATAATGCAGTCCTCACTGTGCAGAGCGCTCGTATTAATAGATCAGAGGCTAGCGACGACAGAGTTCTTTCTTGTTCTTAACGTGTTTCTAAAATAGACTTTTGAATCCTCACTCAGAAATATTTCAATATTTCATCCAGTTTTTGACCTTCTGCACAATGATATCTGATTTTAAGTGGTCTTTTACAACCTTATCCTTTGATGTCTACTCTCCTTTACTTCGTACCATGCCCATATTCACAAAGAAAAGTTTTTTTTTTGTTGTGAGAGAATGATTTGTTGCCAGGCAACTAATCCAGAGCAAGCATCACTATATGCTATTAGTGTGTGTCTTTGACAAGTAACAAGGCTCCCAAATCCTGCTTTTTAGTTTGAATGCATGAAGCAAGACTGTTCAGGTGCAATGTTTCAACTGATGTGTCTCTGTGTGTGTGTGTGTGTGTGTGTGTGCGTGTGTGTGTGTGTGTGTGTGTGTGTGTTTCTGTTTTTTAAGATTTTGTTTAAAACTTGTGCAATTAATTTCAACTTATTGTAAACATCAACCTAAAACCCCATCAATATATATGTGTATATATATATATATATATATATATATATATATATATATATATATATATATATATATATATATATATATATATATATATATATATATATATATATATATATGTGTACAATACTGACAACATTTGGTTTATGTTAAATAGCTGAAAATTGACTTCTAGTTGAAACTTTCACATATTATGCAAAAACAAAGAGACACGTGTTAAATAGGCCCTGGCAGTTTGTCAAATCATTATCAAAAACCAAAAAAAAAAAATCCTCAGACCTGCGAGCAGATCTACAGAAAGTGGGAGTAGTCTCAGAGCAATCTCTTGGTAAGGTTTTCCAGTGGTGAAATTGTCATTAGTAAATTAGCAGTGTGGTAGATTGATATTGTAATAGGAGGATCAATAACGCTGCAATCCGGCCCTCGGTCACTGATGCATACGTTGCTGCAACTGCCAACTTTCAGTTTCTCTCCCTCCATCACTTTGCCCTATTTTTATGAAGCTGTTTCTTATTTTGCTGACTGCATTGCTGCTGCGCCTCCCCCACAATGCTGTCATCCTAAAGTCTTCATATCCACAGGGTCTGAACCTGAGAATATTTCCCTTTATTAAAGCAATAAAACATAAAAGATCCATTAAAAAACGTGCCTTTGGGTCTACTGGAAAGTCTTGCTAGGAATTCCAAAGAAAACCTGATTTCAAAAACAGAAAGAGTTTAAGGAACGATTGTAGTAAATAAATGTCAAAAATATGTCCGCTCAGCAGTGGATGGAAAAATATGAAATAATTGCAGGAAATTGAATGCATTTGACTGAGTATCTAAATTATTTATGGGTAAGAAGTAGAAGGATGACGGTTTGTTTTTTTGGGTTTTTTCAGACAGCAGCTCCACCAGAGCTCGCAGCATCACACAGCTTATGAAAAGTTGTGCTTCAATCCACCATGTTGAATCCATAGCTCTTCTGTAAAATGACCAACTATAATTTTCCCAAACTGCCACACATGTAGCCGCTCCAATACCTGAAAGACGCCGATGTCTCCTCTGATTGGCTGATAGATGTTGAACACTAGCGCCACGGCTAATTCATGAATATATCTCATGTATCTGTTTACATCTGTCGCTGCCATAATTTATAATGTGATTTCAGCTTAAATTCTTTAATGGAAACACTGTAATTAAGAAATTGTGTTTTCTTGACTTTAGCAGGTATATAGGTAAAGAACTGAGCATATTTATAAATGAACCACAGCTAGTTTGGTCTCGAGGCAAGTTTGCTCCTGTGCTCGTTCTGCCCTCTTCGTCAGGCAGCAGTCCAGCCTTTGGAAACCCGTTGGTAAAAACCCCAACATCATCCGCATTACAGCAATCAAAACCTCTGCAAGGAAGTAGAGCCTTACAGTCTGGAAATTACGGTAATCTGTTTTTATCTTTAGCGTTTTCGCTTTAAAACACTTTTTTGTTCCTTTTGCCTATGATTGGTGCTCTATGTGAATAAAGTTTGCTTTTTTTCTGTTTCTCATTCTATCATGTTTTCCTCTTCCAGCTTCATGCATTAATACAGGGTCTAAGGGGCGGTGCGCCGTCTTTCTCTCTGTTTTGATCTCTACTCATCCGCCCTCTAACACACTTCAGTGACTTATGTTTATCCCTCACAGAGAGGTGGATAGAGCAGGCGGTCTACCACAGTGAAACCTCACCACTTCCAACACCAGCAGCTGCAGCAGGTTTTACTTATTTTACTCAAGTCAGCGCAGTTTTGATCTGTATACTTTATTGTTGTTGCTGCATTAATCAAACAATGTGGCATTCATCATTTTATATCATGATTATAAGAGGTGTTTATTGTGATAATTTCATGCTCCTGCCTAAATCCTGCTCTGCTCATCTGGAAGATCCTCAGTAGGAATGGAAACTGTCCTCTGCAGTTGCCAATTAAAACGTAGAAGTGATGCTTCACTCCTCCTCTGTAGTTCTAGCCTGATAACTGTTGCATCCTAAAGTAAATATAATACAAATAAGCACAAATTAATTAAAGTAGCTTGTTCCTATAACTTGCCACAACACACTTTTTTATGTAGAGTCTCATATTTTCACTCTTTTTTTTCTTTACTTTGGTGTTAAATGTGAATAAAAGTTTGGCGACTCTTTAAATATCTGAGATTTTAATAGAAGCTGGCCTCCAGGTCAGCAGGAGTTAACTGTTGCATAGCAAAATCAGTAAAGGAAATGAAAGGAAAGCTCTTTATGCGTAACTGCTAAAATTCACTAAAGCCATTATGCAGTGAAAGTCAATTTGTACAAATGAGTTCCTTATTACAAAACTTACAGTTAATTATACCAATTTGCAGCTGCATTATTGTGAATCTGTTCCCATCTTACTTTGTGTTTCTCTCTTTGTGCCTTCACTTGACATTCTTTGTGAAGGACTTTCTTTTGTCTGATTGCTGGGATTCTGTGCACCGCGGCTCAGGCACCACATTCCTCACTGTAACATGACGGGTTTTAAACCTAGACTCTCATTAAAACATTTATATTTTATGGTTTCGTTGTAAAAAGTTATTTTAATGGGTAATTTATTTGTTCAGATATGTCTAAACATTATTTTAAGATGATCTTGATAAGTAGATATCCAGGTTTTCCAAGAATTTTTTTTTTAAGTAAAATGTACATTTTGAGATTTACATCATGTTGTAATGTTATTCCCTAATCATAAACATACCTGGAGCCTTAATTCTTTCATGCATGTTTGATAAATTTTTTAATATCCATGGCAACAATTCAGCAGTGCAAAACACCTGGGTGGACCTAGCTCCGCCCTTGAGGACGGAGCTAGGTCCGTCCTCCGCCCTGCTCCGACCTCCGCCCTGCAGTGTTCCTCCTCGGAGGAACACTGCAGCTCCTTCTCGGAGCTGCAGAGCTTCCACTTCCTCCGCTGTCAGCTCCTTCAGACTAGCCAGCAACAATTAGCAAACATCTGGTGGAACTGAGCATCTGCTGAGCTCATTAATTGAGCTACTTCTCAGAGCAACCCTGGTAAAAACATTGTTAAAGGGTTAATAGAGGAGCCATGTTGCGATGACTTCTGAAAGGTGGAGTTTCAGGAAGAGCAGCAGTTTTTAAAGACACAGAGACCCAATTTCAAGGTGTTAAATTCTGAAGAAAAATTTCTTTTAAGTCATATTTGATAATTATTGTATTTTCATAACAATTGTAACATAGTTACCTTATTGTGCTATAAAATGTGCCTGGAAAACACATATTACTGCCCTTTTGAAGCTTGTCTTCAGCAGTGGCGCCCCTTAGAATGCCGCTCGGATCAAAATATCACAGCAATCTCTCATGCTTGATGATTTTGAATCTGTCACGGAGTTAGTTTACGTTAGCAGTTCTCAACGTGGGCGGTACCGCCCCCCAGGGGGCGTTCAGAGGACGGCAGGGGGCGCTGGCCGACATTTTTTCAAAAGGAGGGCGCTGGGATTCCTCTGGGGGGCGTTTGGTCGAAGGTAAACTTTACACCTTAAATGCACAACAATACCAGTTTAGACTTTGAGCAACTTGGTAAAACTGTATTGTGTAACATTAAATCATGCTTGGCTGCAACTGTATCGATGGCAGCTCTTCTTCTATTCAGTGTTTGTAGCTTCATGGCTCCGCTCCGCATCAGTTCAGCGTTACACCGGCTGATGACGTTGCTGTGATTCACTTTGTCTGGTATTTATGTAGGCTACATATGTTTTTGCAGTTCTGTGATCATGTCAAAGCAGCAATTTATATTAAATTTATATTTATATTATATTAATGTTTTATTTCCATTTGAAAGCTGCCCACTTCCATGGAAGGACAACAGAAAATCGCTCTTACAAACATGTAATTACTAAAATCACGATACCTTCACTTTGTATCCCTCTGAAAAATGAACCCATTTAAATAAAGAAATCCCTCCATGGGTGATACCACGATAGAGAGCGTTCATTTTATAGCGTTAACACGGTGCTGTAAGTGGTCCGACGTGAAACGGGTTTGAGGGAACAACGGTACCACAGCACTTGTATATTTCAATAATCAGAATACCGAAATTGTTTCCGTTGTTTTAAAAGGTTTATGTCATTCTGCCTTTTCCCCATCGATATGTTTCCCGACCGCCCTGCATCTTAGGGAGTAAAAAAACAAAACAAAAACAAAAAAAAACGACGAGCACATTGCGCAAAATTCTGGAACATGAGAAGCGGGCAAAACGGAGCGACGAACTAGATGTGAATTATGGCATAAAAACAGAGAATCCGACGCTGAACAGTGAAAAAATCAACACATAATGTGAAACACATGACGATTAGGCGGCGCAGCAGGTGATGAGATTACTGATGGTCAATAAATGATAATGATTTAGCAACAGGAAAGAAACTAAAGTGGACATAGCAATAAACCAAGAGAGGATAATACTAATCAAAGGAAACTAAATGAAATGAATGAAGAACAAAATGCAAGAATAAACTAAGAAACTAAAGTAAATACAGAGGAATAAACTGGTATGGCAAGACATTTCGAGCAATAATTAATACAGAGACTGTATGGCAAGAATAAACAGACACTATTTCCAGATAAAAGGTAAAGTAATATTGTTGAAGTGCCATGGGCAGGGGCGCAACTACACATTATTCAAGTGGATGCGAAAACAAATCGGCGCCCCCACGAAGGAGCGTAGAAACATACGCTCCCCCCCAAACCCCCCTCCTCCAGACGCCGATACGTTTAGTGCAAAACTAGCTACATTTACCCCGTTATGTGCGCGAGGTGAAGGAGCGTAAGGTGCGCTGAAGTGTACGGGAAAACATAATCGGTGTGCCGATTCAATACATCTACAATAATGATAGTAACATTAATAATAAAATAATTGTCAGTGCAAAGTAGCCTACACATTTTTTGGTGGGGGGCGGTGAGGGACCTGGATTAGGGTTAGGGGGGCGCTGGGCCGAAAAAGGTTGAGAAACTCTGGTTTACGTCTTCTGTAGGAAGATACAACATTGTTCAGAAAACATCACCAGTCCTTATGTTTAGACCAAAACGAGTTGAGTGGTTAGATGGTATGTCTGATTAATAAATCAGGTTTAAAGAGTGTTTAATGTAATCACTTAATCAGCCATTTTTAGACCAACATTCATCACCTTTAATTAAGTTGTTATCTCCTTGGTATCCATGACAACCCAAACAGATGAACAACACTATAAAGTTAGCAAGCTGCTTTTAATGCATCCCAGCTACCTTTCACCAGCTGTAGATTGTAATCCAAAAAATAAATAAATAAATATTCTAAAGAGACAATTTAAAAAAAATTATTACTGTAAGTTATGTCAAACGTTTAAAGTCCATTTCATGACTAGTCCAAAACACACTTTTAAAAGAATAAAAATCTTAATAATAGTTCAAAATAATTCATTTCAATTTTGGCATTTAGATGTGTTTCACATTTCTGGTTATCATTCTGATAACTATGAAATCATCACTTAGTTTCTGGTATTCAGAAATGGTCTCTTGTTGGGGTGAACCGCCACATTGCTGCCAACTGATGGGTTAAATATTTGAATTTAAAGAAAGTTTTATACATTTCAGTTTACTAATAAAGCTTGTATTTTATTACAGATAACCAAATGTTTTCCTACTCTACAATAACTGATTTCCAGTGTAGCCTGCATAATTTCATCGAATATTTTCGTATGCTAATCTCCTCTCAGCACAGACCAAATTTATGACTTTGACTTGGCAACTTTTCCAGATATGGAGAAAGACCCTGTGGGCTCAGGAAGGGTCAATAAGTTTTGTATGTGCATTATACAACAGCCTATGTCAATTAGGGCCATTGTACTGTGCCAAGAAATAAGAAGAAGAAGAAAAAAAAAAGAAGAATAAGTTGCTGTTGTTGCAGCACCGACTGCCAAAAGAAGTCAAAGTTGTCATGATGCTTCATGAATAACTTTGTCCTCCTTAGCCAGACTTTAATTAGCAGAAGCTCTCACAGTTAGAGGTCTGAATATAGAATCAGGCAGCGCTAAGATTATGGAGAAGCAGGGGACTGAGTGCAAAATAAGCAAAACAATGAAGTTTGAGTATCCCAGCATTATCGTACCTGTGCGAAGTCATGCGGTTGAGCCTGACAGCTGGGTTGGACACCTGCAGAGAGAGTAACCACTGGTAAGGTGGGAGTTAAAACACAGACCACGCTAGACCCTAAATTCAACTCTGTTCCTTATATGAATTATTGTCATTTTGGTTCCTTTAATACCAAAATTTCCATTTAACTTTATATTTTGGTCTGTCTAATTGTGTACTGTTTAAATATTAAATGATTGATCATTTGATCAGTCACTCAGTACTTCAGCAGACTTCTTACCAAATGCTTTTTACTCTTGAATAATTTCTTGGACAGCTTCTTTTTACTTTTACTTGAGTAAAAATATGTTGAAGCAGTGCTACTCTTGCATGAGTAAAATGTTTGAGTATTAATTCTGCCCTCCTCTGCAGAGCAGCCAGCTGAACTTTGGATCAAATTACTTCAGTCTTTGCTTTTTTTTTAATCTTATTTCAAGTGTACTAAGAAATCTGCATTAGAAACTAGACCAAAAATACTTGGTGAGATTCTGTGTTTGCAGTGTGCAGCAACTGAGGCAGAAACGACGTGTTGTGGAATAAAATCTGATGAATAAAAAAAGCACTGCAGCATCTGAGGTTACAATTTCAAGCTTATTCTGCAATTCTAACTATTCTTTTCCAAACCTTTATGGCGTTGGTAAAAACTAAAATTAATTAATCGCTTGGTGTGTTGTGTGTTTATTTGTTGTTGTTGTTGTTTCTGTCAGCCTGTAGACGAGGGGCAATCAGTTCCAGTCCTTAGAGTTCTGCATATTTTAAATGTTTCCTCAGCAGAAAACAGCTCATTTCAATGAACGGATCATTAGCAGGCTGCAGCCACCAGGTGACCGACTGAGGAGATAATTAAACTATTTGGATAAAGTGATATTGGGGCAGGGGTGAAACACACGGCACACTGGTCCCTGAAGACCAGAAGGGCCCACCTCTGCAGCAGACACGTTGCAGTAGTTGGCATACTTTAAGGTCGCTTCATGGAATCTGGACTTTTTATCAGTACTTCAAAAAAAATTAGGCCGATTAAATCTGAACCTGATTATTCTGATGTTTTTGGCATTAGGACAATCTTGTTTAGAGATTAGAAAAATATGATATTTAGAGAAGTCAGTCTTAGAGAGAGAGAAAGATTCATTCATTGATTGGACAGCAAGTCACATAAAAACAACACATCAGTCATTAATATTCAGCTAAAGGGTGCAGCACTAAATTCCCCTGCTTAAACCAACAGGAATTTAAAAACACAAAACTTATCAAAAACTTAGGACTGACTGAAATGAAAATAAATAAACTAATAACTAACTAATACATAAAATTTAAATTCAAACCCTCAATTAGAGAAAACAAGAGCTTCTGCTTCTTAAAAACAATTAAATTACTTCATCGCTTTATTATCCAGTGTCGCGTTAACGACAAATTTTGTAATCCAGTCAGATTACAGAAGGATTCAGCTCTCAGTAGGCGGAGCCAAACATCTGACTCCACCCCCAAACCGATTTGATTGGATAATCCTTCCCCTTCCCTCCAAATGCCTGTGTTTTTTTCTTCCTTAGCGGTTTTACTCCTGCAGGGAAGTTAGTTTTATGTTGGATATGTGACAGACAGTCTGTGATTCACTAGAGGCAGGGATGTGGTTTTGCTGCCAGATCCTGTAACAGGATCTGGCAGCGGGAACACGGGAACACCGTGTTCCCGCTGCAGAATGAACTGGTTCCATCAGGGACCGGCAACAAATTCCAGTCGGACGAAACACTGAAATCACATTCAGCAGAGACCCAAACATTGATCTCCTACTTTATATTTTTATGAATAATTGTACATTTTTGTTCAAAACCATGGATGTTTTCAACCAATCCTGCTTCATTTTAGTCACCCTGGAAATCATTTGTTACAGTTTTAATAACCGATGAGTTAAAATAATTTTTTTTTATTGCTCTTATAGTTTGCTCTTGAAAGGAAATTATATGATTTAAACATATTAGTTTTCATGAAGAGAATGACATTCACAGTATCAATAACATGACCATATTTAATAAGAGTGGACTGGCAGACAAAGGATTAGTTCCCAAAATAAGTGGCAACAGAGTACAGGCTTTTGCAAAAAAGCAAACAAAAAAAAAACTGTTCCATTAATTTCAAAAGACATTTGAGTAGTTCTATTATTATTATTTATAGTGCTGAGAAAAGTAAATCTCACAAATGCCTATGATACCCTTGGTGCCAAAACAGTAATTAGTGTATGTGATAACTGGCAAAAAGTCTTTTACGTCGCTGTAAAGGAATTTTGGCTCACTTAGGAGTCAGTCAGTCAGTCAGTCAGTCAGTCAGTCAGTCAGTCAGTCAGTCAGTCAAAATTTCAACACTTGTGAGAGTTTTAATTCACTAAGATGCTGAAAGTCTCCTCAAAGTGACGTTGTGATGGTGAGACGTCCTCCTGCAGGATTTTCTCACAGAAAGAGGAATTTGTGGTTCTGTCACCGACAGTGAGCCGTCCAGGTCTTTGAGCAGCAAAGGAGACACAGACAGATGGCCACCAGCATGTCGAGCTAAAACCGTTTGCTGGTTTGACAACACAATCGAAATAACCTTTCAAAATGGAAGGTATGGAAATATGTCTGTTCAAAATGAGCATATGAATTGGCAAATTGACCTGGAGTTTCCTCTGAGACTTCACATGAATGCTTACTGCAGAGAAATGAAATTTACCCGAGTGGTTTCTGCTGACTGCTCCAGTCAATGTCAAGGAAATGTGTTGGTGTCACAGGTCCTTATTAGCATAAAAATATATGTAATAGAAGGGAATGTGCTACACATTTCATCAATGATTTGAAGTCTCCTGACAAGGTTAAAATCATTTCTGTTTGCCGACTCTTAAAATGTAGTAATTTTTATTGATTTATTTAATTGTTCTTATTTTTAAAACTTTTTCATTTTAATCTGTTTGATGTGTTTTTTCTAGTTTTAAACTCTTTGCAGAAGCACTTTGAATTGTCTCTGGCTGAAAGGTGCCATATAAATAAAGTTGCCTTGCCGTCTGACCACATTGCCTGGAAGCAATTGATGAAGAAAGCATAATTTCACATTGAAAATATTATAAAAGTAGGAGATCAATGGAGTTAGGTGTGTCTCGTTTAGTTCAGCGTTGGTTCTCAGTGTTTGGGGCTTTATTGAACGTAGTACGGTCTTTTCGTTTCCGTGTTTCGACCCACTGGAATTTGTTGCCGGTCCCTGATGGAACCAGTTCATTCTGCAGCGGGAACACGGTGTCTCACCGAGCGTCGTCTCCGTGACAGCATCTGGCAGCAAAACCACATCCCTGCCTCTAGTGCAGGGGTGGGCAATCCTGATCCTCGAGGGCCGGTGTCCTGCAACTCTTAGATGTCTCTCTGGTCCAACACGCTTGAATCCAACAGCTGAATCACCTCCTAAGTGTAGTCAAGTTCTCCAGAGTTCTGCTAACGACCTCATTATTTGACTCAGGTGTGTTGAAGTTGAGACACATCTAAAAGTTACAGGAGACCAGCCCTTGAGGCCTGGAGTTGCCCACCCCTGCTCTAGTGAATCACAGAGAGTCTGTGATTCACTACCTTCACAGCAGGAGTAAATCTGCTAAGGAAGACAAAAAAACTGAGTTCAGAATGAAGAAGAAAGATTATTAGATCAAAACGGTTTGAGGGTGGAGCTGGAGATTCGACTCCACCTATGACGCGACTGTCTGTAATCTGATTGACTCCTTAATTTTGGGATGGACATGACAATGACCAATCAGCTCAAAAGCAGAGAACCCTGGTAAAAATTTGTACTTTCAGCTTGAACCTACAGAAGCAAGGAAAGTTGGGCGCATTTTCTTTGATTAATATTTCTAAAAATATTTATTTTTTTTACCAAAATGTAGATTTTTCGCTAAATAATATTTTTTAAATACATACATTTTTGCCAAAAAAAAAATTCATTGAAAAGATTTGAGTTTAAAAAGTTAAACATTTTCAGCTTTTTCTAATTTTCCGAGTTTCAAAAGTGGACAAAAAAGATGTAATCTCAATATCTATCTAGAATGACCCTAATATGCTGTTTTGTACAAACATGATAAAATTTTCAGCCATTTTATTTTACTAGATACAAAACTCAACTCGCAGCTACAAGCACAGAATATTTATGTCTGGATTTCTTTGTTAGGTTGCGTCTTGCCTCATTGTGTGAGCTACAAGTAACATTACATTCCTACATTTACCCAAGTACAATCTGAACTAATAACTGCATAAAAATATGGCTGTTTTCTCAACATATCAGTGACTGTTCTGTCTCTGTTGCGCACAATATAATAAATCTCAGTTATTCCAAAGACCAAAATAACAAGAACGAGAAAGTACAAGTTGCTTAACGGAGCATTATTATTACTGGCATTTGAACCATTGCCCAGCTGTCAACAGGTTTAATTCTTGCTGGCAAACATAAAGGAACTGTTTGGAAAGGAGTAACAATCTGTCTTCCTTTCCCCCAAATCTAGTGAACTGCTCATTAGCTAATGACAGAAAGCTATTCTTGCTCTTGGCAGCTCCTGCCTGAATGTGTCTCACACAAATCTTTCTTCTATAGGCATTTTTTACTTCTTTTTGTCTTTTTATAGAAACACATTCATCCTCATGTATGCGGAAACTTGACCACAAGCAATTAATAATTTAGCTTTAATCAACTCCTCTTTGGTAAAGATGTGGGCCACTGAGGAGACGGTATCGACCAAATCTGCATTTGCTGCCTTGGTTTTCCCAATGCAGACACTTAAGAGAGCTGCTTGAATTAATAAATTAGTATTTGCTTTTCTACAACAATTGGAACTCATTGATTATCTTCTGTTTCACCCATTCGGTTGTAGATTCTGTCTGTTACTACCCAATAGTAAGTCCCGCCTACTCCTCACAACTCTTTGGACTCACTACTGCTCAGTTCTCTGTCCAACAGGTCCGGAAAATATCCAGAACTCGGGTCTTACCCTAGAGATAGTTTGTGGAGAATTATCTGTTTAAACTGGGGTCGGAAAGGACTCGTCTAGCTCTGACTACCTTCGATCCAGAAGTTATAACCCTTTACAGTTGAGGAACAATCAGCTGAGTAGCCCTCACAGCTGCATAACCCCTACAACCACTCCTGTTAACGGTAGCTCCTCTCCTAAAATAACGGCACTTGTCAACGGCTAGATTAAGTTTAGTGACTTAGATTCAAGTCCCAGGGTCATTATTTTAACACTCACCAGAGGAAAACACAAAGCCACCCTGTCTCTAGAATCATGTATGTTAACTTTACCATGTTTAGGAGAACCAACAATAATTAAGACTGACACAATTAAACTCACTGTTCACAATTCCCATTAATATTTTAGAATACAATTTTATTAAGCAAGCTTTAGCAGGGGCATATGACATGCAGGTTAAATTCCCAAAGGTTATAAAAAGGCAAAAATATAATAAAATCACTAGGATCACTCACATCCTATCCTTGTTCTTATCCCTAACCTGTATCACTAAGTTCACTGAGCGAGGCTTTGGGGGAAGCTGGTCAACTCATACCCGATGGTTCTTGGTAATCTTTAGATGTCCTTGGTCAGAGCCTTTGTCCAGCCGGAGCAAAGTCCTCTTTCTTGAAGAGAAGCGGAGCAAAACCGTGCGTTGTCCTTATAACGTGCAGAATCTTTGTCTTCAAATGACCTCCGTCTCTTTTCCAAGTCGGCTGCAACTGGGTTGAGAGCGTTGGGTAGAGGCAGAGGAGTTGGTCGGATCAGGAACCAGGGTCGGTGGCGGGTGGAACTCGTCCCTTCTAGGCGGCGTGAAGTCCTGGAGCTTCCCCCGGTCCCGGGGTGTGGTCCTCTGCTGGTCTTTAGCATGCTTCCTCTGGTGGCTCCTCTTCTGCGCCGCGGACGAAGAACCCCGTTTCTCTCCTGAGCTCCACATTTTAAACCCTCTCAACGTAGGGCAGTCTTCGGGGCAGGGCTGCGTCACTTTAGAACCTGCCCACCACGTCTCACTGTTTGTGGAAAGTCCCTACCTTCCCCAACTGCCCCAACTCCCTCGTGACACATTCCTTGTTTACCGGTGACCATCCGTTTCTGATTATGCTGCACCCATCGTCAGTACTTCCCTTGTTCACCAGTGACCATCTGCTTCTGATTATGCTGCACCCATCGCCCCCGCTCAGGAATGTTGTACTTTGCCGTATGTTTCTTCCTCACTCATTATCCTTAAGCTTTAATAAACAATGATTATTATACAACAATCAAGTTGTTCAAACCTCAATTCCCATAATACATTATAACAGTCAGCTGATTAAAAGTACAGAACATATATTTGATTATACATCACATATTATACATTTAAACCTGTTACAAACCATAATCATCATTATACAAGGTTTACTGTTATTTCTCAGGCTTTTATTCCGTTTTCTGCGTGTACCTCGACAGATCTCACATGCTTATACCAGGTTTCATGACAATTCCCAGCTGTGCTTTAGATCACAGCCCACTTTGGTGAAACTTTAGCTGCTGATCAAATAACATCACATCTGACCATTAGACAGTTTGCTATGCAAGTATTTTTATTCTTTCAGGATGCTCCATTATTTTTTGCTTATGTGATATGGGTTCGGTTTGTCCAAATATTTGTAACCTTGGAATACTTCTGTTGTGTTGTATTGCCTTTTTCTAATTTTATATCATTACTTCTTTTTCAGTTTTATGCTTAAAGAACTGCCACCTTGAAAACATGACAAAAACAGGAGGTGAATTATATCCATAACACTTATGACCTCATAAACATGTTAAATGTAAAAGTATTTGTTACTGTTTGCAAACACATTTGAAGCGGATCATGCAGTGTCATTTTTTTTACAGTGGTTACAATTTAACAGTCGAGTAAAGTCATTCAAAACTAGATGAAAACTTAACTAAAGTGGAACCATAACTGACAAAATTATTATCTATGCCAAGTCATTTAATATGACAGAAATGTAGTTTAAACAAATTTAGCAGATGCATGTTCCCTCATCAAAGACCTCCATGCAGGAATACAACCCAGCAAATATCCACTTCATAGTTTTTACAAAGTAGTGACACTGAAACGGTATTAAAATCCCTCTAGAGTAAAACTGCAACATTAACAAATGCTTATTAAATAAAACCAAACATACAGTATGTTTCATAAACTCACTTAACAGCAGAAGCTTATATGAGAACCTTAACTCATGTATGTAGTATACATACATAAGTTTTTATATCAAAGTTATCTTGAATGCTATATTTAGCCAATATGCTAAAAATTGCCATGAGGTGCTATAACTAGCATGTTGACCTACATTAACATACTCCATTCATTGTGGGAAAAAATGTCAAATCTAAAACTAGCTAAAATGCTGATATTAGCTAAAATGTTATCAATTTCATATGGGCTATTACTAGCATGTTGGCAAGCATTATCTCAGTCTAATTAATGTGTTAGCTTTAGCTTTTATATCAAAATTAGGTGACATGCTAAGTTTTCCTAAGATGCTATTAGCAAAAGGGTATCACTAGCATGTTCACTTAGCATACACAATTCAGTATGCAAAACCATAATCAAACAAGCCATAATAAGCTAGAAAACTAATGTTAGCTCAAAAAAGCTCTGAATTGCATGTGGCCTATTACCAGCATATTGACTAACATGAACTAACTTCATTCACTTTAGTTTTCAGATCAAAACTAGCTACAGAAAAAAGAAAAAGAAAAACTGTAAAGTTAGTTAAAATATTTTCTGTAGCATGTTGGCTGGCACTAGCATGTTGACTGGTCTGTTAATGCCACAGGAGGTATTGGATTCTTTTTTATTATAAAATGTTTCAAAACATAGCAAAACAGACTTGGATTCACAAGACACAATGTTCACTTAAGAATAATCCTCCTCTGCCTACACAGGTAGAATCAGACACCCACGATTTAAATTCTATTACAGTTCGAAGTTAAAATAAATAAATAAATTAAAAAGAAAGTTTGAGCTGAGAAAATTCTTCCTAAAACTCCTTTCCAGTAGTTTAGAATAAATAAAAAAAGACAACCACCATGTCAGTATTGTTTTCAAAGGAAATTTCAATTCTTGTAACCAAATTGTACCAAAACTGATGCAGATAAAACTGAGGGGGAAAAGAAAGGCTGCAAAAAAAACTGCCCTGTTCTGTGAAGACGTCCTGTTGAAACAAGCTTTTAGGAACAGTATTATAATTTTAAACTCAATAATCTGAATACTTACAATTAGCGATCTGCATTTATATGGAAAAGCAAGCTAAATAGTATGAATTCAGTTCAAGGTTTACGCATTAATTAGTCGGATACGCTGACCTACTTTATGCATTTATTCATGTTCCTAAAGTTGCTGCTTTTTGTTGTTAAGTTGACTTTGTAGATTTTTTTCTTCTTTAATTGGTAGGTCAAAAATAGATTTTCAGTAAATTACCTAGAGTTCAAATTTACGTAGACTTGAAACAACAAGTCATCAGTATGCCTTTCACATTTCTCACTTGCGCATTTCATTTTTTGAATTTTTTTTTTTCCTTTTGATTAACTCAGAAAACCTCTAAAAGTTTGCTTCTCTGAGTCACTCCGTAGTTTAACGGCCCTCATCTCATCAGATAGCATTGCTAATAGAGGTTTAAATTAATTGAATGCGACCTAAATCATTAAATCCGATTTTATCTGAAGGGAAGCATGAATTCAAAAAAAAAAAAGGTCGGCCATGAAAGGCGGTGAGGGTTGGGGAGGGGAAAAAAAAGTCAACTTTCATCTGAGAGCGAAGAAGAGTTTAGACGGAGGCTAGAAGACGAGGAGATGCGGAGCGAAGCAAAGAGACCCACAATCATACGAAACAAAAAGAAAGCCAATAATATGGATCAAAAATGCGCGTCGTAAAAATGACTTCACACAAAGAGGTATCTGATGTAGCGTTTTTCAGCAAAAATGTGCCTTCTTCCTGCGTCCTTTCATACGTCTCACATAGGCTCTTTTGATCATATCTGACACAAGTGCTTTCTCCCCTATAGCTCCACCATCATCTCCTCTCATGTGGGTTATAATGTCTCCCAGTCATTTCTCTCTTACTAATCTTTGTCAGGCGGGCTTATTACTTCTTTCCCCCCCCCCCTCCTCCTCCCCCTGTATTTCATCCGAGCCACTTTCTCTCCTAACTGTCTTCCTTTCACTGTCTTGTTTTCTTCACTTCCTGGATTTCCCCCCTCAACCCCTTCATTTTTTGTTAGTCCCTGCGTGATCCAATGTGCCGTGGCATCCTCAGGGTGCTTTAGCGCAATCATTCGAAGCAATAAATGTTATCCTTGCTGGACATCGTTTAGGTGATAGAATGAGAGGAGACTCAGGGACACACGTTTTGGATTTTTCTCTCAGCATCATGCACAAATTCAGAAGTCTGTCGGTCAGAAGAATGTGTAATGTATGCGCGTTTTTGCCCCATTGGGTTAAGGTTTTTACAGTTAGCAAGCTAGTGAGATTAGCTTGTTATACTTTAGAAGGTTTGTTTAAAGAATAACTATTTTCTTTTTTTTTTCTTTTTACTTAGTTGTTGATATCAGTTGTTTATTAATTATAGAATAAATGTTTCAAACTACAAACTGGATAAATTTACACACAACAGAAATTCTCTCAAATGTAGTCCTGCTGCTGATCGGCTGGTCATAAAATAAAAAATAAAAATAACTTGCCCTGTTAAATTAATCACCAGCAGTCAGTTCTGTCCGGACATTCCTGCTCCATAAATTTACCTACATTAATTAGCTTCAGTATTCGGCCGTGTTTTCACAGTGTGAGCCAAAGCAACGAGGGAAAACTAATTAAAAGTGGTTGAGCTGCAGAACAGATCTGCTCTCCATGCGAATATATATATCCAAACTTTGGTAGCCACCTCCCCATCACCTCTGTGTACGTTTTAACAGACCACATCATGTTTCATGTTTCCCAAGGTTGAAAATATTTTTGAGTTGTTTTTCCATTAACCTCATGTTGCTCTAACACAGGCGTTTGCACCTTGCACCACATGGCCTTTCAGTCCCCCAATGTAGCTTTTAATATTATTGGCCAGTAAAAGTATAGATATGTGAAGTGTTTTGATATATTAATTGTATATTTTACAAAAGTTTGATGTTTCTTTTTCTTTGTTTTGCCTAAAAGTTGCTAGAAAATTGTTTCTAAATTCTCCAACAAAACAAAAAACAGACTTTAAATGTTGGACATGTATTTATTTTAATTAATTGAAATGGCTCTTTGGATTAGAAAAGGTGTTTATCTCAGGTCTATCACTCAAAATCTTAATAAAGCACATTGTTTGTGATTGCAACAAATTAGTCGTCACCTCTGTTCTTTCCTCAATGAAACGTCAGAGGTAGCAACATTTGTATTTAAACACACACTCATGCACACACCCCCACACATGCACACACACACACACACACACGCACACACGTCATCTCATGTATTCAATCTAACAAGCAATATTTGGTAGCCTTGTCTCAATGATGTACATAAAGACAAACATCTGGCGCATAGACATGCTCAAAGTGGACCAGTTGCCTGGAAACAAATTGTGCTCTCTCAAAAAAAAATTTTTTTTTTGTAGATATGGACATGGTTCGAACAAGAGGAAAATAGACGCCAAAGGATAAGGGCATAAAAGACCGCTTGAAATAAGACAGGGGTTATTGAGAAGAAGGCCAAAGAATGGATGAAATATGAAAATATTTTTTGTGTGAGGATTCAAAAGTCTTTTAAAAACATGTTGAGCTTCTGATCTATAACTGCGGGTGCTTTTGTACACAAAACACCTAAAATAAGCCTCTATGTAGTGCTTCCAAATAAAAATTCATATGTACTTTCTGTTTTGCATTATCCACCAGTTCCCAACGGATGGAAGGAAAAGCCACTCCTCTCGAACTCTCACCCAAATTCTGCCTCGTTTTTACGCCCAGGGCCGGTGGAGTTTCACCTTCTACCTTCACTAATTGGGCACTGGGCACACCAGATGACTCCATTCATTTAGACAGGTGGTAATTGGAGATCTCAGAGGCACAAACAGCTCAACCAACCTGGCACAGAGTACCAGAAGGGAAAAGACAGTGGGTGAGAATATACGGGATGGATTGATGCTGAAGGCTAAAAGGTAGCAGTTGAATTTATCTGACCAGATAAAGAAGAGCAGGATGTGGGATGAAACATGTTACCAACACTGAGAAAGATGAAATTCTGCACCTGCCATGTTTTTCACAAGCAAAATTAAAACGTTAACATACGTTTAAACTGAAGACTAGACCCTAATTTGTATTCCACTCACTCTGTTGTCATTAAGAAGAAACTTTCCAGGTGGGAAATGGAGCATCCTGAACGGGTATGTGCCTTTTAGGCCATAGATGGTTTCCATAGCAATGTTTGTCTTGATGTAGAAAAGTGTGGGGGGGAAGCAGCCAAGGCGCAGTAGGCTGAGTGAGGCGAGTCATTCAAAAAAGACTGAGATGTGGAACGACAAAACATACGATTTGGAAAGAAAAGTGATTTAAAAATTGGGAACTGAATTATTTTCAGTGAACGAGACAGCAGAGACAATCCTGTTTTCTTGCTAAAGTTGAATATTATTGTCGGATACACATGAAAAAAAAATGCTGAATTTTCATTCACTTTGACCTCAGACTACGTTCAGAGTCAAACAGGAAGTGATGTTGCTGCAAGATCAACACTGAACAAATAAAATAGGCAAAAGACTGACATGATACTGTCACAAACGTAACACTTGTTATGAACATGAAGGGGTCTTCAAGAATGTTTATTTCTGTCATTCATTAAATAATGACACTTTTAATGCAAACTTGCAGTAAACTTTGCATTAAAAGTGTCATTATTTACCGACTGACACTTCATAACAGTCATAAACATTGATAAAGACTCCTTCATGTCCATGATAGGTATTATATCATGTTTATGACAGTTTTATGTGAGTCTTATGCACAACCCTTCAAATAAAATGTTACCAAATAAGCTAAAGCACTAACCAAATGTTTATTAATACAACAGATTTTATTTTAAACCTCAAGTAAGCAAGCCAATTACAAAAAAGCAAAACAAGCCTCTGCTCTGATTTCCACAGAGGCATTACTGAATAAAATTATATTTCAAATGAAACTGCTAAAGAACAACAGAAAACTGTCTCATATTGAAGAACACACACACACACGCGCGCATGCACGCACACACACACACACACACACACACGCACACACACACACACACACACACACACACACAAACACAGAACCAGGCTGTGCGGCAGCAAAGGGCCTCAGGGTTCAAGGGACCTCACAGTTGGTAAAGCAGCTCTACATCCGTATCTGAGGGTATAAATCACCGGATGTCTTACCCAGGTTGAAAATACTTAGAGACTTTTTTCCATAAGGAACATCCAGTCCTCCGATAAAGTCACTTCATTTACTCTGCAGAACTTAACAGAGGTGTGCGTGTTGTAATATCCTTAGTTCTGGTGAGTATTAAGTAAAGTTAATTTGATCATGGAATAGATTTAATTAATGATTAATCCAGGAGCATTAACTGTAGCCTGAGTACAGTGGCAACAAAGTACAGTGGCAACATTTAAAATTACAGAAAAGCATTTATATATGTTGCTGTACTAAAGAGGCATATAGTCATTTTATAGTACAATCAAATTATTAACTTCAGTTGTTAATATATATATATATCTATCTCAAATATGACTGTCATAATTTAACACCTTGAAATTGGGCCTCTGTCTCTTTAAGAAACTTCTGCTCCTTCTGAAACTCCGCCTTCAGGAAGTCATCACAAGTCAATCTTACATAATACTGTAAAAGCCAGATCCTTGCTCCACAGTATTTGCTTCATCCAGAAGGTCTGGACTCTCATTTATTGAGAAACATTTGCTTCCTGGATGCGTGGACTTTGTTAAAGTTGTAAATGTTGCACAATCGCTAACGTTTGTCCTTATGTAATTTGCCAGTTCGACATTAAGAAGCTAACCGGAAATAGCCTGCGCTGTAAACAATCGTCCTCCACTGTGAAGAGAGATGTGCTGAACTGAACGCTGTCAATTTGGTAGCTTGACCAACATGGACTGAACGACTTTGTTCACTTCTTCTGCTGCCATTGCTAAAACTACAATTCTATACCAGCGTGGAAAATCAATGTCAACGTTCACAACTTCTCCTTCTGTTCACTGACTGGCCTGGAAGAAAATCTACTGAAGGGAAAACAACTCAACAGGAGGAAAGTCCAGACTGTCTGTAATGCTTGATTTGAACTGAGCAGAATTGCACAGGGAGGCAGTGGCCA
This sequence comes from Poecilia reticulata, assembly GCF_904066995.2. NCBI lineage: Eukaryota > Metazoa > Chordata > Actinopteri > Cyprinodontiformes > Poeciliidae > Poecilia > Poecilia reticulata. The sequence goes on along the minus strand of NC_088830.1, from coordinate 6,212,502 downwards.
GGCTATCACAGCCCCTCTAAACATCAATTACCCTAATATGTCACACTTTACTGACTTTCTCTAAAGGCCCCACACACTCAGGCGTACTCAGGCATTCTGTGAGTTCTGTGGATCTTGAGATTTCATAGTCTAGTGTGCCGATTTCCAACAAATTCCTTCATTTCCCACAATCCGAATGGATGCTAGCAAGTTTGATGAGCTAATTGGGCAGCTAACACTCAACTCCAGGTTCTGCCAGGTTAGTGACCGGTCACCTGCTAGCGTGGCACAAAGTGGCAGGCCAGCTGCTGCTCATTTTAGCCGACTCTCAACCGCGGTAACGTTTAACTTTGTGCGGGTGTGTCCAGCAGATGTCCTCTTTGAGTCCACTTCAAGTACACGCGGACGTCCGCGGAGGGAAGTACGAACTGAAGTTGCGTGCATGGCGGCAAAGTAATTCAGGGTCCCCCTCTGGCTGCGTTCTGTTGAACTTTAAATCATTTAAAACTTTTTAATCGCTGCTCTGAATGCGTCAATGGGCACCTGGAGGTGAGTACTTGCTTTTCGTCGCCATTTTCTGCCTTATGAAAACCAGCACTCCAATACAGCGCGCCAATGCACAACGCTATATAAAGTTCTATGCTTCCTTAATGCTTTCCGTGCCGGCAGAACAGGGGACTACGCTAGATTTAATCACAACTAAATTGCTTATTTTAGCTAAATGCAGAAGTTTCAAACAAGTGATTCCCAAAATATATTTTTCATTAAAGTATCCGCCCCCCTTCACTTCCCACACACCTGTCCCCTATGCATAACTAAAGGTTTTCACTTCATCTCCTCTGTACATAGTTCTGTAATTTGTGTGCATGCATTTCTTTAAAGAAAATGATAACGTCGCATCTTTTTGTCTGCACAGTCCTTGACAAGTCCTTCACCACGAGCCTGCATTAAAATGTGCATTGCATCGATATTCTACACTTCTTTTTGAGGGAATGAACTGTAGCGAATCAATGCACTTCCACAAAGTCCAGATTTTTCTCCACATAGCAAAAGAATGTTTGAAAGGAAGAAAGACAGAGGGAAAAACGTAGGTAAAGGGGGATTGAATTAGTGAAAATGACAGCTAAAAGTACTGGATAAATAACTTGATAATATTTATGTGGAAATGAAGGGTAAGCAGGAGAAGAAAAAGTTTCTGTGTCATCTCCACAAACGAAGGAGGTTTTAAAGCAAGGGAGGTGCAACACATGGGGAATAATAAGTGACTCAGACGTATTCTGAACTTGCAAATATGCAAATATTATGCATGTTTAGGATACTTGCATAATATTCTAAAGGACACAGCCATTCTTTGTAGTGCAGAGCAGCAGAAACTCTATTCGTCTCATTCAAATTTGAAAAGATAAGGAAGTGATCTTGCTCAGCACATCATAAAAATGAAAATCTTATTCGTGATCATTCGGGAAATGCTGTTTGTGCAATCTGCCACAATTGGATACCGGAGGTCTCAAATTTGTTTGTTCTTCAATCTGATGGTTTTATGTAGGATAGTAAAATGATCCGGGGGCCGGGTAATATGATCTGATTTTCACCTTATTGCCTCTGTTGGTTTTTTCCATTACTGTTGGGAAATTTGGTTTCATCTGTATTCGTTACTTTGAGCTTTTCAGGGTGTGTGCTCTGATGGAAAGCTATGTAGCCAGTTTTGGGATATTCAAGAAAAAACTAAATCTAATGGGAACATGGAAAAGACTTCCATTGTGTGAAAGTTGTGCTAAAAGGTGTTTGCCTAGTAACGAAGTTAGTCAAACCTAAAATAGCACCTCGGTGCTAAACATGTGGCAAGTTCAGACGTCCCCAATTATAACGTCAACTGTGTCCTTTAGAATATTATGCAATTATTTTTAAAGTATTTTTGAAAGTGTTTCTTCAAAGCATCATAAATAATCAGCGGTTCCTGAAACACTTGAAAACTTAATGGAAACTTTGTACGAATCTGATGGGATTATCTAAATAACAGACTAACAATAATACATATCTTCATTACTAAGTTGCAACTAAGGGCAGCAAATAGCAGCAAACTTGTTCAGTGAACAAGATTTCCGAGTGCTTTTCTGATGCTGCCCTGGGCAACTGCCCATTAAGCCTAAATCAAAAACCTCCACAGTATGCACGTTTTCAAAAAATGTTAAAGAAAATGTCTTATTGTCTCAAACCAGTCATACCTAAAGATTCTCAGTTTTCCAAGTCATTTTGCTTTAAACATTAATTAAAACATAAATGTCCCTCTTTGTTTATTTCCTGTGGAACTTGTTCGATGAGGTGACGGTCCAGCCGAGCGACCGGCGTAATACGTGCATGTGAAGCTTTGACCTCGGACACGTAGACGTTCACACAGGGGCTAACGACACAAGAAAGCTGAAAACGTTGCCTTTGAAAGTTGACTTTTTATTTCACAGTTAAAATTAAAAAGGCATCTAATAAAATAAAAATACTATTAAAAAGGCAACTCAGAGGATCAGTGTATAAAGTGCATATTACGATTACCAATTAGTGAAGGTGTGTAACGCACAAACATACATTAACAGTCATTAATTGCTGAAATGGTCACAATATTCATATTTGCCTTAAATGAAAGTAAAACCTCTTGATATTTCTGTTTAACATTTCACAGGAAAAACCGGAAGAGTACATACACACAAAGAAAAACAGGATTAATGCTTTAAAATATGTATAATGGCTGTTTTATTTTACAAAAACCAATAAATGAGAACTAAATGTGTACATAAAAGTGCATGTTTAAGTAAAGAGATTGAAATTAGATTACTCCGATAGTAAAAGTCAGGGTCAGAACTGTCAGGATTACAAATTATTTTCCAACTGTGCATATTTAAAGTGAGTAACATTTGCATTCAGTGCAAACGTTAAATAACAAAGTTGTTCTTTCAGTGAGGTCGTACTGTCAGCTTTTCTACTGATGCATTTACATAAGACCAAATAAAAAAACCTGTCAGTGACTCTTTATTAAAATCAATTGGCAGGTGTCACATGAAGCGATATGATAGAAATAATATTTAATCAAGTTTAAATTTATAATGATACGACGCAGCTTCTTTAGAATAACAGCTGCCAATATCGCTTGTGTTGTGACGAGTTAGGCCGATTTTTCTAAATGTCTCATAGAACTCATGAGTTTATAGAAAAGGAAATGAGTTTATATTTCAGCAGCTAGAACACTGACTTCAGGAAATTGTTACTGTTCATAACTCGAATGCTGAGTTGTTTAATGAAGGTTTCTTTGGTGGAGACAGTACAGTCTTATTGTTTGTTACCTTCTATCTGTGTTTTTCATACGACAAGGAGTGTGTTGTTTTTCTTGAGAAAACTAATCCTTGCAAGGAGGAGAGTAAAAAAAAAAAACAGACTTTAAATTTAACGCATCAGACCAAGTTTCAATCCGGACCTCAAGTCTTTGAACACAAATGCCGGTGGGACAATTAACAGCCAAAAACGGGGGAGAGACTACATGTCTCATTAAATTTCACATCGTAATTGCCTCCAAACCTGACTCAAAATCCTGAATACCACCTTTTCTTTTATGGCGCCCGACACGCTCTTTACAAGCTTTCCTCCATTAAGTGGATTCTTCAAATAAAGGATTAGCCTACGTAGATTTATTACTGTGTTTACAAGCTCACCTATTAAGAGAGCAACGCTTGTTTGTTTTATCTGATTACATTTGGTTTTATGATCAAAAGTTGTAACAAAGGACAGTTTTACAAGTTGGACTATTTTGTCAGTCCAAAGCATAAGCTTCAAGAAAGAAGCTGTTTGTCTGCTTATCTGTTTATTTGCAAGTACAATGCTTTAGAAAGCACCAAGGCATATATTTTACATCAATTTATCATGAAAGTGAACAAGGGTTTGCCTGGCAAATTTGTCCTGTGGTTAACAACTGGCCACAAATTAAACTAAGACTAAAAGTCTGGAAATGATCACAAGAATTTATGAGTCTACGATGTAATAGGAGCAAAATGCAATTCAAAGCTATATTAAGAATGGAAAGTGGCATAATTTACACTGTGGGACCTAAAGGAAGCTATATTGGGCTAATAAGTCATGGTATGGTGATTTAAAAGAAGACTCACGCTCGTCTCGGCTAATTATCCAGGTCTCAGTGTGGCCAGATCTTTCCTTTTGCTTTCTGACAGCCGTTCAGAGTCCTTCATTATGTTTCATGCTTCTACCGTATGAAGTCATCACTTCTGTTTTCTGTGGGTTATTTCTAGATACTAGAGTCCCACGTTTCTAAGATGCCTTTGTTATTATGTTGGCTGAGAAACTGAACGCTAGTGATGCAGTAAGTGGTGCTTTGCCAATTGCAAGTATGGTGATACTAGTCATGCTCTCTCAAACATTTTGGCTGGGTATTTGTTATGACTAGCTTATCAGTGTTACCCAGAATTAGACAGTCTGAAGCTTTCCTTTCTCACCCTGCTGTATGTGTTTGAAAAACTCATGTTTTGATTAAAGTCCTGTCATGTTGTTGATGTATTTTTGTCGCTGTTGAAGGTGATGGTGCATGAACACTGAGATGAGTAGGGTGGAGTCCACAGTGTCCTGCTGTATCACGCCCAGGTACGTTACTTTTCTGTGAAATCAGAGTCTCATTTTGTTCCTGTATTTTCTTTTTATTTCATATCTACGATTTAACTGACAATCTAAGAATAACATCTAAAGTGGCCCCAAGTCACTGATGCTTTTTCACATTCAGTTCCAATTATTCAACCTCTCAAGGTAAGAAAACAGTTTGAATTGTGTGGCAAGAGATTAAGTGGTATTATTGTTGAGTTATTGATGTGACATTAAGTTGTATAGCGTTATTTTTTTGTTGTAGTTGTGTATATCCGCAGTAAATCAATAACAATAAGTATGGTGATAGACAGGTGAACAATATCAATAGAAAATACGTCGGATAGAATGCTCACTGAATTTTGGTTTAGAACCGCATGGCATTGTGGGGGATGCAGGCAGAGCAAATACTTCAGAGCCAGTTAAGTAAGGTTAGCAGCATAAACCAACTCACTTTTTGGTTACCTAGCAACAACTTATTGTGTAATTTGCACGGCAGCAGTTTCAGGTTTCGCCACAGTCCATCGTAACTGCTTAAAAATAAAAATAAATAAATAACAATGAGCCAAGGGAAAAAATTAGTACAACAGTTTGAGAGGAAACTGTAGATACGACAGGATAGGTCATGTCACCAGTTTGGCAGTATTTCAGACATTTAAAACAAAAAACGAATCAGTAATTATCAGTATTGACCGATATGAAACACTTATACTGTGATACATTTTTCAGCAATATTGCCCATTTGCAATGTACATTATTTTTGTTAACTGTGGGAAATTATTTAACAAGTCCAAAAGTATTAAGCCTGATAAGTTTTTAATGCATCCCAGCAACATTGAAAAGAAATTCTAGTGTGCAACAGTGACAGGATATAAGAATTAGACCTATTCCTAATATTTGCTGCCTACTTGCAACACGAAGAAGCTGTTTGTAGACCAACTAACGTAAACCTTCACTTAGGTATTACTAGACAACATGTGCTATTAGCCGCCTGGCGCTACAGGGTTGCTGGATGCTGGTGTCTCTCTGGCAGTCATTGGGCAACAGGCGAGGTACATCCTGGGCTTGACATCAGTTCATCACAGGGCACAAGACAATTTTAAATGTCAGAATTTAAATTGCGATTAATATACTACATCGTTTTACGTGGAAATGCCATGCCCTGGTCTTATCTGCTCTACTTATCTGTTTTAGTATATAATTGACTGAGTCTAAAAGGGTATAGGGTTGTAAATTAGATTTTTCTCCACATGGATGTTTTTATATGTTGCCATGGTGTTTATCACTCTGGTTCCAAGGCAAGAAGGTCAAATCTTGGCTGTACTGCCCTTTATTCCTCCAGTCATCTATTAACCGTAACAGTGATTTTTTTTTTTGACATATGAAAACAAAAGACATCTAAATGTGCCTCCAGTCCAGTGGATGAACTTCCCATTTAGCAGTGCTGATTTCTGTTCAGTTACAAAATGAAGACGGACACTTAGGCGGTGCAAGTGGCCAAGTCACAAAGTAATCTTCACATTGCAGACTTGGACAAACCTATAACTAAACTCCAACCTGCTGCTTTTCAGTCTACAATGATTTACTCTCTTGTGCCTAATTCAAGTCTTTCACCAGTCCTCTCTCCTCCTCCCCTCTTTTCAGCTTTTGGCTTTTTCCATCTGAATCCGTTCATCCATTATCTGGCCACTCTCCCTCTGTCTCTGTCATTGTCTCCCTCTGTCTTCCATTAAGTCTTGTTCTCAGAATCCCCATAGCTGCTCCTTTCCTCTCCGCTTTCCCTCATCGGTCCCTGCGGTCCCCATTACAGAGAGAAGCAGAGACATTTTTTTCTCCCTCCCTCTTCCTGCAGGGCAGCAATCATCGGTTATTAAACTTGGTGCCTAAAACAAATGTTTTCCAGTGGTAAAGGTTTGGAAACACATTTCCTTTACCCCAGTGAGGTAACCGAGAAGAATGCTCACAGATTTCACATCTAGACACGATGCTGTTCACACATTTTGAGGAACATGAATGTTCCTGGCTTTATGAACTAGATTAGGAACACAAAGAGAATCGATTCTTATCTAATGAAATTAGATTATTAGAGAATTCTGATTTTTTTTTTCATACGTCTTTGAAAAGCTTTGAGAAGTACCACGTCTTCTTACCAGGGCTTCAGCCAGCAATTATTTTAGTAATCGATTAATCTATAAGTTATTCTGGTGATTAACTAACTAACTAGATTAAACAAAGGAAACAATCTACATATTTTCCATTTACCAAATTATTCATTTACAGTAATAGAAATTCATTATCAGATGCAGATAAATAAATAATTCTGTTCTTTTTTTCAATAAGAAAATTAACATTTTATAGCCAAAAATGATATAGCATCCCATTCCCTTAGTAAATCTGAACCAATGAAGCTAAGGCTAATCCACTAGAGGAGCTTTGACAAAAACATACTTACAGACAAAGATGTTTTATAAATGTACAGGTCCTTCTAAAAAAATTAGCATATTGTGATAAAGTTCATTATTTTCCATAATGTAATGATAAAAATTAAACTGTCATATATTTTAGATTCATTGCACACCAACTGAAATATTTCAGGTCTTTTATTGTTTTACTACTGATGATTTTGGCATACAGCTCATGAAAACCCAAAATCCCTGTCTCTTAAAATTAGCATATCATGAAAAGGTTCTCTGAACGAGCAGTTAACCTCATCATCTGAATCAACAAAGTAACTCTTAACACCTGCAAAAGATTCCTGAGGCTTTTTAAAATTCACAGCCTGGTTCATTACTCAAAACTGCACTCATGGGTAAGACTGCTGACCTGACTGCTGTCCAGAAGGCCATCATTGACACCCTCAAGCAAGAGGGTAAGACACAGAAAGAAATTTCTGAACGAATAGGCTGTTCCCAGAGTGTTGTATCAAGGCACCTCAGTGGGAAGGAAAAAGTGTGACAGAAAACGCTGCACAACGAGAAGAGGTGACCGGACCCTGAGGAAGATTGTGGAGAAGAACCAATTCCAGACCTTGGGGACAGAGCCACCGTGCACAGGCGTGTGCAGGAAATGGGCTACAGATGCTGCATTCCCCAGGTCAAAGGTCAAGCCACTTTTGAACCAGAAACAACGGCAGAAGCATCTGACCCGAGCTACAGAGAAGCAGCACTGGACTGTTGCTCAGTGGTCCAAAGTACTTTTTTCGGATGAAAGCAAATTTTGCATGTCATTCGGAAATCAAGGTGCCAGAATCTGGAGGAAGACTGGGGAGAAGGAAATGCCAGAAGTTCAGTGTCAAGTACCCAGTCAGTGATGGTCTGGGGAGCCATGTCAGCTGCTGGTGTTGGTCCACTGTGTTTTATCAAGGGCAGGTCAATGCAGCAGCTATCAGGAGGTTTTGGAGCACTTCATGCTTCCATCTGCTGAAAAGCTTTATGGAGATGAAGATTTCATTTTTCAGCTCAACCTGGTACCTGCTCACAGTGAGAAAACCACCGACCATGGTGTTATTGTGCTCAATTGGCCTGCCAACTCTCCTGACCTGAAGCCCATAGAGAATCTGTGGGATATTGTGAAGAGAAAGTTGAGAGACGCAAGACCCAAAACTCTGGATGAGTTTAAGGTCATCGAAGCATCCTGGGCTCCATAACACCTCAGCAGAGCCACAGGCTGATTGCCTCCATGCTGCATTGAAGGCTGCAAAAGGATTCCTGACCAAGTATTGAGTGCATAACTGAACATAATTATTTGAAGGTTGACTTTTTTGGTATTAAAACACATTTCTTTTATTGTTCGAATGAAATATGCTAATTTTTTGAGACAGGGATTTTGGGTTTTCATGAGCTGTATGCCAAAATCATCAGTATTAAAACAATAAAAGACCTGAAATATTTCAGTTGGTGTGCAATGAATCTAAAATATATGACAGTTTAATTTTTATCATTACATTATGGAAAATAATGAACTTTATCACAATATGCTAATTTTTTTAGAAGGACCTGTATATGTTTTTGCATAGTTTTGGTTTAATCACGGGCTGCACAGTGGCGCAGTTGGTAGAGCTGTTGCCTTGCAGCAAGAAGGTTCTGGGTTCGATTCCCGGCCTGGGGTCTTTCTGCATGGAGTTTGCATGCGTGGGTTTTCTCCGGGTACTGCGGTTTTCTCCCACAGTCCAAAAACATGACTGTCAGGTTAATTGGCCTCTCTAAATTGTCCCTAGGTGTGAGGGTGTGTGCATGGTTGTTTGTCCTGTGTGTCTCTGTGTTGCCCTGTGACAGATTGGCGACCTGTCCAGGGTGACCCCGCCTCTCGCCCGGAACGTTAGCTGGAGATGGGCACCAGCAACCCTCCCGAACCCACTGAGGGACAAGGGTGCAAGAAAATGGATGGATGGTTTAATCACTACTGAATGTTGTTTTTAACAAATAGCCTTTTTTGAGCCTGTATGCTCAAGTTAACAATTAATCGATTACAAAATTAGTTGATGATTATTTCTCTATAGTGGATTAATCTCGATTAATCATGATTAATTCAACAAATTGTTTCAGGCCCACTTTTTACCTCTCCAAACGTTCTCCTTGCAAAGCAGCAATTATGATATCACCTCAATAGCTATCAGCCATTCTTTCATTGTTATTATTACTACACTATTACCACTAATGTTCTCTACAACTCCTCTGTGTTCTTCAATCAATCAATCAATCAATCAATCAATCAATCAATCAATCAATCAATCAATCAATCAATCAATCAATCAATCCATTTTATTTACAAAGCACCCTTCATACTAAAACAGGGGTGTCAAACTCCAGTCCTCGAGGGCCGTGTCCTGCAACTTTTAGAAGTGCCTCTGCTGCACCACACCTGAATAGAATAATTAAGTAATTAGCAAGGCTCTGGAGAACTGAGGAGGTAATTAAGCCATTTGATTCAGGTGTTTTGTACCTGTGGCACATCTAAAAACTGCAGGACAGCGGCCCTTCAGGACTGGAGTTTGACACCCCTGTACTAAAAGGAGCTCAAAGTGTTGTGCAAATCAATAAAAAAACAATGACCCACCCTCATGGAAAAACACACAACAGTAGAGAACAGCATATTAACGCTCTGTTAGTACGATGTCTTCACAAAGCAACTGTTTGGAGTGGAGTTTCTAGGCAAACTCATCAGACTGAAAGTGGTTAAACATGTTCGTATGCACACCACAGTTTTCACATTTTTCTTCACAATTATGTACTTTGTGATGATCTATGATGTACATAAGTAAATATGTTGATAAATATAAATTTGCAGATGATAAAATGTAAAAAATAAAAAAAAAAGGTCTACGGCTAAACAAGTTCACAAAAACCTTTTAGCACTCGGTGCGTCTTGTTCTGCCGATCTCCCAATTCCAGCAACCGACGGAGGAGCCACCAGGCTTTAATAATGGATTATTTCTCCATATATCTTCCTACAATCTGCCTGGAAATGCATCTCAGTCATTTGGACGACTGATAAGGTTCCCACTCTTAATCAGCGTCTGCAGAGTGTGACAAATGTAATTCCCGTTGAGACCTTCAATAGACTTAATGGACAAAGCCCTTTTTTAACTTGACCTGGGACCTTGACAGTCCATCACTGGAGCCCTGCCGCCATGTGTGCTCTCACATCCAAAAGCAATTTAGAGCCAATCGATCTTGATATGTTTTTAAACCGAGATGAAATCTGATTACCCAGAGAAAACCTATAAGTTTACGGAGAAGGCGTGAAAACCCGACACTCGACGCCACCACCGTACAGCCCGATCATCAATAGATATCAGAATTTACCGTGCCGAACACCAGAAATAATGTATTGTCCCCACATAATCAGTCAACTGAAACGGTGGACACATTCTAATATTGTTGCTGAAAAGAAGGAGAAAATTAAGCTTCTAGAAGTGGAAGAAAAATTTTGTCAAGAGTACGAAACTTTGCATCGCCCCTCTCAGAAAGCCGTCTGTCACGCAGGCTCAGGTCCGTCAGGAAGTCATTAATCCAAAAGATTCTTGAGGCATCCGGTCTGAACCTGTTTAAGTTTTTTTCACAGGTAGTGGAAATAGGCTTCAACCTCTGGGAATTTCTAAAGCAGATGTGCATATATATATATATATATATATATATATATATATATATATATATATATATATATATATATATATATTTCCTTGACGGAAAATCTATTTCCTGATTAAGTTGATGAACACAGGCTCTGCTGAGGAAATATAGTCAGAATTTGGCTTTTTACTCTGTTGTTAAACATAAGTTGGTTAAACATAGCACTGATTTTTATTGTGTTTTTCTAACACTACTGAATAATATATTTAAAACCTGGATCATATTTTTCAGATTTATATGATGTGATGCAGTCTGAAGTGCATAATCCCTACGCCTAGGCTACAACTTTTATAGTGCCTGCCATAAGCAATTAGTGGGATTAACTGGATTAATTGTGATTAATCGTGATTATTCGACTATTGAAATAACTGTCAACTAATTTAGTAATTGATTAAATGTTAACTGGAGTAGGCAGACTCAAAAAAGGCAATCTGCTGAAAAAACCCCCAACATATTCAGAGAAATAATCAAACCAAAACTACAATATATAACGATATGCATTCTTGTTAAAAAAAGGAATTGAGTTATTTGTTTTTCCATTTTTAATGTGTTTCTAATACTACCTAGAAAATGCTTAAGCAGTTCAATAAAAAGTCTGCCAAATATGCTAGTCTTTTAATCGATTAATCGTCACAATAATTGATTAATCAATTACTAAAATAATCGCTAGTTGCAACCCTAACCTGGCAGTAGTGAATAACACAGCAACAATGAAAGAAGATACTTTGAAAAGCAATAGAGTTGGGTTTTTTTCTTTTTTCTTTTGGTCTAATTAGCAGCATGCTCTACAGTAATTAGAGTACCCTACTGCACAGAGTGCTGAAATCTGCTAATGCTTCGCGTCTCGCTACACATCAACCCCCAAAATCTTACAATTTTTGAGTGGGTGTCGGCAGTTTGGAAGAAACAGGAAAAAAGGAGAAGACGGGAGACGGAGATAAAAGGACAAAGACTTTGGCCCCCATGAGGGCAGAAAACAGACAAGAGTAGGCGATAAACACAGAGGATGATAAAGCAAGGCTCGGCCTTTGGGGAGTAGTGTAATCTGAAAGCAAGAGACCAGAACCGGCAAGAGCCATCTGATGAAATCTAACAGAAAGGAGCAAGAAAGGGGGGAAGAAAACGGAGAGAGATATTGGACATCCATTAAAAGTTGGTGATGTATAATTTAAGGAAGCCCGTTTTCCCGTGCTTGCTGTTGTATCTGAATTATATTTGTATCTGTTCTCTTTGGATGAGCTTGGTTTGTATTAATCCCGTGGATTTGCGATAACTCTCTCTTGATGCCTTGTTACATCCATTTCCATTTTTTTGAAGGTTAAGGTGTGTTTGCAGTTTCGGTTTCTGTGTTGAGAATCAGGATTTCACGCCGTTTTTTTCTCAAATATGAATCAGCATGAATCCGACATAAATCCAACTTAAAAATAAACTCAGCAATTTATCCAAGCACAGTCAATGCTGAGATTATTCTACCTTTATTGGCAAAATATACAAACTACCAATATGTTTGAATTATCCTTGATTGTTCAAACCTATTTTATTTCCTCAGACTTATTGGGTATTTTTATTGATTTATCTGTATTTCTAACATGCAAAGAAACACTTTTGTCAACTATCCTTATTTATGAGCTGTTCCATCCCAATCAGACCTAATGCAAGTAATTGAGTAAATCAATGAGTAGTCACTAGGTATTCAATAGGTGTATAGTGCTGAATCTGGATTAGATGAGATTAGTTTGATTTTACTATTTACTCAGAAAAATAGGAGTAAATGCATCTTGGTCTATGGTAGCCCAAGATGCATTTTCAAAACTTCAGTGTAAATAAACAGGTATTGGAAAGGCGATGTAAAGGTTTGGAAAACATTGTTCCTCTGAACTGCTAGGATAACTTTGGAATTGTTTGTTTCTCCATTTGACTCTCTAGAAACAACGTCACCATTTGTTCGCTGAAGGAATTTCAAACACAAGATACTAACTACAGGAGTTGGCTTGTAAATAGTTACATTTACTTGAGTAACTTTTTTTTTTTTTTTTAATTACATTTGGGAGTATTTTTACTACTCTACATTTTACTTTTACTTGTGTAATTTTATTCTGAAGTATTTCTACTCTTGATTAAAATTTCTGGATTCTCAACCCACTGAATGAACAACAAACATGTTTTAACCAAAAAGTCACCAAACTCAGACACACACCTGCAGTTTTTGTTAAAGTTTCATCAGTTTTTTATTGAAATAAACTGATTTTGAAACATTTCCTTTTGCCTGACTTTGTTATTTTTTGTTACTTAAATGAAATATTGTCATTTTGATCTGAAAAATATCAAAATTTCCACTTAACTTTACATTTTGCTCCATCTGATGATGTAATTTTTAAACATTAAACCATTATAAGCTTGATCAGTTACTCAGTACTTGAATATATTTTTTTTTTCTTTTTTTTTTTTTTTTTTTTACCAAATACTGTTTTAGTCTTACTTTAGTCCTTTCTTGGATGGCTACTTTTTACTTACACGGTGCGTTCAAACCAAACACGTTTTGAGCACCAGGCTTCAAACTTGAAGCAGACACATTTTTGATGCGTGTAACACGTTTGGTGTGAACGCACCATTACTTGAGCAAAAATATGTTGAAGTAGTGCTATTCTTACTTGAGTGTAACTTATGGATTCTCTACTCATGTTGGCTAACTACATATGAGCCCCACTTAAGTTATTTTGTCATCTTAGTTTCTTTTAAACCCTCTATTGGCACAAGTACACACAATAACATTTGGCCAACCAGATGCACAACTGATCAATAAAGAAAGCAAAATGTAAAATATTTCCTGCACGTCCTCCCCCCCTTCATTCTCTTCCAATTTTCTGTCCGATCTGCAAATAAGCTCCACTGACGCCAGAAAAACCTGAAAATAAATAACAGCTCACATGAATTGCGTACTGCCTGCTGCGCCATTTAAAATCAGATTTTCTTTTCTTCATCATGGCAGAGTCGAAGGAAGAAAACAACCACGTTCACATCAGATGTAAATTCAGATTGCACAAAGAATTTAATCTTTTCATTGATTGTTTGGGTAAAAAAAAAAAACACAGAGGGAGACGGGAAATGTATGAAGATCCCAAATGAATTACTTTTTGCTGCCGTTTCTGTGTGTCGTGTCAGTCTGACAGCTTGTCCACGCGGGGCCACATTCCCACACACACCACAGTAATCCAGTGTTCAGACGAGATAGGCTGTGCCGGGTGAGCCTCCAGACTCAAACAACATATTAGATCTGGTTGGTTGATCTTCCTTACCAATTTACTGGACACCTCTCCGTCCCTCATCCCTCTCTCCCTGCCTCTGTCCGAGCAACTTCAGAAATGTTTACCCTTTCATCCCTTTTTTGTTCCACAAGTTTTTTGTCTTTTTTTCCTACGATGTTGGCTTCAGCCATGCGGATATTTAGTTTCTTGGAGAAATCAGCAACAAGGAGGCTGTAGACTTATTCCCCAAAATGAACCAGTAAAATTTTATTCAAAATGGTGTTGGTTCCATAAACAAACAGCTCAAATTACATCAAAGAAAAGAAATATTTTAATAGTAACTATGGGATTGCAGGTAATTTGATGTCGTTTTGAGTTTACCGCATCTCAAAATGAATAGCATGATTGTTAGCAATAAGGTCAAATGCCTATTAATCCATTTGAGTGATAGCTACTTATGTTACTTATATCAGAGGTCTCAAACTCAGGTTCATTTTGGGCCACATCAAAAATCAGAATGTTCTCAAAGGTCCGGTTGTGCGAGAAAGTATTGATAAAACCCATTATACTGTCAAAATATGAATAAGTAGTTGTCCCTACTACTACTATCAAAATCACCAGCGTGATTTTGATCGTTTTTTTCCTTTCTTTTTTTTTTTCTTTTCGTTTTTATTGCAATCAAGTCACAGATTTTGTGGCGCTAATTTATAAATATTTGCAAGGAACGTTTACAATATTTACGCTAATGTATGATGTCAAATGTGATTTTAAACTCAATGTTTTTGACCAATTTTGAGAAAAACTTGCAGTAAAATCAGAGAAAATGTGGGAAGCTGATTATTTTGTGTAAATTTTGCAGATTTGTGAACAACTGGAGAGACTCATTGATGTCATTTGAAGTCTAGAGGGCCACATAAAAAGCTACGGTGGGCCAGATTTGGCCCCCAGACCTCGACTTTGACACATGTGACTTATATGAACAACGCAAGGAACTGATTGGTTAAAATGTCTTTTTGTCACCTCTTAGCTGACATGCAAATTCAAACATTCATTTTGACCTTTAAAATTCTAAACCTGAAATGGTTTTGGTTCTGTCTTTCTGTCTCACATGCCAAACCGTCTGGTTTATTTAAATAACTTTGCTGTCGAGATTCAAGCGATCTAACGAGTTGCAGATGCAACATTTTAGCCTGAAGTGCCGCTAAAGCGTATAAACAAGTTCATAAGCGCTGTGCAGCTCCATAAGCAGCCTTCAGACGTTTTCCCGGGGGAATTCAGCACAGCATAAAGGCTTTTATTGTTGGTGTAAAGCCAACAAATCTGTGACATGAGAGCTGAGAGCCAGAAATCAAGAGTGAAAAGTAACTAAAAAGAGAAATATTCATCATGAACGAAATCCAAAATAACTTAAAATTAATGATAAAATGCTCAAGTTGTTTTTTTTTTCTTCTCCGTTTTGGAATTCCAGCTAAAAGGAGTTAAAAATGTACTCGGCCAGGCTTTTATAGACATAAAAATCACTGAATGGTCTTGTTTCATGTCTTTCTTTTCGGAGTGCTTTTACTTGGTCACAGCTTAAAAAATAAATTGTGAGATGTCTGTGGGTTTAAACAGAGAGTGGCAAGTGCATCATGGTCAGTGAAAATTAGTGTGTAATTTTGTAATTTATGTTAAAAAAATGTGTGTGACTTGAACAAAAATAATTTCATACCCTGAACTATAATTTTAGTAAATATCTGACCAGCATGAAAACACTCAAAAGGTTTGAAAAAGGGATGTGCTGTGGTGGTGCAGAGGTTAAGCACAACCCACATATGGAGGCCTTAGTCCTTGACGTGGCCGTCGCTGGTTCGATTCCTGGCTTTGGCGTCCTTTGCTGCATGTCTTCCCCCTTCTCTCATTAACCACTTTTCTGTCAATTAACTATCAAATAAAGGCCACTAGAGCCAAAAAAATCTTTAAAAAAAAAGGCTTGAAGAAAATAAGACGTTTTCAGACTGTGCAGTGCTGTTTGTATTATGGCCAATTATAATCTGCTTTGTTCCAGTTGTGTTAATAAGGACAGCTGTGTTTTCATTTTTTAAAGGGAGGATATTATGTAAAATCGTCTTTTGACCTTTGTATCATATAACAATGTAAATCCCTCATCACTAACATACATGGAGTGTTGCTTCATACTTTTGTGTATGTTTGAGAAATCATTGAATCTCCAGTGGAGCCATTCATACTTGATTGTGCTATAAAGTGACACATAATGTATTTTGTTCAAATAAGTGTTCAGAGAACCTTAAGAATGAACTAATGGAGAAAACACAAAATATAAAATATCAAATGCAAGGGGTGGGGGGGGGGGACTCTTTTTACTTGCAACACTTTCACTTTCCTTGTCATTAAGAAAAAGTTGCCAGTTTTTGCACGTTTGTTTCCGGAGCTCTCCTCATTTAAACCCAAACCTTGTCAAGGCCACTTCTGTTCTTTCTACTTTCCGTCTTTTAAACACTGACTGCACTGACGTGTTACGCTAGGGTGGATCTTCAAAAACAAACAGCCGACACGACCGTTTCAACAGAAAATCTGCTTCCACAAAATATCATTGTAATTACACACATCGATTACAGATTATCATTTTAACTGATTTTAAGTTTAACTGTCCTGCCATAAGTAACTTTTACGAAGCTAATTCTTTTATTAAACACTGCAACACAATGTTGCGCATTAACTCTGATCAATTTTTCAATTTGCAACGAGAACTGGAATGAAACTGAGTATAAGACTTTTTATCAAAAGTTGAACAGAACAGAAAAGAAAGGAGAATATGGAGCACAATAATGTGTTCAATGATGACAACCTGATGTGAGGGAAGAAGTTATTTGACGAATCAGGCTGGAATAAAGGAAAATAATTAGAGGAAATCAGAGCACTTTTCGAGTCATTATGCTGATATGCGGCTGAATGAATGAATGAATGAATGAATCACCAACCAGCCAGAGTAAAAAAGGTAAATGATAGAAAATACATATATCAGGTCAGAAGAGAAAGAGAAAATTTGAATGCTTTTTAAAATTAAAGACTAACCGTACAAGCAGTTGTGTAAGTAGAAATGGTAAAAAATAGAAAGAGCAAAAAAATAGTGTAACGTGAGAAGATCGACCCTGTAATAAAAAGAAAAATAATATTACAAACATAAAAATGTAAAAGGAGAAATTTAATTCTAAAGTTTTATCATTGAGTTTGCTTTTAATTATCTGCATGACATTTTTTGTTCAATGTTTAATTTAAATCATGTTTATTTTATTTTTGTCTCAGTGTGAAGCCCTTTTTGATTTTTAAAAGGTAAAAGTGCTACATGACTAAAATCTACGTACATATAAGTATAATCTATTTATTGTTATCATGGGATTTGGGTGAATGGGCCAGTGGACCATCACATGGACACAGAAATTTAACAAAAATTGTAAAAAAAAAAAAAAAGTCAAGTCAAGCAGATAGGGCTCCAAAAAATGACAAAGCAAAAGGCAACATCAAAACTAATCAAAAAAAAAAAAAAAAACTGCAGACTGGAACTCCTTTGAAAAAGGAGATGAAGTCAAGATGCAGGTGAAAAAAAGAGGAGGGAGAACCCTGGACACAGGAAAAAATATTTATGTCAAATAAGTTAAATTAAAAGAAAAAGTGCTGTGGTGACTGTGGAAGAAACAAACTCTGTGAGTAAATATATGCTTTGTGACACGAGGAGGCATTAAAGAGATTAGATGGAGGCTTGTTTAGTGCTGCGGCTCCGGCCTACTGGGACTATTTTACTGGCTGCTGTGTCATGATTCTGGCATGAAAGCAATTTTGAGTGTTGGCTCTGACAACATCGATAAGCCAAATAAACATACAAGTGGACATGCTCAAAGAGAGGAAGGGGCAAGAGAAGTGATAATGGAGGGATGTGGGGATAACCTGCTGTAAAAAATATACAAAGATAGAGATGGGGATTTTTTTAACAAGAGAAAAGAGAAAAGAAATATTCTGAAATTGATCAAATTCGTCATGGTTTGATGGCAAAACTGAGATTTTAAAATTCGCAAATCATAGAACGGCTGTCGATGTTCACATGCTTATGAATGTGTTCTAAGAATTACAAATATAGACAACCAACATCTGTTAATAGTGTGTGTGTATTGTACAGTGTGTGTGTGTGTGTGTGTGTGCGTGCATGCGTGTGTGTGTGTGTGTGTGTATTGGGGCAGAAAGGGTCAGATTCTTGGCGTTCCACCGTCTCAGGATGGAGTACATCACATTTCTCAACCACATCAACAAGCCAATACTCATCAAACCAAAAGTACAAAAACTCAAGACATTTAAAAGCCATGATACTGGACATTTTTCAAGTAACAACCAGCTTTAGCTTCTATAACCTGGCATGTATTGTAAGTTGAGAACGCATCCATTTTGTAGATAATATTTCTTCTTTAACAGCAATGATAAACAGCAGATAAATAATGGGAAGCATCATTTAGGAGGTATAATTTCTTGTCATATAATTGACTTAGAATTTAAGGAGATCCACAAACACTGAAAACACCAAGCAAGTTGACACTGAATCCCTTAAACAAGCAAACTTGTTGTTTACGCACCAATAAATCACACGCTATGAGCAACGACTATAATTGGATAATTGGATCATCTAAAACCTTGTGGGTTATAAACGACTACATCTACGTCAAATGCGATGAAACTGCTCCTCTGAAGGAAGCAGACGAAACAGAAACCTGTTGAATGTGGACAGAGTGGAGACATCAAAGGACAGTAAAATGAAAGCTGGAGCAAGGGTAGAAAAAACCCCCAGGAAGAACAGAGATGTGGATGAAATGTTGATGAGGAGAGAAGGTTAGCTTTTAGTTTGTGGGGCCAAAGCTCTGTACAAAGGAGCCATGTGTTTCTGCTTTGCTGTAAAGAAAAACTCTTGTATGTATGCTCTCATGGGATGCCAGAGAAAGGTCATAGTGATTCTGACCTGTTTATTTTTCTGATCACTTAGGGTCAGATGAAGCACTAGGCATTCGCTACAATCTTAAAGTAGATTTATAAATTCTGTCCTCTTATTCTTCTTTTTTTGACAAAATAATTTAAATTTGTGGGCACTGCAATGGTGCAGCGGTAAATACTTTAATCTCCCATGGCAAATACCCGGGTAGACCTAGCCCCGCCTCCGAGGATGAAGCTCCTCCTTTGAGGTCCGGTTTCCAAGGTGCCACTCAGCTCCTTCAGACTAGCCAGCAGCCATTAGCAAACACCTGGTGGAACAGCACATCTGCGGCTGTTAAAGTGTTAATAGAGGAGCCATGTTGTGATGACTTTCCTGAAGGCAGTTTCAGAAAGAACAGGAGCTTCTTAAAGAGACAGAGGCTCAATTTTGAAGTCAAATTTCTATTAAGTTTGATATATGTAGCATTTTTATAACAGCCGGCATTAACATAGTTACTTGATTGTGCAATAAAATGGCTCTGTATGGCTGGAAAATACATCATACTGCCATTTAAAAATAAAATTAATCATGTCCATTTTGTTAGTAACATAGTTTATGGCATTGTTAGCAGCATTACAACTGACTAATTTGAGAAAATGTATGATATATTGCCAATTTTTAAAGTAAAATTAATTTGTTAATGAGCCAAAACTGCTAATATCAAAGTCTCTAAGATTGACTAGTCTATTCTCTAATAGACTAGTCGATCTATTAGAGCAAGGGTGTCCAAAGTCGGTCCTGTAGGGTCGGCATCCTGCGTGTTTTAGTTCTCTCCCTAGTGGTTGTAACAACCTCCTCAGCAAGTCAATGTGATGCTTAGACCTCTAATGAGCCATCATTTGATGCAGGCGTGCTAAACCAGGGAGAGAACTAAAACATGCAGGATGCCGGCCCTCGAGGACAGACTTTGGACACCCCTATATTAGAGTCTTTTCATTCCTGGCATTTCAAAAGTGATCTTCTTCAGCACACACTAAAACCAACTCTTCCATCTCCCCTGACGCTTTTCTACTTGTGCTTCCACATCCATAGTTACTCCATCTTCCACTCTGATTTTTTCTCGTAACGTTTTTCCTTCTTTTCTTTCCCCCTCCCTTCCCTCTCCCTCCACAACAGTGTCAACCCTTTAATAATATACAAGCCCCTTGTCTTTCCTGGCAGCGGTGGCAAGATTCTTTGCAGGATTCAATCATGGCCTCCCCACTAATGAGATTAGCATGGCTAATGCACATGGCTCTTCCTCACTACATTACCGCTGGCGCGCGGCTGGTGTTCCACATTGCGGTAGAGTTCTCCTGACACAGCGGCTGATTGCCGGGCGACTGAACTAAGACGGCCTATGGTCTGACTTGGTCTTGTCAGAAGGGATGGAAGGAGGGAAACTCTCAGGTAATGCGGGACGGGGTGGAGTTTGCCCGCAAGCGAGTCGAGTCTTTGACGAAATATGGCCTAGGACGAGTAATTTCATGGGAGGTCTGCATGGGGAGGGCTTGGCAACGGCTCACAGCTTCCCACTGTGTTTGAGAAGCAATAGGGGAACCTGGCACTCGGAACAGGCAGAATGGAGAGGCAGACTCTGGATGAAGAGATGATGAAACAGATTAGCTTAGCATCCTGGGGTTTCATTGTTTGGCCATATGCTAATCACAGTCCAAACATGTTTACCAAAAGCTAGGAACAGAACATTGTTTTATTTTAAGTATGACTTAACTGAAGCAGCGGGTCGGATATAAATGATGAATTGCCATCTTTAGTATTTGTTAATGGATGCAAAAATCTACCCAATAAACACAGCTCACACACACTCACAGTCTAAAACAATGATTTAGAAAAAATACAGAAAGCCAAAAGGCACAAGAATATAATAACGTGTGTGATTGGTTCAGTCGATAGTCTGTTTGTATTTAAGTGGTGACATTCGTTCACTACTTTCATTCTAACTCAAATTTGATTATTTTTTAATTGATTGATCCAAGACATAGCAACATGGACTTAGAATTTTGTTTTGTAGTATTATTGTGATAACGATATTAAAAACTATTTATTACTTCTTTCTTTTAGGCAACTGTATAACAACATCCATAGAGCCACAAACACAAACATCGTTCTTGGAAAACGTTCCCATTTGAAATATTCTTATTTTAGACGCCACTTAAAGAAGTGTGATTTAACCTGAACTCAGTAACTGTATTTAACCGTATTTTCAAATTTCTCCTTACTATTAAAAATAGCCAACAGACTCAAACAAAACAACATTCAATCCATTAAAAATGTATCAGTTTTTGCATCTCACCAAAACCAGAGATCAGAGGACGAGGAGGTTGTCCTGCTGAAACCAAACAGGTACAGCTCATAAGCTGCTCAGAAATATATTTGTCTTTCCTAGATGGCAACAGATTTCATCATCTTCCATTGCAATGTTTTCAACGTCACCATGACATGAAGTCATGAACACACAGATCCACTTCCAGGGAGCTGACTTGGTCAGAAAAGTTCCTGCAGAACATTTTCTTCTTCAAGGCGCCACTGGCAACAGTTGCCTTGCTTCATCAGCTACACAAGTTGGGCCAGGACTGGTCAGAACCCCCAAGACGCAAAAAAAGTGTTATTGTGCTTATTGTATTCTATTTCACGGTGGAGCGCCGCTGAATGCTGTCAGTTGATCTTGCTGAGGGGAGGAAAAAGATTTAGTGCAGGATCCTTCACCAGAAACATGGTGACCCGTCAAGCTTCGTTAAGAACAAGACTGAGCAACAGACTCCATGTCTGCTAGCTGGTTGAAATGACAGATTCTCATATTGGAACTAAATGTACGAACGGAGAGACTCACCTCTACTTGAGCTGCAGTTAATTCAAAACATGCAGAGGTGGAGACGTCCTGTCCGCTCGAGAACACCGCCTCCTGGTTACAGTCTTCTAACTTCTTTGGTAAAGTGAAACTCTTTTAGACTCTGAATGCTGGGTAATATTTTACCCCTCCCAAAAAAATGTTATTTTCTTTTTCTTTCAAGAGTATCTAGAGGTCTATGTCCAATTTGATCCGGTTCCTGTGTCCAAGGAGCATCGGTAGCAACACTTCCCCTGGACAAAAACGAGAGAAAAGAGAGAGAGAAGAAAATGTAAGTAGGTTTTTTATTGTTTTGCTTTATTTTTACATATTTACAGAAAAGAAACTCAAAAGGAAAACCAAGTTAAACAGGGAGTACTGATTAATTATACATATTTGTAGAAAATCTCTGGCTCAATATTCCTAAGTACCTATAGCTTTGGGTGGACATTTATCGTATTGTTTATCATTTATCGTGACAAATGTCTCTGATTTATCAATAAATTTCAATTAACTATGTGTTAAAAAACCCAAAACAGTTTGCATTGTCGCGATTGTTAGTTTTATCATTTTCTACTATTTGTTCCATGACAGTATCATCGGATATCAACACATTTGAACATATGATTAAATGCAGTGACTTGTGCGCAGCTTAGTGATACAGATCACACTTATTTATATGACTGGTGTCCTTAAAAAAGCGTATTTGTTACGTTTTTATCATTACTGTGATAGTACTACAAAATATCATGATAACTTTCTACGTCCGTGTCACCCGTCCCTGTTTATGGCTGATTTCCATTCCAGTTTAAAACTGAGATTCATCTCATTAAGTATGCAGCGAATGTCTCTGCGTGGTGCCAGGAAGACGGTGTGGACCAGCTTCAGCTTTGAGAATAGTTCACAGCGGGAATAGTTCATGATTGTTGACAAGTGAGGTCATTTATTATTTATTCACTCACTTGCTTAGATTTGACATTCAAACTGGAAGAAAAAAAAAGTTCATAGATTATAAGGAAGGTGGGAGGGAAGCATCTGTTTACAGTAATGGAAGAGTTTTGCACAAACATGGAAAATATTCACAGCTTGTAGCAGGTTGTTTGGTAACAAATGCTGCAAAAACAATGCAGTAATGTTAACGATAAAAAGAGTCTTTTATATTAATTTGAAAACAAACACCAGAACTGAGCAATCTGAGCAAATAAAATTAGCTAGCATTATTCAACAGAATTTCAATACAGCTTAAATGTTAGTATTTACTATACCTGTTTTAATTATTACGACATAGTTAACACCATGTTGATACTCTTAATATGTGATATTTTATACCAGATTTATACAAATCTTCCATCCATACAATCCCAGTCGTAGAGGTAGCAGGTCTGGGAAAACGAGCTGAAACGTTTCCTCTGCCAGAGACGCTCTCTAGCTCCGTAGTGTCTAAAGTGAAGCCATCTGCAACCCTTAAATTGATTTGCAGCACCTGATTGTAATTAAAAAAAATTTCCAAATCAATTTGACGTAAATGGAAACTTACAATGGAAACTTAATGGAAACTTTTAAAACCTGCCTAAAGCAAAATGCGCCACTAACAAATTGAAATCGGTTTTCAGAGGGTTTTCTTGGACTCCGAACATTACGACACAATCTGTACTGGATATCAAAGTAAATCTGTCAAACAAAATGTTTTCGTATCACCATTTTGATTGTTTTACAGTTAATATACCACAACGTGCTTTCTACATTTTTGTGAAAGTATAACTTTCTTAAAAGATGTGATCTTGGAACAAACATTCGAAGGCTTTCTCGACTCAACAGCTTTGCTAAATAAAAAGAAAACAGATTTCCCATCCCAGCTTCGGATTGTACAGTAATCAACAGAAGTGAGCCAGTCTCGGGCATCTGCCAATGTTTAGCCTCTATCCAGTACTTGCATTTCATGGTTACGAACAGTTGTGAACTTCACTCAAGTGCATTAAAGCTATTAAAATCAACATTATGATTATATTAGCCTGACACTTCTGTAGCTTTGAACGCAGCAAAGAAAACAACCTTAATTCATCCTGTACATTGTGTCGCGTATCAAAAGAATAAACGGAAGAAAATCTTCATTAAGCGGTTCTTAAATCAAAAATATCAAACGTGTGTGGTTAAGTGTAAAGGGATGAGTCGATCAACAGTCAACGTAATACAAGAACATGCGAGGAGGCATGGGAAACTAGAGTGAAATGTACTCAGGCAACTTAAATGTCACAGCACATTAATGCAGGTCACCATCGGCTTTCATAACCTGTGAGTTATCGAGGATGGAGCTGGTGCAAGAGCTGGAGAGACATTAAGTAGAAGGAACCAAGATGAGTATTTTTATCTCCATCGGCTTGCGAGGCCTTTGGCGTTAAGCAAAGGTTAGAAGATGGGGGGGGTCACACGAGGGAGACAGAAAATAAAGAAGAAAAGCAAGTTAGATTGAATGTTAAGGAAGATGGCCGACTGTGATGTCAATAGGATAGCGGACCTGAGAACATGTGGAGAAGGGCCTAAATATGGGGGAATTTTTTTTTTCCATAATCTGAGAGCACACATTTTCAGTCTGAAAGCAGGATTTTATGTCTTTTGTTCTCAAAACTTAATACTTGTTCTTAAATTTTCATTTTGAAATCAGGACTTCATGTCTTTCTTCTCAAAACTTGTATTGTTTCTCCTCGCGCTCAGAACTTGTCTCCACTTGCAAAACTCTTTGCTCGCTTACGAAACATTTTCTGCTTGCTTCTGGAACAAAAATGCACCTTCGCTTGGTAACCTCTGACCCAATCAAATGAAAGTGTTGTACTGGGTGTGTTTGTTTCCTGTAAGCAAAAGTATTAAAGGTTTTGAGAATGAAAATGTGTGATCTCGAATTATGGCATATCCCTTAAGTAAAGGGATACATATAAATGCTAGAAGAAGAGTAGAAGGAGGAGCATGGCAGTTTGGACATTTATTGGAAACCAAAAAGGAAAACTGAAAAAAACAAATGTATGTGTTTTTAGGAGCTCACACCTGATCATTATCCACACTAAATACAGCTGTGGAAATAAGCCTCAGAGAGGTCAATGTTTGTCCTCAGTAAATATGTTTGTAATTGAGCTACTGACATGAAATTCACACCAAATGTTAACAACACAAGTAATCCACACAAATAAACAAACCGTCTGTGAACTATGTTATGTGTAATAAAGTGGTAGTACACATGCGGTGAGAAGAGAAGCATATTGTGATAGGTAAAAATATAGAACAATGTCATAACCTTTGTAAACTTGCTTTTTCAAAACCTACTGATGGCAGTGAGCAACGTCAGAAACATAATCCAGAATGAAAAAAACACAAGATTAATTCACCGTAAATCATCAAAGAGCATCTGTTCCTTGCAAAACTTGTGATAAATGAGTTAAAAATAATAAAACAATCAGAAGAGCTTTCCAAGACCTAAGACCTGGAATTAGAATAAGTATAAGTTATTCATCCTATTACAAAAATAACTGCATTTCTACTGACCATATAACATTTTGAAAACAAATGCACCTAATGGAAACACAGCACTTTTGAAAATAAAAACTACATTTTTATTTTTATAAAAACGCTTTGGTGCTGAGATGAGGTGGCTTTTTTTGTCGTATCAAAATTTGTGTATTTCGCAAAACTCCCAACGAAACACTTTTTTTTCGCATCACACAAGTCATGTGATCAACGAAAGGAAAAAGACGACAGGAAGTAGTTGGTCGGACGGTTTTCAGCAACTTTCTGAGTCAATAAACTTCTTCACTGAAATACAGCAATTGCAAGTGTGTTTTTGACATTAGTAGAATATTAAAGTCTTGCACACATTTGTAATGGAGTTGAAAAGTTGATGAGAAATACGCTCATTCGAAACTCCACTGAAGAAGAAAAAGCATGTGGAAAGTTTAAAGTTAAATTGTCCATAAAGCCTATCAAGAATATATTTGCTCAAATTATACTTTAACTTTTAAAATCACTACACATTATGTGTGGAGGAGAAACGGCACTACACATCATTCTGAAAACACCATGGCAACGGTGATGTCAGCAGGTCACTGCATCATTTTGTTGGGTTATCTTTGAACATATGGAACATGACTGAAGGAAAAAAAAGAAGGAATAGTTTTATCAGAACATCCATAATGAAACTCTAAAGATCAAATTTTTCTTTTTTCTTTCTTTTGATATTTCAGCAAGATAGTAAAGTGGTCAAACGCACACAGAGGAGGAAGCTCTCAGCCGGTTTCAGAAAATAAAATAGAACTGCTAGAGTTGACCAGTGAGTCACCTGAGGTGTATCCACATCACTTCCTGTATGAACTGATAATCAAAGCTCATAAAGAAAGTCCTCAGAAACTTCAATTCAAAGCTGTTTTTTGGACGAATGGGTCAAACTAAAATCTGTGAAATGCATTAGTTACATTTCAGAAAGTGTATTCAAATGTTCAATTCAGTGTACCGTCTAAATAACAGACTAACTTCTTTTGATTTCTGTGAGTTGACTTGTTTCCAATACCTGTTATGAATGTCACGAGAAATTAATGTCAGCGTTGACGTATTCAACAGTTTTTGGGAGTTTTTTAAATTTATTTTTTATTTTTATTACTGTGTAAAGTGAAATAGCTATAAATGGGATTTAGCAAAGGTGACAGAAGCGTATTAACACACGTCCTTTTTTTCCCCTCTTATCTGAGGAAGGGAGGGAAAAAAATCTGGCTCGAATTCAGACAAGAACAAATGTGTCAAAATGAACTTTTGATCCACGGCAATGCCCAACGGTGAGCTTTAGGCTATTTTGTTTTGGGGAAATGGAAAGAGAGAGGAAGGGAAAGCGGTGCATTACTGGACAGGACCATAGACGCCTGGACTGGCAGATGCAGAAATAAGAGAAAAGAGAAAAACTGCAAACGCAATAATACATTTATGTTAATTCAAGAAATATTTTTCTTGCACTTTGTTGTGGATCAGAGTAGGAGGGCTTATGGGGGCCGTTTTGTTTTTGGTTTTTTTATTGTCAATTTTCCTTTATCTTTTAACAATAATACTAGTTCACACAATTCTTTAATATAAGATCAGATTTGTTGCATTTTTGTGGAACCCATTTTATAGCACAATCAAGTATCTATGTTACCTTCAGTTGTTATGAAAAATGATGTGTCATTCAGGTGTTTTGTACAACCAGATGGTTGCCACAGGAGATTACAGGATTTCTCAAACATGCATGAAAGAATCAAAGTAACATTCCAGGTCTGCTTTTGATGAGGGAAAAACATTATAATACGGTGTCGATTTTACATTATACCGCCCCTTTAAGGTTCTTTTCTTCTGTGTGTACTGTGATGCTAACCAGTGCTACTTATGAACTTGTCAAACATATGAATAGAAGTCAAAGATATAACTGTTTAACGCAGTACTTTAACTATTTGATTTGACTTGAATTCTGTTCGACCACCCTCCGACCATCCGATCAACCTCCGTAACATCACCAACCATCCTGACCACCGTGCCAAGTATGAAAACTGACCAGAAATGATTTGATTTACTCTCCATAGAGTTAGCCGACATTAAAAACGTCACCCGGTCTGGTCTTACAGCCGACTGCCAGCCGCTACAGCAGATAGCAAGGCGAGGCTGTAGGAGAAAAAGACGCCTGCTGCCGCGCAAACATACAGTCTGTGCTCACATGTCAGCAGACGGAGGGTCTGTAAGAAGAAGAAAACATTAGAGTGTGGGCTTTGAAGGAGAGAGAACATAAGCTAGATTTACATAGAGTGGGGGTTTGAGTAGATGGCTGCATGTTTCTCATCAGCTGTCAGTGGATTCAGTGGAATCCATTTGGTCTATTGCTTTCCTCTTTTCATCCTCACCTTCTCCCCACAGCATGCCGGAGCCCAGATTACGTCCATTTAATACGGGATGCGAGTACGGAGGAAACCTTCACATTCGTGTTTGGTTTGCTCATTCCGTCCAATTCTTTTTTCATTTCTTCTCTGAAATCCAATATTTTCTAAATTATTAGCAGCTGAGTGAATAAAAATAAATAAAAATTAATGCTACAGCTATAATGTGTTTTGGTGATTCAGCTGTCTGCATTTTTCTTTTTTTTTTTTTTAAATATGAGTGGGTGAGCAGATGACATTTGGATGACTGCCACACAGTCAGAACACATTGCTTCTGTCAGTATTAATGGGGCAGATTTCTTTCTTTTTTTTAACACTCTAGGAAAATGAAGTTTTTACCGAAGTCTCAGAACCGGACTGGTCGAAACCAGTTCGGCCCGATTGTCAAAGAGATTTTAAAGTACATATAAATGTATGACTAATTGCAAGATTGTTATCATTTTCTTGAAGCAAAAAAAATAAAAAAAAAAAAAAAAAATATATATATATATATATATATATATATATATATATATATATATATATATATATATATATATATAAAAGTTAATTAGAAAACCAAATGGGCTGTAAAAAAAAAATCCTTTACCACTTTATTTTCTAAATATTACAATCCACTGTGAACAAATATTACAACGTTAAACGCACCATGAATAAAAGTTGAATATGACAAGACTCAAGCTACATGTTCCAAATTGGTTTTTTGTTTTTTCTACGTCTATAAATAGTTATAAACTATTTTAACCACTTAACTGCCACCCTTAAAAAGCTTCTATGTTAGTCAATGGGTTAAGAGGTTTTAAGTGGTGAAATTCAACTGCAGGGTAAAAAAAAGATTAAAGGAAACAAAAATTCACCTGAAAATCTAAAAGCACCAGATTGATATTTGAGATTTCCATTTTTATTCAAATGATCCTTTCACCTCCACAGTGTCATTGTGTAACAGCTAAAAGGTTTTGTTCTTTTAAAGTCACTACAGTGGATCATTGGAAAAGTAAAAGAAAAAATAATACAATTCATCCTCCGTGAGAAACTGGAAAAACTGGAAAAATGCAAATATTCAAATATTTTAGAAAAAAAAATCAGCAAACAGACACATTTTTCAAAAATTTTCTCAATTTCTAAAGAGAAATTCACGAGTTTCACCACAAATGGGCAGAACTGTTGATAATTTACTAATACAGCATGCATAAGATCACATCTAAAAATGAAACTTAATTAAGGCCTTTACATTCAGTAGCTTCTACTAGGACTACATTAAAAAATAATTACTGTTTAACAAAATCAATGACAAATTTTCTGTAAAATAATTCTGACTAAAGTACTTTCTGTTAGGAACCGCTAATAACTAATTATAACTCTGTGTAACTAACTTCTTGTTTCCCTGGCCCTTTAAGGGAAGAGATTACTACAGAGAGGGTAGGAGCTTCTTAAAGAGACAGAGGCTAATTTCAATGAGTCACATATAGCAATGATGAAAGATCAAATTACTTTCAAGCCATTTTTTATATACACAGCACTTTTATAACAACTGAAAGTAACGTAGTTACTTGGAAAATACACAACGCCCGCCCTTTATTATCAAACCATATCTTTCATACCACGCTTCAAGACGGGAGAGAGAACAAATCGTGGATTTCTGGTAAAGCAGGAACGAAAGATATGATACTGACAGACTGGAAAACAGGAATCAAAGTGAAGCAGGTAGAAAAATGACAAAATGACAACACTGCAAGAAAATATGAGCAGATTGGGAGGAGGGAGAGAAGAAGAAAAAAAAAAGACATTCAGTTGGCAGAGGACGGCGAAGGTGAACAAAGAGAGATGAGCAGCTATTTGGGTAGACTTGCATAAAACAAATGACTCAATGGTTTCAGAAGAAGGATATAAAGCTGCCAACGCACATCTAATGTTCACCAAGAGCTATGCATGGTGGGAAGACGAGATAAAAGGAACAACAACACAAAAAAATGGAGATTTTATTCTCAGCTTGTTTAGTAATATGGAAGGAGTTTCTGATATAATATAACAGATGAGGTAGGTCACTTTTTCTTCATAACTTGCACATCTCTCCTGTTTCTTGATGGGTTTTTTCCCCTTCTCCTCAGAAAACGTGGTGGTGGAGCTTGTGCCCGGATAGTGCAGGTCGTTAGCCCTCAACACAGTTGTCCAGAGTTAAGATTCGCAACCCTGGGCCCTTTGCTGCATCTCTTATCCTTTCTCTCGCTCTCTTGTCTGAAACACAGTGACTAAAGGCCACTAGTACCAAAGAAATCTCAAAAAGGTGAAGGCACTTCAGCAAAGAAAAACAAATTACCGCAAAGATTCCTCTATTTCAATTCCCTGCACTTTGTAGAGAACACTTCACATTTACCAAATAATGGCACTATCCAAAATTACAAACTGTGATTCACTGTTGATTACATTCTGCAGTGTGCAGATAAGAACAAGATTTAAAAAGATTGTTTTGACATGAAGGTGAGCTCCTTGGTTTAAAATGGTCATCTAAAAATTGATGTACCAATGACATGGTGAGCACATTCTGCTTAGAGCGAGCCTCTCTTCCTGAAAACAAAAACAAACTAGGTTTCGTCTGCTCAACTGGTTCGACACATTGCTGACTTTACTGTCTGAAAACAGAATTGTAATATTGCTACATGCCCTGCATTGCGTAAGTGATGGATATGTAAAAAATAATTCCATAAGAAAAAGCACAAAAATAACACTGAAAGTGGCAACAAATAGACCAGTTATTCTCAATTATTAACGTAATTACCAACATTTAATCAAGACTGCTCAGTCTGTATGTCTCTCAAAAGAGAAAACGTGCAAATGATTCACTGGGATGTGCATTTTCAGACTTGGTAAAAGCACACATGGGGTCACTGCGACCCCGTCAGACCGCGCACGCAGAGTAAAAGACTCATGGGTTCTAATTGACCTGGTCTCTTAATGCTGGAGGAGAGTTGAAAATACAAGAATAGTTGTAATTTCATAAAACTCCACAGCCAAATGAGAAATGCTGAACATCTTATGAATTAATAGTTGGTATCGGTTTTACAAATAAGCATATGCTTAACCTTTTAACAAACCAGATTGAAGTTATTATCAGACACAGGACTTTGAAACAACTGTTTAAACCACCGTCCATTTGGAAGGCAGAACCAGCGACTTGCTGAGTTGGTCACAACACATATTTATAACTCTACCAAAGCTTCTTTTTTGGGGCCAGCCATAGCGATGCATAGGCAGGCCCAGGTGTGTTAGATGAGGAACGCATCTAAAGTTGCAGATGGTAGATCTGGAAAACTAGACTTGGGCACCTCTAGTATAAATATATGAAAATACAATGTTAAAAATGAAGTAAACTACACCTCATATTGTTAAATAACTGATTTTATGTATTGAAGTTTTAAATATTACATTTGAGTTTGCATGGATGTAAAATTACTGCTCAGTTTAAAAATTACAATATTTAAATCAGTGCTTAAAGGTAAGAAAACAAATAATAAAAACAAGTTTTGATGTTAACTCTCAACTTCATTCACAAAACTTTTTTTTGTTATTACACAACCAACATGTATTTTCACATAACAAAACAATTAAGTGATGTTTGCCTGTCCTTGAACGCAAAGCTGATCCCTCTTCACCCCGACACAGAGGTCACGTTAACCGATCCCAGCGAGTGAAGTGCTGGTAATTTAAGTGAAGTCGCTTAATTTAATTTATTAAAAGTTATTTGGGTGGTTTTTGTCACTACGGAGAAAAATGTAGATGCATATATCTGCTTAATTTGTGATGGGATCTGGATTCACGGCGAATATTAACTAAACTGCTTAAATGCGGCTAAATAGCCGATGTTAATATGATTGTAATTTCACGGATAAAAATAGTACATGACCGATTTTTTTTATGGTGTCTGTCAAGATAACGGATAACAAAAAAAGTCTAGCGCGACCTGCCGCCCTGACACCAACTCACACACATCTTCATTCACAGTCTTACTTGTAAATCGATGTTTCTTTTCTTAGACATTTTGATGTTAGCTTGTCGACGTCGCAGTTTTATTCGCTGGGAAAATCAATCAGCAGCTTGAGGTGACTCTGCTGCTCTCTAGTGGCGAGAAGCCGTAATGTTGGCTGGTAACAATCGGAATGCATTATGGGAGATGTAGTTTGTAGTCAATTCGTGCTCAAAACCTATTTTAAGTCAATCATGGGCCTATAAAACGCTGGGGGAGCCACATAAAATGACATGGCGGGCCACATATGGCCCGCGGGCCTTGAGTTTGACACATGTGAGTTACTGGATTAAACAGGCAGCCTGTTGATTAATTTGAACACTGCTGCCCCCTAGTGACCAGAGGCTTGTTTATCAGTCAAGTGCCGTTCTAGACAGAAAGGGCTGGATACAAGTTCAAAGAAAACTCAAATTCAGGTTTAGCTGCTTGATCTCAAAATTTCCCGGATGAACTCGAGTTCTTATGTTTTTACTTTTCTGTTTTCGGTTGTTTATTGTAAAATCACTGACCTGGAATCAAGACTGGAAATCTTCAGTTGTCAAAATGGGTAATATTCACTGCAGTTTTAAAATGACAATTGGGTGGATTTACATTTGCTTACTTTTGTGGGCATCCAGGTTACTGTTTATGAATGTTTAGCAATAAAACCCCCCCCCAAAAAAACACTTCGGAAACTCGCTTCAGCTGGAGGAAGGTGAGTACATGTGGCCTTTTGTTTTCTCTATGCCTGCCACCACTCAGTTTAGAAAAAGATGAAACTCACAGAACATGGATAGAAGCCAAATGAACATGGATGAGGCCAAATGGTTTATCAATATCAACAGTGGGAGAACAAACTACAACGAATTGAACCGAATGGCCATCAAGGTCCTGTCTATCTTTACACAGCATTTGCTTTGCTCCCTCATTAATAAGGCTAATATTAATAAATGAGTTTTTGTGTCTCTTGTTTTTTGTTGTTTTCGTCTCATATCTCACCATGGTGCGGTTTTCATTCTAATTAGGGTTGTCTGGGTTGGGAGTTGGCATGGGAACCCCACGCAACAGGCCAAAGTGTCAGTGGGGGACGGAAAATGGTGGGCGATCACAAAACAAACACTGTAGAGAAAGAAAAAAAAAAACAACGGCAAACAAATCTAAACAGAGTCAAAAAGCATATGGCGGCGCTCTCTGTGCGACGCAGGTGGGACACATGACCAACTCCGCAAACAAAAACAAACAAGTATTATGACCTCATTTGTTATTGTCAGACAATACGATAAGCAGGAAAAAGTCCATCTTGTATCTTATCACTTTCATCCTTTTTATTCCTATAGATTTACAGCGCTTTATTTGCATGAGCGTTATTTATTTTTCGTTTCTTTTTTTAAAGCCAGCTTGTTTGCAGACTGTGCAAAGCCCATTTTCTACCTGTTTAATCACTTATTTAGCTGGCCTGCATTTAATGGGGTTGATCAACCCATTGGCATGCTTCCTTGGGAGCCGGTCTTTCTAACTGGTGACATGTGGAAAATGAGCTCCCACCAATTAGGTCAAAATCAGACAACATGACGGGCTGTAAACAGGGCGGAGAGAGGAATACCTAAATAAGCATTTCAAAGGCGCAACTGTGCGTTTGACATGTATTAATTTGACTTAGTCACTGAGATGATACAGGGTGACTTCATTATACTGTTTGCTGCAGTTTCACTTTCCATTGAAATTATGCAGAATGTTGTTTTAGTTGGTTGCTGTGACAACTCACATGGTTGCCAGGATAAAAGACAAAACAAAACATAGTCCTGGTATTGTAATTCCTTCATGCTGTTTGTATTAAATACTTCACTGAAGGAAGTGACAACTTTTAAAAACCTGTTTCTCCCTGGAAAAACCTGTGATAATAGGTGGCTAGATTCCTGCCAAATATTTTTTTAACACAACTTTGAAAATAATCATAAAATAACGACACCCTGCTGTAGTTTATTGCCACCTGCCAGACTATGTGTTTAGCTTTACAGATCTGAAAAACAAAACAACTTTTAGTTGTTTTTTCTATGCCAGGTTTTACAAAAAAAGCATAGTATCCGTCATACGATTTTTTTGTGTGTGTAAATTTACACCAGTGGAAGCAGATTCAAGCAAAATCTCTGAGGTGTTTTTCTTGATAAAAATATTGATATCTTATGCTTCTACATTTTTGGGACCATAGAAAGAAGACACTCCATTGTAAAACCAATTTATTCTTTAAAAAAAAATGTATAGAACAGATCACTTAGTTGAAGGTGCTGTCAAGAAGCTATCATAAAAGAAAAGAAATGTTCAAAAAGTATTCAGCCTACTGGATATTTTTACCCTCATTTTTGCTTCAACAAATCAATGATAATCAACAAATTGACAAATGAATCCAAAACAAAACTCCTTGATGTCAAAGTAAAAACTGACATTTACAAAATAACAAGGATACAAAAGTTAAAAAGTTAAAAATAAGTGACTTCATAAATATTAACATCTTTTAAAGTGACTGAACTAATTCAACAAAGGCCCAGTCAACCGGTGCTAGTCGTCTCACTATGAGGGGAGTGTGGATCACGTGAGTGCAGTGAAAATGTCTCAAGTGACTCTTGTACAAAAACATGTGTCATTAATTTGTTAATTAATTATTACTCCTGCCTACAATTACAGTGTGAAAACAAAATAACTCCATTCAAATTAGAGAAGATATTATCAAAACGTACAGGTCAGGGGATGGATACAGGAAAAAAATGATATGGTTAAAAAAATGATTTGGTACTGAACACCCCCAAATTTCAACAAAATTTGTTGATGGTGATTTTTTTGTAAAAGCAATACAAAGGTTAAATCATTCAATAGCATGAATACTATTTACAGTCACCTTATAACAATCCAAAAGCTTATCTGAAGATGTTAGAAGTTTTTTATACATCTCCTGTTCAGACTCTGATTTAGAAAAAATGTTATTGGCATTCACCTGACTTGCATTTCTGTGACTTTGTTTTCTTCTGGTTTTTATCAGCTTAAGGTAACTGATGCAATATGAACGCGTAACCAATAAAGGGAAAATTCACAGAACCTAATGTCAGCTATAAAGGCACAGAGGATTTGAACCCAGACAGGCAGTGAGTCAGGTATTCTATACTATACTGTACTGTGCAGATAACGCTCCCTAAAAGTAAGGACCTACAACATGGCTGAACCACTGAACCACTCATTCTTGTTTTTGTAGCAGAACTGGCCTTAAACAATGTGGTGACCACAGTGGGGACAGTCACCTGCGAACACAGGTGTTAAAAATATTACACGTCAGACATTTCCGCACAACGTTCCGCATCAATATAATCCAGAATCCTGACTGAACATTATTGTTTGTTTGACAATACAATCCCAACAAGTTGGAAAAACTTTAGACGTTGAAAAGGGAAATCTATTTTAACTCTTTATATAAAGACTCTGTTCCTTAAAGCAAAAATACGGTGAAAAATTAACTAAAAAGAAAAACCATCTCATAGATTTTCATCACTGGTCTTCATCTAGATATAAAATGCCTTGGTAAAAGTTAATAATAAAAGCAAATTTTTATGTGAGTTTGATTATTAAAACCTGTGGATTAACAATGCATTTTTCACCATTCATCCTCCCTCATACATCGACACGGCATCGCATGTTGGAGTGCATCGTTTCTTTGTATTGCGTCACATCGCTGATCTTTTGCTCTGCAGAATTTGCAGTTCTTTACCACAAGCTAATTAAACACCATGGTCACCCACCAAGCATGAAAACACACACTGGAGTTAATATAAAGTCTTCACCATTTATTCCTAATACGCATTCCAAACTATCGGCCTTCAGACTTTATGCCATGATGAGCCATAAAGTCTTAGACCCATCTCTCGTACTTTTCTTGCACCGTCATCTAATGTGTGATATTTTTGTCCTGTCCTTGCATAAGGCAGAAGCTACGTCCTTTTCTGTCTCCACATAAATCAAAAGTGACAAAGATAAAAACACCTAAACGCAGTCACACCTGGCCTACTTGGAGAGAGGAGGGTGTGTGTGTCGGGACAATCTAAACAGACTGACTAGCTCATTTATTTTGTGTGTGTCTGTTTCATTATTTTACCACATAACTCTGCATAACTTGCGCTTGTCATAGTTTACTGTAAAAGAAAGTAATGGCTAAATATAAATGTTTTGTTTTTGAGTCATTTTGTGTTCCATGCATCAACACACAAAAACCTAATTCAGTTACTTGTCATTGAAGCGACTCTGTTAAGTTCAATCAACTATTTTCTATTTTTTCAGTGTAATATTGATGAGATTTGCATGTCTGTACGAAAAGCAGGACATGGACAGGCTCTAATGTCGTGAGCTTGTACTTTAAAAATGTGAACACAAACATGTCAGCGTGAGTTCTGGAGCCATGCGCTTTAAAAAAATATATAGTAAAACGAATCCTGACTCCTGAACATGAAGCAGCAAGAAACACTTTAAATTGGGTCTCCAAGACATGCTGGAAGCTGTGCTCTTGCTATGTACAGTGTAATGATTCAGAGAAAGCTCTGAGTATACAATGGGTGGGCTGAAAGTGAGAGAAATGTGGATTTATGAAAAAAACTAACTATTTTTGAAAAACTGGATAAAATTTTTTACAGAAGACCCACATTATCCTTTTAAATTGCTATACTTGTGATATTTACCAGGAAATACTTTATGGCTAACACTGCCTGGCTGAAAGAAAGAACTGCCACCTGAATTTAAATGTGCAAATAAGTATGAGCCAGTCTACTGCCTGGCAACAAGTCATTTAACACCAACTGATGCATGTTGTATGTATATGTTGGTCTGTTTAAGGAGGGTCTAATCATTGGCATGCATCAAGTTGAGAAAGCATCTAAAGCGATTAAAGAAACAAGTGAAACTGGGTTGAGAACTCTCCAATGCATTGCTATAAACTGACAGGACTGTGGGGAACCATCGAACCACAGAAATGTGGTTGAAATGTGGTTGAAAAAAAAACAAACCCTGAATGACTGTGATCGGTGGTGATCATCTAAAACATTTGGTGATATCAAATTGATGTAAAACAACAGCACAACTCAGGGCTATGTTTAATAGTGAAATTAAAAACAAAGGGAACCCAGAGGATTGGGACGGAACAGATATGACAGTAGTCGTAATAAAACCACTAACCAGAGGAAAAAGGCTACAATTTGTAAGGCAGCATAAACGTTGGATTCTAGTGGTGTTGTCATACCTGGCAGTCCGGTAGACTCGGTTAGATTGGGGACCAAAATTGTAAAATTTGCAGCACATTTGCAGCTGATGCGGTTTGCTTTCACATTGCACTGTGTCAACTGATCCGAATTAAATGAAAAATCTGTAAAAAGAACTGCTGAAGGAAATGACCAAAACCCTCAGAAGATAATGAGGGCAACTTTTTTTCACATAGTAGAAACAAAACTGTAGCAGTGTCACATTTTAGAGGTTTTAGGATTTCTCTTTTGTTTTAGGTAAAAGACCAAGAGTCATTTCTTTCGCCAATGCTATAGACTCCTGTATTTGGTTTGGTTGTATTTACCCAGAATTCCCTGTGTCCCTTCTAGTCCGCTTTCTGCTTTTGCAACAATTTTCAGTCTGCTTGGCGTTCACATGTACATTCGAACAACATCAGAATTCACTTTAATTGAATCAAAACCGAGGTTTTCAGGCAGACCAGAATTATTTTCTTTGGTCCACATGAGAGTTTGACTACACATTCACACCTCCCCAAACGAACTGGACTTTCAATGCAAACAAACCGCAGTTCGATTAAAGTGGACTAAACAGGGCTGGCGTGAATGCAACCTAAGACAATGTGAGAAGGTCATGTGGTCTGATGAGTCCAGATTTACCCTCTTTCAGAGTGAATGGCACACCGGGGCAAGAAGAGAGGCAGATGAAGTGATGAACCAATCATGCCGAGTGTCTGCTGTAACAGGATGTGGGGCCAGTGCTGTGCTCTGGGGTTGCTGCATATTGAATGACCAGGTTATCCTATCAATGGATTGTTTCTGATCAGTCTGTAATCTGTTTTGCCAGTTCTCACCACAAGCCAAAGCAGGACCAAGGTGCCTTTTACCTGTCTGTTTTGTGAAATTACCAATGCAGTGGTGGTGGTGTTAAGTCAGCCCACCTATTGTACCTCAGACTCACCAACGGAGGTAGTTCCAGGTCCAACATTATTCAACTTCTGGGGTGAGCCGATGCAGTGATAATATATGGCGTCTCAGACCAGCCAACAGCAAGAATTACGGATGTAAACAAGACTTGAGATATTGAGATTGAGCAAAGCAACACTCTGGGTGGGTATTTGATGAGGGAATGACATTATAACATGATATAAAGCTACACTTAGCAGATTGTGATCTACACTGGAGTTTAGGTCAGGCCTAAAAGAATCAAACCTGAGCCAATAGACATTGTGTCCAAGTCCAATCGAACCCGACTAATTCACTTTAATTATAGGCCCAAACCCAACAAACATGTAAACTATACATTTAGTTTTGATTATGATTTTACTGCTTTTGTTTTCAGACCACCATTTAAGTGTAACTTCTCCCGTTTTTAGCTTTTGTTTAGCTCCATTTTGTCGCTTATTGTAACCACAGGGTAAGTCAAAGGGGAATCCTCTGGGATGTGTGACTGATGGGAGTGGAGCAGGGCGGAGCCACATACACATTAACTTCTACACCCTACTTTCTTTATTTCCTCAACAGGTTAAACACCAACTCCTCTATCTTGATTATAATAAGTAGATTAACATCCTCATATTATACATTCTTGTTTGGTTTTCTCAGTTTATCATTAAACGCGCCACAGAAGCCCAAGTCCAACTAGACTATCAATGAATTTGAGTTGGGGTTTGGGTCAAACTCAGGCCACAAATCTAAACTCTAGTCTACGCTCAACAACAGGATGGATCCACTATATTTTTATGACATGGCGAGTTTTTACACCAGGTGAATCACACACGGGCATGTGCAATGCCTCCTCTGCTCCTCATTCAGAAGCATCCCTCGCACGTCATTTACGAGGCCCAGGAACCTCTTAACAAGAGCGCTTCAGAATAAGACTTCCAAAGCCAGCGGTGGTCTTTCATATAAAATCAATTAGAACGGCACCAGAGGATTGCAGCTGTAGTAAAATAAATGGTAATATGACTCATCCAGAAGCATCACCCATGTTCCACATTCCTACACACTGAAACTACAACAAGTCAGATTCACAGCAACAACAAACTGGCTAAAAACTGTTTGTCCTTGCAGTGCAGACATCATCACAAGCTTCGGCATACTTGCAGGCAATTTGGTAATCACTAGTTCTTATGTGGATGTCATAGTAAACTTGCGGTTATTTTTATTGATGTAAAATAATGGATGTCATTGTTATATCAGCCTTAGTTATATCAGCAGTGGAATGAAGTTGATATTTCAGAAAGAAGTTGTAAAAATCATTTACAAGTCAAGTGTTTTTTTTTAATGAACTATGACCATGAAGCCTTTTTTTTCTTCTTTTTTTTTTTTTTGAGTACACAAACATATTTTCAATTTTCACCTGAACTGAAGTAATTTATGGTGAATTTCTCTTTCTTCATTACTTTAACTTCCCCCATGGCAATTTATAGTAAATGAAAAGCAAATGAAGAATTAGTTACTCATCCTCATTATGGTAGGATGATTCATATGGCAATTAAATCTTGTTTTTACTTTGCAATCAATGCAGGAGGTCCGCATCGCTTCAGGGGAAAGAAACTCGGGGATCGTTCCTCATCAGAAAGCAGAACATGATTCCGGAAAACATGAAATGTGTTTGAAATGAATTCAAATGAAGGACCATACTCAGTCATTCTCCAGACATATTTAGGTTTAAGTCATTTTCATTTTGCCAAGTTTCTGCTTACTAGAAGTAATGTTAATATTTACATACTTTAATCCTTGGGGGAATTATGGAGAGATAAAAGTTAGGATGATGGCAGAGAGGTGTTCCAACCTCCAGTACCAGTGGAAAGATTGGTTTTATCCCAATAAGGAGATCCATTGATTATTAACTAAGGTATAGACAATGTTCTGTTTTTTTTAAGGAACATTTATTTTCTCTCAAAATGGATACAGCTTTTACATCATTTTATTTTCTTTTTAGAGATGTTTGTTTAACTTCCAATCAGAGCAAAAAGTCTGGTTGGCTGAAAACAAATGCAAATCTAAAAGTGAGAGGAGTTGGTTAGGGGGTTTGTGACAAGCAGAGGCGGACGAGGTGACCTGAGAATAAAATGTCGTTTTTGTCACACAACTACGACAATGAGAATCTGTTTCAGCAATTTGGTCTAAAAATGCTATTTTAATAGTTCAAAGCCCTAGTATACGTCAATATGGATTAATAAGGACAGTGGAAACTGTGTTGACGCTGCTGCAGAAGCTAAATTATAAAAATTATCTGTGGAAAAAAAGAGTGGAGAATATGCATATATTCTTCCATATTTTGGGGGACAGGAGTAATTACCCCCCCTACCCCCCTGCACACCCTCCTACCCCCACGGAGGATAATTGGTGCACCTGGATTGGCTGGTTTGTAAATGCTGGCTAATCTCCATCAAACTTACATCAGTTCAAAACAAACAAAACTTGTTTATAGTAAATTTTGATGAAATTTTCTGGATTTTCGTGGCGTTTGACATCCAACACATCTGAGTGTCAGACTTTTCCAATGCCAGGTTTCAGATCATTTCATATCACTGGCTTTAATTAATGATATGTCTGTGATTCATAGTTTTCTTCATTTAAAATGGATTTTATGTGGAGCGATATGTGTCTATTAAAATGATTTTGACTTCAGAGGAACGTTAATATTCAGGTGCTCTCCGCGTTGAAGTTTCTGGAAACAGGAAACTTTTAATAAGGATGTGATTAGTCACAGCTGCTGCTTTGGGGAGTATTGAGGGATAGATGTGTCTCTGTTCAGTCAGGCGGAGGAACTTTACTGCACACATTTGAGAAATTGCGCATCGTTTCAGTTCTTTGGAGTTCTACCCAATTTTGAACCGGACAGTTTGGCTTTATTATGGCGATCTGCTCTGGATGATGTCATACACACCTGAAGGCTGACAGTCAGTGCTTCATCCAGTCCTACTAAAATGTGAAAGCAGAATACTTATATTTCAGCAGGTTTCCTGTATGAATGTCAAAATTTCACACATTTTGTTATGAGAGAAACTGTGAATCAGTTTTGTGTTTTGATGTGTTGCTTTCAATATGTTGAGAAAAATCTCATTTTTTCATCCATTTTACAAATTCTCTGTCTAGCACCGAAAGGATGAATAAAGAAAAGGGTGTATTTAGCAGATGAAGCCTCATGATTTTGATCAATTTCAGCACAAATGTTTTTTTCTTTAACTATGTGTGTGTGCGTGTGCGTGTGTGTGTGTGTGAATTATTCACAGTTAAAGGGGCATTATGTTTTCCATATTTTATAGCACAATCAAGTAGCTATGTTAACTTCAGTTGTTAGAAAAAATGCTGTGTGTATAAAATATGACTCAAAAGAGATTTGACTTCATTTCATGTCTTGAAATTGGGATTCTGTTGCTTTAAGAAGTCCTGCTCTTTCTGAAACTCCGCCTTCAGGAAGTTATCACAACATGGCTTGTCGAGAAAAGTCGAGCTCATCCCACTTCCCCATGCTGGAGATTTTAGTTTAATAGTAATAATAAATAAAATTACCTTAAAATTAATGACATAGGTGACATCAAGACCCAACAGTAGAGTCAGACGGTAATAAAATGAATCTGGTTGTGTGTGTTGTTATTGTGTCCTGCAAACTTTGCTTTAATTCTACTTCTTTCTATTTAATCATAAAAAATCAAAGTCAGGCAGAAAGAGAGTCATGAAACAGGAAGCTGGTTTCCTGAAGAAAAGCGGAAGTTTCTTTCTTGCATCAGTCTAAAAATAATTCAGACCATTCCTTATTTTAAAGCATTAAAGGTTTTTAAAGAATAAAATCTAAACATTTTGAGAAATTGGATAAAACCCACAGTAAAATACTTAAAATAATGACTTATAATTATGGCAATAATTAATATTGGTTTAACCAGTGGTTGATGTTGATTTGATTATAAGAATATTTACACTTACTCTTACACTTGTGGAAGTACTTAAAGGTGAAACAAGTAACTGTAATTTGGTATCAGATAATTACAATAATGGATTATTATTGGGTTCTTTTCAGAAATGTCTGTAATAACTCACCTTATGATTATAATAAGAGTAACTAATAAGTTATGGTTATTATAACATTATAAATGAATGTTGAATCAGATAAACTAAAAGGTTATAAATGTGATTTTGACATTGAACTTGAAAAGGTGTAAAATGTTGTAACTGTAATTAAAGGTCACTGATGTTGTGTTGAAGGTAGATGGTAGGTGGAAGGACAGGGGAAAATAGGAACTGATAGGAGAACGGAGAAGACAAAGCCTTATTGCTAAACTTCAACTTGCCTAAGAAAAGGTTGGGCAGGAAACAGAGGTAGGAGGAACTGTTGAGCAACTTGGGGACATTAGAACAGAGATCCGGTCATAAGGTCTCCAGGGTGATGGAGATGAGATCATCTGTCCAAGCAGTCAGCCAATGAGACAGGCACAGCAACAAAGCCAGCCAATGCAAACGCACCAAAAGGTGGATAAACCCTTTATAAGGTGGGTGCAACAGAGGAATCTTTGGTTGGATCCTTCAGGCAGCTTCGAGCCAAGACGGAGATGGACAAAGAACTCTGCAGCTGAAGAAGAGCCGGGGCCACAGAACCGAAGACTGTTCTGCACATGGGGACCAACCCGTTAGCCCCGCAACATGTGGCTTCAAATCGCACTTCTCTCAATAGCTGGGTTTAGACCCCCAAAGACAAAGACCAAGGCAAAGATGAAGATAAAGACAAAGGCAAAGAACAAAGGCAAAGAGGAAGAACTGGTGTGTTCCTTCCGTGGGACCAGAAAGATCGTGAGACGAGGAGAAGGGAGCTACAGAGCTGCAAGACAAGAAGCTGAGGACCGCTACGCGCATGAGGAAGTCACCCTGAGGCCCGAGACCTGCTGCTCTAAGTCAGCACTCTTCCTGTACTGGGAACCTCCTGCTGCTGCAACACCTTCATCATCAGGCCAGTTCTGGGGTTCAAAATGCCAAACTCTGTCCGTCTCTCTCAAAGTTTCCCTTTTTTAGTTCTCAGTGTCAGCATTAGGGAAAGATAGGCTAGATTATTGATTTTACTTATTTGATTATTTCTGCTAGTGAATTAAGCTGTACTGACTCTTGCAAAAATTGCCTTACTAATAAAATAATTAGCATTTAAGAAAATCTAAAAGATGTTGTGGACATTCAATTAATGAGTCACCTTAAAGTTCTTTGATGGTTGTGAAATAGCTATGAGGTTTGATTCTGGGAGGAAAAAGTAGAAATGTTTTATAGGTTGCTTTTAGCCAAAACTAAAACAACACCCTTGGGACTCGCCCGAGTCACTAAAACCAACCTGGTTCAGTAACAAGTGCAAGTTGTAATAAAGAGAAAGAGCGACCGTTAACAGGTGTGCTCTGTGAAGCTAGTTGGTTGCAAGCTACTCAATCTGGCTAATTCACAGGGTGAAAAAGGGTGGGACATCTGGATGGAGGTCGTTAGAAACCAGGCGAGTCTTTCTCGATGCCAGCTTAAACAGAGTTTACTCAGTTCTGAACAGGGTAAAATCCCATCAGATTTAGAAAACTCAAATTACCTGTTAGATGGAGAGCTGGCTGCACATCTCCCTCCTCTGAGAAGAGGAAGTAGAGTGAGAGAGAAGGGGGGGGAGGTGTTGCGCAACAACAGGCTCCTCTATTAACCCTTTAACAATGTTTCTACCAGTGCTGCAATAAGAAGTATCTCCTACAATGAGCTCAGCTGAGGCTCAGTTCCACCAGGTGTTTGCTAATTGCCTACTGACTAGTCTGAAAGAGCAGAGTGGGGGAGGACTGCTCTCTGAGCTCCCAGAAGGAATATTTGTCCTTGAAGGTGGAGCTAGGTCCACCCAGACGTTTTGCACAGCTGAATGGTTGCTGTGGAGATTAAATGATTTCTCAAACATGCGTGAAAGAATCAAGGCAAGACTCCAGCTTGGTTTTTGATGAGAGACTTATAACATGACATAAAGCCAAAAAAAAGTAAATTTTACACATTTCTGCCCCTTTAAAAAGTCACTGCGCTTTAGAAACAACAAATTTAAATCTATTTCTCAGAGGTTGCTCGACTAGGTTCATTAAAGGTGTCATCTTTAAGCATGTAAAACAGCAGCAATTTTCCATAATCTCAATTTTTTTATATGATGCAACTATTTCTGCAGCGCCAATTTGAAAAATATTGAGTAGAGAAGAGCCATGATTACAAAAAAAACTCTGAAAGAACTCATTACCTCCTCAAAAAAGGGAAACTTCATTTTCCTTCTTAAAAATCTCTCCAGTGTCTGCATGACATGAATTAAAACTGCAGCCAAGGAGCAGGGGGACTTTCACTGCTTAGCAACACGCTTTGTTCATAGAGATCAGTCAAACACATCTCAGATGATCACCGGGGCTTTAGACATGCTCCCGTATACATCACGACCTTCGGCGACGTACAGCTTTGAAGTGCTGCAGTGGCTTACGGGTAGCTCTGCTGCCACTTGAAGCCGATCCAACAACATCAAACTCCTCACACCTGCGTAATATCTTCGGGGGCTTTCAGCACCAGGGCCAATCACCGAGGCAACTGGCAAGCTGGTTGCATGTCCAACGCTGGCAGCGCTTGCCAGAAGAGGCGAATGCACTGACAGCGGCATGGAAAACAAAGGCACATGCAGGCTGTTTGACGGTGTGGTGGAAGGCAGAGTAGGTGGGAAGCAAAAAAAGGGAGATCAGAGAAATGATAGTAGAGGAAGGTGGAGCATCAGACAAAAAGAGGTGGACGGGTTGTTGAGTTTTGTCAGTCAACTCTGACAATTGTACCACACTCACATGTTTGAGAAAGTTGGTGTGTCCAGTAGACTCGGTTCGATTGAGGACCAAAGTTGCGACATTCATTACATTTTCAGCTACTGGGGTTCACTTTCACACTGCACTGGGTCAAACAAACCAAATCCTTTGTAAGAAC
Organism: Poecilia reticulata; assembly: GCF_904066995.2. Classification (NCBI taxonomy): domain Eukaryota; kingdom Metazoa; phylum Chordata; class Actinopteri; order Cyprinodontiformes; family Poeciliidae; genus Poecilia; species Poecilia reticulata. The sequence continues at coordinate 6,167,539 of NC_088830.1, read as the reverse complement.
TGTTCTCACCCCTCACCTACGGTGACCAAAGGAGGAAATGACATGAAATCCTCCAAAAAAGATATTGAGCGCAACTTCCTTCTTTGCAAAATGTAACCAAAAACAGACTAGCACCAGATTTTAGCGGTTGTAGGATTTCTCTTTTGTCTTTGGTAAAAGGCCACAAGCCATTTCTCCCACTAATGCTAGACTAGGGCTTTTTGTTTTGCTTACTTTTACCCAGAATGCCCTGCGCTGTGGTCCGCTTCCTTCTTTTGGAGTGGTCTCCGGTCCGCTTGACGTTCAGATATACATTCGAACCGTACCGGAGTTCACTTCAACCCAACTGACACAGAGGTTTCTAGGCAGATCAGAGTTTGCTGTTTTGCTTTCTAGCTTGCACATTCTCACCTCCCCAGGCGAACCAAACTTTCAGGGCAAACGAACCAGCGTTTGACTAAAGCAGACTAAACACTAAACGCTGTTATAAATGAACCATTAGTCTTTTACCCTCACGTTCATGGTGGAGACCATTTATGTCTCATTAGTAAAGAGCAAGAGGTCAAAGAGGCACACATCGTGGACGGTCGTAGATGTTTGACTGCTAGAAGGAATACTTTGTGTTTGCATTTTTAAAAAAAATCAAAGGCTAATGAGCTTTAACTACAGGAAGAAATACGGACTCATATTAGAGCTTCATTAACATCAGGACCATGTAAAACATGCAGCACTGTGTCAAAGTCTGGTAAGCTTTACACATTTTTCATGTTTCTTTTTTTTTAATTTGACATGAAACAAAAACCCTACCTTTGAGGGATCTGGTTAGATAAAGCCAGTTCTTGTGTGGCTCTGCTTATCAACCCACTGAGAACTTTGATGGAGCTAAGCAATTATTTTCTCCTCTGTACTTCCAGCTGCTTCGAGTCAAAGAGTTTTAATGCAAGTTTTCTATCAAAGGCATTTAGGAACCAACCTGGGGTCAAAACTGAATAGTCAAATAGATTACCGCTTGAAGGAGCAACAAAGGAGATGATTGTAGATTTCTAAAGAAACGGAGTGAGATCAAACCCCAGTGTTGTTTCAGAAGTGGAGGTAATGTGTTCACCTGGACAATAAACTGGACTGGAGACTCTGCTACAGATTCCTTCAATTTTTTTAGTGAATACAGGAATAGAGTTTTCAGATGTGAATGTACTTTATTAACACCAACGAGATATTAAGTCAAATCTAGCTCTGTACATAAATGTCTGTGCATCGACTAGTTTTAAAAAAGTTGAGCGAATCATCAAGCTGATATATATATATAATAATTATTTTTTTTGCCCTGTCATACAACAGCACAACTGTTTGGGTTTGGGTTTATTAATAATAGTTTTAAAATGCAGTTTTAAAGGGAGGCAAAAGTAGGACGGTACGCCTGTGAACTTGCAGGCTTTGTTTGTAAAAGAAAATCTTTTGCTAAAAAGTGATTTAATTTAGAGTAATAATAAACACATAGCCATTAGAGTATTCATCCAATGAGGCTTGTTTTTTCAGATTTCAGAAAAATAACTTAAGCAGGTATTAAAAATGTTTGGGTTTTTTTGTTGCTGATTTGATGTCATATTCTTATCTTAAATGTTATATTTTTATTTGATAGTAGTGGAAAATTATCCCACTTATAAAAAAGGTTTGAAAACATGTCTGTCTATGTTTAATTACTCTGTATAACTCAGTGAGTTGTTAATTAAATAAATACATTTTTCAATACTATTCCAATTTATTGAATGCTTATTTTGGTCACATGACTTAAACATCACCTTTGCATTATGTTACTCCCTCTGCCTTCTCTTTGTGTTGTTTCTTCTACGCCAAACTCTCTCTGCAATAAAGTATTAAATAATAAACTACAGTATTGTTGAATCATGAATTATCAATGTTCTAATTATACCTGTGATTATCCAAGTGGGTCGTTTCAATACACATGCCGTTAAAATGAGCTGCAGGAGCCATAAAAGGCAGAGTTACGTCTTTACAGCGGTTGTGGGTCATATTTAGCAGATCCATTTGCGTTCAGGTCTGACGTAATCTGAAGGATTTGCGGGCTTGAAATCTGCATCGCCGTTTTTCACTTATGTTTAGGAATTTTTTAATTTTTTTTTTGCATTTTCTAATCACAAGTTCCAAAGAACTCCTACATAAATGTATGATTGTTCTTGTATTTTTATCCTCTCCCCTATAATTATCCGCATCTTCCTGCCATATCTGCCATATTTTGTTTACCCTGTTAATGCGGCATCTCGTCTGCAACAAGCCAGAGTTTGTCTGATTACGATGATGTCCTAATTAGCTGAATAATGACGGAGAGAGCTTGTTAAGGCTGCTAGCCAGACGAGAGGATACTTGATTAGATAATTATAGCCATGTTTATCTTTGAATACTTATACAGCCTACAGTCCTACAATTAGAATCTATGAACGATAAAGCAATCATAGAAAGCTTTAACGGGGTTGGTGTGTGTGTGTGTGTGTGTGGGTGTGTGTGTGCGTGTGTGTGTGTGTGTGTGTGTGTGTGTGTGTGCGTGTGGGGGTGTGTGTGTGTGTGTGTGTGCGTGTGCGTGTGTGTGTGAGAGAGAGCAAAAGAGTCAGAGACCGTCTGTTTGTGTTTTCATACACTCCATAAGGTAAGTTGTGTTTTCTTCTTAAAGATTCTGTATTGTCATATGAACTCATGAATGAAGGTAAACATTCCTATTGCAAGGTAAACAATAATGTCTTAAGATATTTATTTTGTTCTGTCAGTGTCACCAGTTTCACAATTCAGTCTCAGGTGTTTGATCACAGTTTAGAATATCTAAATGTTTGGCATTCGCTATTTTCTTGTGCACAACTTTCAAAACGATGTAATAAGTCGTTCAACCTTGTTTGTCTGTGAAAGCTTTGTTTGTCCCTCATCTCTGAAGCCCTTTTCGTATTTTAGCGCGACGTTCAGAGTGAAGGAGCGGATGTGTTTCTGTTTCCAGACAGTTTATGGGGCCACACAGGAAGCAGCGCTTAGGGACACTGTGACGCGTCATTAATCTATTCTGTACCACTTCTAAATACAAAGTGCAACATTTCTGAACATTTCGTCTAAACGGAAATAACAGGAACCACAATTAAATATGTTACAAACCCAATTATCAAGAAGTCACGTCATTGTTTGTCGTTAAACAAAGTTAAAGGACAAACAATCATCAGCAGGAACAAGATCCAGAATCAGAATCAGAGGAGTTTGGTTCTACTTCGCAGACTTTCCTTTTCTATTCAGAATCAGAAAACATTTTGGCTTATTTAAGACTGTAGTTGTATTTCAATGTATAAAGTCAGAAATTTAGTAAAAAAACCTCCGTCCCGTTTCGATTAAAGTAAACTCTGCTGCAGTTCAAATGTATATGTACATGCCAAGCAGATCAAAGACTTCCCCTAAAGCTTAGCAAAGGGTATTCTGGGTAAATACAACCAAAACAAACGCTCATGTCTTGCACCAGCTGGAGAAATGGCTCCTGGTCTTTTACGAACGACAAAAGAGAAATCCTAATACAGCTAAAGTCTGACAGCACTCTATTTTTGTTTACATTTCGTGAAGGAGGAAGTTGCGTTCATGTCTTCTTCTGTGGTTTTCATGTCGTTTCCTTCAGTGGTTCTTGGTGCAGCGCCACCACAGCCGAAGAGGGGAACAGGTTTCTCAATTGGCTTGGTTTGTTTAACACAGTTCAGTGTGAAAGTGAACCACAGCAGCTGAAAATGTAGCAAATGTTGCAACTTTACGTCCCAGTCGAACCAAGTCTACCGGAGTATCAAGTATGAAAATGACTTTAGTTTACATCTAGATAAGAACCAGTAGCTTTCTTTGTTAACTCTTTTGGGAGCGGTATTTTCAGAAACAATGATGGGAAAGACTGTAGCATTCAAAACATCATTAATATGTAAGTGGAATACTTGTTAATATGTCATTTTAATACGCTGTGAAACTAAAGAATTCAAAAGGATGCAGGCATCTGAAAATTTGTAAACGTCTAAAGGTGGACGACCTTATATTATATACCTAATATTTCACACGTGCAAGAAACAATTTTTTAAAATGTAGACATCTTCCACAAAATTAATTACAAAATTAAATTGGTTTCTTCAGCATCCAACATCTCTGTCTAAATTTGTTCCTCCGCTTACAGCGAGCGGCATCAATTCATCAGCCTCCAGTAAAACGTGAGACAGACTCTTTAGGATTTCGTCAGATGAGAAAATCTTCAGCGAGTTTTGAAAGGGACAACAGTGATTCAGTTGTGATCTGTAATTGGGGATAGAAGTTATTTTAATTATCAAAGCTTCTTTTTATTTTACTCAAGGACGCACCAACTTAACATTCAGACAAAAATACTCAGGAAAGAAATGTTCAAAAAAATCCGAGTGCTGAACTAAACAGTGGAAATAGTTTTAGTAACATTTGTTAAGAGCTGCAGGTGTTCAGAGTGATCACATGCTAACTTATCACATGTAGAAGCGATATAAAGCTTTAGCTCGGAGGAGAAAGATATTCTGACAGCTGTGTTTTTCAGGACTGCAACTTTATGGTATATTAATAATAAAAAAATTTAAAAAACTCCAACTTGAGTTTTATTTAGGAAACAGTTTTATTTCCTATTTTTACACAGGTTTACACTGGTCAATGCCACAAAATAACTTGCAAATTACAGCAAGGCTGCGTTCGCAGTTTCATTTCTATTACTGAATAAAAAGAGTTTTATTAAAAAAAAAAAAATGTAGCTAATAAACCACTCAAAAAACAAAAATCGGTCTGGAAGCGAGCGGACCAAACTCCCATCAAGTTGCGCGTTTATTGTCTAAAGCCTCCCAGCTGAGAAGTGATTAATGTTTCTTTTCAGGTGCTTTGTTCTTGGATCAAAACCATCATTCATCATCCAGTGCCGAATCATAGGCATCGAGTTATTTTTCATGGAGAAACAATGGCAGTTATTTTACCGAACGAAGGCTTCCAACGCTGCTTTCAGAATAATGAATCACAGCATCAGAATTAATGATGAAGGCTGTCTAAAGGGATATTTAGGGGCTTTTCAAACTAAATGAAACTCACGAGCAGTTCAAGACGTTTTTGCAAACAGTTGGCACCAAGAAGGAGTTTAAAGCATTCTATTTTTTTCCTCCATCTGCTAATGATCTTTAATAATGTCTTAAATCACTACGCAATTTTGCATCGATCGGGTAAAGAATATGCTTCATCCATATATCAACATGTCCATTTAAATAAAATATTCTAATCTGTTGCATTACATTATTTACATCCCAATTCATCTGAATTGGTTAAAAAGTGATTAATGCGTTTTGGTTTTTTTTGGTTTTTTTTGCCAAAGAGTGATTTAGGCAAAAAAAGAGGAAAAAAATCACTTTTGGGAATAAATGATTTAGGTGAATAAATTTTTGGCTAATTTTTCATGTTTTCCTGTTGCCTTTCTTTCCGTAATTCACAAAAACTGTTTTGATAATACACCACAATAATGCATGGTGATATACTGATGGCTAAAGAAGCCTAAGTTGTGAACTTTACCTACCACTCTGCTGCAATAAACAGCAGAGTGTAGTGTAACAGGTGGTATCAACGAGTTTCCAGAAGTAATTCGACCAGGTTTCAATGAAATCTTTTATTCTGGGGGAGAAGAGTAAAAACAAATCAACATCCTCTTCAACTCTCTCCCTGCACTCCAGCCCACAGCAGAACAATGGTGTGTACTAACATTTTTTTCTCAGATTCAACAAATGTCAACAACAACAAAAGAGAAACCTCCTCACAAAAATCGTAAACTAAAAACAAGAGGAGAAAAACGCCACCTGATGGCCACAACAACACAATACAGTGGGACAGAGTTAAATAAACAGAGATAAAAAGTATAACTTAAAATAAAAACACATATCTGGGGGAGAAGAGTAAAAACAAACTAGAAACTTTCTGAAGAAATTTAATCAGGGTCTGCCAAAGTGTGCCCGTCGGCTGAACCCAGCGTTCTGATGCTAAAAATTAGCATCAAAAATAACAATTTAAAAAGATAATCAAAAATGATTTTGATTAACTTTTAAATTATGTTATCGGAAATTTCTAAGTAATAAGATGGATAAATGAGTCTTCATAGACTTTCCATTTTTGAGAGTAAAATCCTTCCAAATATTGAAAGGTCACTTTGTAGCCATGTGTTTAAAATAGTTTTATTTTTTAATAAAATATTTTCTAGGTTGGCAGTTGATCTAAAAGTTATATCTTTGTATTGCTGGGCTCAGGCACAGATGACATGTTGTAGTTCTAACCTTCAGTCATTGTAGTTCTAAACAGCAGCTCAACTGTCAACTGTTTCTATCCTTATGAGATCTCGGCATCAGTCTGCAGGGTCTTGACAAAAAACGATAAGCCCTAGAAAAATTTTGAAAACATTTTACGGGAGAAGGCATGTGTATCTATGTCATGACCGACTTTGAGAACAATAGAGTGATATTTGTGCCCGTGAGGGCGAGTTAAAGTCAGAAATCCACTGTGCTGTGTGTGTGTGTGTCAGACAGATCCGTTGAAAAAAAAAATCCTATCCTTATGAGACACCCAGCCTCGTTTTTTGCTATTTATGTTGCCATTTCAACTCCAAATCCCACTAAAAGTAGTAGCTCCCTTCTTGGGATCAAGCTTAATGTTTTGATACTACTTTTGTGGGGGTGCACGCAGCGATACGAACCGTATTAAGGGTGATGGAAGAAGAATAAATAAGTTTACTAGAAAATTTCTGAGGAAATTTAACCGGGGCTTGCCAAAGTGTGCCCATCGGTTGGAACCCAGCGTTCTGATGCTAAAAATTCAGTCCTCCTTCACCTGCCCCTGTCCTCCGAGGTTATAAATAGCGGCATTTCAGCTAACCGAAGATGGAGAGAAATGAGCGGATACGTGACGGGTTAGCAAAGGTTAAGAAGGCCCTCAGCCCATCGAGAAAAAGGTGTCAAACCTTACCACACAAGCTTTGACCACAGGAGCAGGAGGGAGAAATAGTAATTCAGGGGTGTAGTTGTCGTCGGAGGAGAATGATGAGAGAGATGTGATCAGGGATAGACTGGGGAAGCGGTCAGATTAGTTACTACCGCTCGGTAAGAAGGAGTGGAAATGCTCATGAAGAGGCAGTGTTTCATGCAGGGATGAGGGCAGGTGTAACTGAGTGGCTTCGGCAGGGGGGGGGAGTACATTAATCTATCAGACAGTCAGAAAAACATTGGAATAACCCAGAAATTGACATGTTTTTGGGATGTTTATGAATAATTGAACAAAAGATTTTCTTGAACAGTTGATATAGACACGAGCTACGTTGTTGATGAATGATGAGGATTTGCCTGCTACCTTGCTGTTACTTCCCTTTCCATGCTAACACCAGATTAAGTTGGCAGTTTCTGTGTCGAGGGCTTTGCTTGTTCCCAAAAGAAACATTTTATGAAAGAAATATTACACCCCCGTGCCTCCCTCTGAAGCCTCTCAGTGATAATGCAATCGTTTAGAACATAAGCTCTTTTAACTTAATTATACATGTGAAAGTGTGATTAAAAAAAAGGGGGAAGCTTCTCTGTGGCTCACTAATGTTGCTGCTTTAAAGCAATTTCTGTTTTTCTATTAGATCATTTATGGTAGCTTATTTTCTCTGTCTACACTTTACTGTACATATTTTCCATCATGGCTCCATCCCAGGTTTCCCAGCACATTCATGCCCATGCTGACTGCTTACACTTAGAGTTGAAAAGTCAAGAGAGTATTGTGTCATTTCTCTGAGGTCCGCCCTGGGAGCTGAGTTACTGCTGCAGTACTCTCACCAGTGAGAGAGGAAACTGAAAAACTGACCTCTGAGGGCAGAAAGGATCAAATTCAGAGGCATGTCTCTGTCAGGTCAGAACAATTAACCTGGGAAGGGACCCAAAAAAGAGACCAAAGAAGCCTTAGAATGTCCCCTTTGAACAAGTAATGGTTAAATCAATATGTGGAATGCATGTGTAAACATAGCACGTATACAGGTGCATCTTTAAAAAAATAGTTAAAAATATCATGTTATTCAGCATTTAATCTCAAGAAAGACATGAGGGTAAGTTCTAAATCACATAAAAAAACGAAGTCGAAATGAACATCAGAGTGAGACAAGATTATTGCAAAAAAAAAAACATGGTTTTAAACATAAAAGTAGCAACAGAAAGGTAAAACTCCTCAGCTGTTAGAAGTCCGCGTGCATGACTAGTCAAAAGTTTGAATACAACTGTGAAAGAAAAACAAATTATTAAATTGTACGCTCCTATTCATGAAACGGTTGCTTGTTTTTGAAGTGAAAGCTCTAAAAGGCTTTCTTCATTTTTCTGTTGCCAATGCTCCTGACATTTACCGAGCATCTTTTGCCCAGAGTGTCTGGATCTGATAAAGAAGTGAATTACATTTAGTCAAATCAAAACACACTTCGGATTCACTTCTCGAAATTCAAGTGTTTTCTATCTCAGCAAAACACACACACAGTTATGCATACAGCATTTTCTCCCCCAAGGCACTTTCCCTCTTTCTGAGATTATGAAGAAGCAGTAACAAGCATCCCTGTGATTGGCTGAATGATCGCTGTTTCAAAAAAAAAAAAACAATAATTGCTCGCTATGCCCAATATTCTGCTGTTGACTTGCTGCCAAAAAAAAAGATTTGTATGAAGTTGATTTAGTCATGTTTGATTCATGGGGATAGATGTAATAAAAATGAATAAGAAACAGCTTGAATCTCATTAAATTTAGATGTTCTAAAGTCATTCTTATGATTTTTTATATTCTCCATAACAGAACTTTTCAAATGGAGACAAATTAAATTTTCTATCTGTCGTATTTAACAATTGTCAGACAAACCAGTCAGAAGGTGTGAAAAACTGTGAAGTCAGTTGCTTTTTCTGAGACAG